>NC_132814.1:27079212-27679212 GCF_048594095.1 Paramormyrops kingsleyae | reverse complement strand
TGACTAAGTGGGTAGGGATTCTGTAGCTCGGCCCAATAGAGCCATATGTCCAGTTTTCAGTGTAATGCATTACCCTCATACAAAACAAACAGTCACTGACTAAATATATTTTCATGCCATAGTGACACATTAATGAATGTTCTTTGCATTATAATCCATTGACAGGAAGAACTCTTGAACCTCAGAGACTTTGTTTACACAAAGTTATGTTTATATTTGGTTGGAAACGGCCTCATGTTATGCATTTTATTTGATACAATCGGAATATTATAGCAAGCTAAGCAAATCTGAAGAAAAAAAATCAACTCCTCCAGTTCATTGCATGTGATGGTAATTGTTAGTCTGGTATGATGATGATCATCATCATCATCATCATCATCATCAGGTTTACAGCCATGCAGTGGGTCAGGTCATTGTTGTTTTCAATGTTTAAATACTGCCTTAAGTACTTGTATTGGTACTTGGTATCGGCATGTACACAAATGTAGATACTCATAATCGGTCTGAAGAAAATGGGATTGGGGCAACCCTATAATCTGGTTACCAAATTGTGGGTTTAAGTAAATGCCCGAACAGTATCGAATATACAGCATCTGGATGAATGCTTACACCCACCATCTAATGTCGGGTAATTACTGTGCATATGCCATATAATCATGACATGATATCATGCAGCCCTAAATGAAACAAAACTTTACTTTCTGAACAAACATTTGAAATCAAGCCTCACCAGAACATAGACTGGTGCCAATAGGGTTTGCTGGCTCCAGTCATGTTTTCCCCAGCCAGTCTACCGCTCACCACTGCATGGTCATGGTGTTCCACCCGTCGCCGGCCCAGTCTGATGTCATAAAAGCAGGCGGCATCACCAGCCTATGGAAACAACACACCGGTGAACACTGACCAATACCATTTGTAATACTACCTCAAATTTTGTTTTCATTTTATATTTAGAAAATTCCAGGCTTTTAAACTTAACTCTCCGAATAAAAACAAACATTCATGTTCCGTTTTTAAGCACTACTTTAAATTTAAAGCGCATACCACCCATATGTTAGACCGAGCCTGCAGTTCCGCATTGACTCTGTACCCGCCAAAGTCAGAGTCCACCTCCAGACCAGCAGACTTGGCCAGCTCCACACTTGGCTCCAGTCCCACTGCAGCTACAATGTGATCAGTTTTTACCTAAGTGAACAAAGGTAACATTTACAAATGAACACATACAGCATGGCAACAACTGCTGTGCAAAAACAAGAAAACCACCCTCATATTGTGTGGCACTCCTTTTGCCCTCAAAACAACGTGCATAGATTCAGTGTCTCTCCCAGGGCTGCTGCCCATTCAGACTTCAGTGTTGCTTTCCCATAGTTGTGTTGACTTTGTTTTCCAGGCCGCTACCAACTAACTCATTCCACTTTGTTCCACAGACAATCAACCCTTAAGAACCCTTCATCCTGTCTGTTCTATGCTTCTTGATGTGGATCCGAGAGTAGAGATCAATAAGAGATTAATAACTTTCACTTGGACTGATCAGAGCAGGCTATGCCAAGGAAGGAACTGGTGTCCCCGCTTTGTGAACTCAAGTCTATTTGTATTCCCAAACAAAATCTCCTGCACTCAATTCACAAAAAATCTTAATCCTCTGACTGAATGGGTCATTTGTTTATTATTTACAAAACAAACAGACAGACAATAATAGGGACAGGAGGGTGGCACAGTGGGGTTTGGGTGTCATGATCTCTCTGCATGTTCTCCCCGTATCATCATGAGGTTTCCTCTGGGTTCTCCAGGTTCCTCCCACAGTCCAAAAACATGCTGAAGTTAATCTGAGTGACCAAATGGTGAGCGAGTGAATGGTGTGCATGCCCTGCGATGAGTCTGAGTAGGTGAGCGAGTGAATGGTGTGCATGCCCTGCGATGAGTCTGAGTAGGTGAGCGAGTGAATGGTGTGCATGCCCTGCGATGAGTCTGCGTAGGTGAGCGAGTGAATGGTGTGCATGCCCTGCGATGAGTCTGCGTAGGTGAGCGAGTGAATGGTGTGCATGCCCTGCGATGAGTCTGCGTAGGTGAGCGAGTGAATGGTGTGCATGCCCTGCGATGAGTCTGCGTAGGTGAGCGAGTGAATGGTGTGCATGCCCTGCGATGAGTCTGCGTAGGTGAGCGAGTGAATGGTGTGCATGCCCTGCGATGAGTCTGCGTAGGTGAGCGAGTGAATGGTGTGCATGCCCTGCGATGAGTCTGCGTAGGTGAGCGAGTGAATGGTGTGCATGCCCTGCGATGAGTCTGCGTAGGTGAGTGAGTGAATGGTGTGCATGCCCTGCGATGAGTCTGCGTAGGTGAGCGAGTGAATGGTGTGCATGCCCTGCGATGAGTCTGCGTAGGTGAGCGAGTGAATGGTGTGCATGCCCTGCGATGAGTCTGCACCCCAACATGGGTTATTCCCAGCCCTGCAACAGTAGCTTCCAGACCGGCAAGACTCATCTTAAGCGGGTATAAAATATATAGGTAACAGGGTCATTCCATTGTAATTCAACAAATAGCCATTATATCATTGTTGATGAAATGCAGCATGTGAATTATGCATACCTTGCGGAGCTCAGTAATGTTTTTTGTTTATGTATTTTTAATCCCTTTGAGATATAGCACCTTTTATAAATCATGGGTAGCAAAAAAAAAATTGTATATTTTCTTAGAAGCTGTAACTTTACTATTACAGCTGCATGGTTCAGTACAGGCCGTTGGAAAGCCCGAAAAAGAGGACTTTTACATGGGATGGTCAAATTTCATCAAAAATGCGATACAAAACTTTAGACATTTGTTGAATTAAAATGGAGCGACCCAATAACTAGATTTGCAAGGGAAATATACTGGGTCCGAGCACCCCAATGTGGCCTAGAACCCAAGGGTCCAGACTCGTGCAACAAGAACCAGACGCAGAGACATCACTGAAACAGGCCAGGCATGGCTTGCATGCTGGCATGCTTGAGAGTAGCACACCACAGGCCCTTGAGTATGAAGTGCGTCACCGGACATCCTGATATTCCCCAAGTTCAATGCATCCTTGGATAAACAAGGGAGGGGCATGCACTTCACTTCTTTAACCAATCACAGTCTTCCATGTGTGACATCAGCAGAACAACCACATATCCTTGGGCCACTAAGCAAAGCCCTTAACCTCCAGCTTTATTACAGTACTATCATTACAATCATCATGATGAAATAAAGACACAGCTTTCGCAAGCGTCTTCCTTTGTTATGTACTTTAACAAAAGGCGTACACAATAAAACAGGTAGTTTACAAATCTGTGTACTTTGCCACAAGAGAAAACACTGGTTTTAATTAATGGTGATGTCATACAATGAAGATTGTGACTGGTTAAAGAAGCGAAACACAAGGCCCTCCCTTGGTGACTCATGAATGCATTCAACTCGGGAAAATCGGGACGTCCGTGTGTCACATGCATTTCATTTGATTTGTGAGGTATTGTTCGGTCTTTTGAGGTTATTATTCCTGATAGATGGTTCAAACACACGGACACAGACAGACACAGTGCAGTTAGAGAGGCGGTTATGGCTTCACACACAGAGTATTTTCTGCTACACCTGCATTACTGTGCACACTGCTCTAAATCACCCGGAAACCAGAAAGCTTAAGCAAGAATGTGATTCATCAACTAAAGTTCAACACAATCACGCCCAATAAGCTGACTACCAAAAGTCAAGGCTAAACAGGCACCGGGGCGACAAGCTTTCAGCCCTAGACCAGCGCGTTCTGTCCTCGTTTTGGGGGAGCCCGGATAAATGATGCCAACTTGTGACCACATAAGCAGCCCATACATATCAGATAAGGTGGAACAGAGGATGTATCAAAAGCAAAAATAAAGATACAACATGCCACAACATTTCACGAGAACGTCGCTGTTCAGTCTGTAAACTTTACATAAATACATATCTCAAGGAAAAAACTCTGAAACTAAAAAAGCAAAGCTGTAAAAGGCCTAAGCAGTGAGCTGATCTTCTCCTTGGTTGCTGTTGCCTAAACACAAACTAACAAACTACCCGAACAATCACCCTCAAACTGCCGCGATAACAAAACAGTCCTCCTCCTCCTCTCTGACCCCAAGCACAGGCAAAGCACAGGGCTGTATCCTCAGAAACTGCCGGTCAGCTTCTACAAGCATGTTACAGAGAGCCTCCAGACAAACTGCTGGTTACATAATTACAGTAACCGAGGTATCAATTTTAAGCTCTCTTGGTGATATAAAAATCACCACTGCGATTTGTAAATTAATAATGCAAATTATAATTAACAAGAACAACAACAAAGGACTCAGCAAGAGCCACCCACCAGCACACAGGCCAAAACGTGCAGAAGACCACACTGACGGGGGCAACCTAAGGGCCCTGGTCAGGACAAGGACTTACCCTGTGGCCCCCAGCAAAAGCATATAGAAAAGTGAAAGTCTATACTTACAACACGGCCATCCTTTAGTTTGATTTCTACTTTGCCATCCTGGAAACTGACATGCTTCACCAGAGCCTCAGCCATGACATTCACCCCCTCTGTAATGAAAAAGGGCAGCGAAGTGGCTGAGTAAAGGCATTAGGAGGAACTATGGCAATTACAGAACGGTGAAGGGCCGCTTCACTAATAATACGCAAATGTTCAAGTGCTTTTCACCTTTCCTGACTTTATTAGTCGTCCAGTTGCTTAGATATTCGGGCAACACCTTTCCCATATTGCCCTTCTCGGGAAACATCTGTATCACCTCCAGACCAGTTTCTTTAGCTGATTGGGGACAGAATTGGAAGCTTGTGAGTGTATGTCCTATTACGATTGGCTGATATCTGAAGCACTCAGGAAGTGGCCTTACCTTTCCTACCCAGGGCACATGCCAGCTCACTCCCCAAGAATCCACCTCCAACAATAGTTATGGACTTGACTTCTCTAGATATTTTCTCCAGACACCTGAAATCTTCAATCTATAAATATAAAAGTCAGACATTCACACATTTGTACAATCTGGAAATATACACAGTTCCAAATTGTGAAGAGAGAAGACGGAGACTGCACTGCACATACCTTCCTGAAGAGGGTGGTGTGCTGTGCCACGGCTGCTCCAGCCCTCTCCAGTACCTGCAAGTTCCTTGGCTCTCCGCCTAAAACAGCCCGAAAACTAAATTACATACATTAAATGGAAAACTGAAACAGCATTATATAAATGCAATGTCAGAAAAAGATTCTTACAGATACTTATATATGGAGTGCAAAAACAATAACAATAATAATAATTGATGCTTTATCGATCCCCATGGGGAAATTGTCTTTTCCATAAAGGGCAGCCACCCGTAGGGGCGCCCAGGAGGCTGGGGGTTAAGGGTCTTGCTCAAGGACCCGCAGACTGAGGCTGGGTTCGAACCAGTGACCTTGTGATTACAGGCACACAGGCTTAGCCCACTGAGCCAAACGCTGGCCCCTAAAACTCACCGTTAGTATGAAGGCAGACGGGGTATGAACCTGCGATCTTCGGTTTACGAGACTGACGCTTTACCTCCAATCTCAATGGGGATTTTAAAAAACAGCATAGCGCTATTGTGAATGCATGCAAATTGTGTGTGCAAAAATACACACAATATGCAAAGACAGTAAACACCAAATCCACCCCATATACAGATCATTATGTAGTTCAGCTGCTATGCAGAAGAGGTGGAGATTTCTGGTCCAGAGAATACAAATCCAGACCAAGATTTTGTTTCAACCAACCAGTTCAGTATAAAGAGTCAGTCACAGAGGATTCAACTAGTTGGTTGAAACTAAATCTTGGTCTGGATTTATACTCTCTGGACCAGAAATCTCCACCTCTGCACAGAGTGCTGTCTCGACTTACCTGTGGCAATGAGGCACTTGTCGTAAGAAATCTCAGAGTCATCGTTTAGGCGCACTTTGTTCCCTCTTACGTCCATGTGCACTACCTATGAAAGCATGTCAGGAAATTCAGAGCAGGTACTTTTCACTTGACCTGCCAGTCCAGAGCTGAAACTAACTGCTCAACCTTTTGATATCACCTTCTTGACTTCTGGAACATCCACGCACACGTACACACACAAACGCACAGGTACACACACAAACGCACAGGTACACACACAAACGCACAGGTACACACACAAACGCACAGGTACACAGGCACAGAAACACTAGCTAAACATTAGGGACCTTAAAAATATTAGGCTTTGCTTTAGTCAAGCAAAAAGAAACGGAAGGTACCTTTTTACCAGTAAGAACTGCCACCCCACCGTTCTCCACCTCAGATAACTCCTGAGGACTGACATAAAAAGATGGAGGCTGGAAATAGATGCTGTAAAAAGAAAAATGCAGATTATTCAATAATTCCAAGGAGAAACCCACAAAGCCCTTTTCAGAGAACGGGACAGACCTTCTCTCTTTGCCATTCCACTGTTTGAAACGGAGTGTTTCTATCACAGTGGGATCATCAGAGAACCACAGCTCTTTGGAGAGAGGAGGGCGCATGTACGGCAGATCCCATTCATCTGTAACGATTAACACCTAAGGACATAGCAATGTAAACCCAATGGAGCTGATCAGAATTCGGCAGTACTTCTTATGACTAGTCTGAAGAGGGCAAACGGCATTGTAGCTGAAACTACGCTTTGGACCTCTATGTTTTTAAGGGTCAGGGTTCATAAAAGGACATTTTATTGTACTCTTGAGAAAAATACTTCAGCAGCAATACCCAACTTCACAAACTACAGGTAAAGAGTAAAAATCCCAATTCACTTTGAATAAAAGTAGGATGTCTACATGGCAGTGAGTGTAGGTTACTTGTTTCGATTCTACAGGCACACCCTGCTACAAGAGAATTATCTGGTACTGTGTGGCATGGTACTGTGTGGCATGGTACTGTGTGGCATGGTACTGACCCTGGCGCCAGGATCCCGAGCCCGAATGGACCTGGCTGCGGCAAAGGCGGCGGTCCCACCACCGATCAGCAGGTAGGGGGCGTGAGGGGGGAGCTCGGGGGGGCTCACTGCTGCATCTGCCCCAGCTGTATGGGAGGCAAAGGGCAAAGCCTTAGACAAAACAGATCTGAAAGCCCTGAAAAGGGTGTTGTGCTGGATAGAGAGGTGGGTCTTCACGCCTCAGAACAGCAGCTCATGGCTTCCATATAAGCCTTTCCTCGGATATAAATACCAAGACTGGCGTTGTGTTGTGTTAGCATATCTCAAGGATTAAGGCTGGTCCTTCCATTCATGTTTCAAAACTAATAATAAACTTCCAGTGCTGTTAGCTCTTACCACTTTCAGTAGAGGAAGGATCCGTCTTCAGTTCTCCAGGTGTTGTTTCCAATACTGGTGCAGATACTGTCAGTATAATTGAAAGAGAAATCTAACTGCTTTGTTTTGGTAAACAGGCTGGATATTTTCACGCTTAATAATAAAAAAAAAAAAACTAGATACAATGTGTTAAAACAGGATTTCCCCAGATGTCAGTGTTAAAACAGTCAGTGGTTTGGAAAACAGTCACCAAAAAGTCAGGATGCAAAGCAAATTGATGCATTAGTAGACGATGGTAAAGAAAACATGTGTGAAGTTAATGGGACGCATGGAGAAAATGAAGAAAATTCATGGATGGTCGAGTCTGGCAATTTCACAGTGAGTGAACAAGAACATGATGCTGTGGTCATTGTGAACATATGACAGACAATCTCCCACATGCAGTTTCATATTTGCTAAATGGAAAACTACCCAGTGCAACCAAACCTACATTACACAGAAGACTGAAGGGCGATGCAGCATCTTAAGTACAACAAGAAAGTCTAGACAAGAGGGTGGTTCAAACTATCCAAGGTAACCTTTAGATTCTGAAATTGTGCTGGAATCACTAGGGGTTACGGTCTTCTCCTGAGCGGGAACTCCCTCATTCTGCCCTGGAGGTCCCCTTTCTGCTAAAACAGAGCCTGTATTCTCTTCCACAGTGGCCACTTCTTCCACATCATGAATGTCAGGCTCTTTATAGTGAGAGATTGCATGCAAAGTCAGCAAGTAATGTTACAGCTTTCTCAGATGCTCACAGCAAAGGGTGAAAAGGCTTTGTGAAGCAAAGTTTAAGCAACTCAATGACTACAAGAAGTCAAATATGTTCTATAAGGGAGAAATTACTCAGCAATCAGCTCTATGCATGAACCTCTGCTATTAATATTCATATTTTTTTTAATGCTAGGTTCAGTTTCTTAAGCAATATGAGATCTTTTGAAAACCACAATTTTCAGTGAAATAAGCAGCTTTACTTCTGGCGATGACCTTGACCAGGATAAGCGGTCAGTAGGATGGATTGATTTCTGGTAGTACTGTCATTTGTTCAGGTTTAACAGCTTCATAACTTCATTCATTTTAAGCAACTTAATAGGAGACTTGCAAAAACAAAAACTGAATATTGGATACTTTTGGAAAACAAAAATCAGTATCGTCACAAATATAAATAAGTAAACAAATGAACAAACAAAAACAAAACAATGTCCTAGTCTAAAGTATTATCTTTCACCATAGGCAAAACTGACACCCATCCAACATGATAAACAAACCAGGACAAGAAATCACAAGAATCATAAAACTTTTCAGAACCAAGACAAAAAATTTTACATAAAAAGTTTTGGACATCAAGACTGCAGACCCTATTGAGGTACATAAACTGATATTTAAACTCCAAACTCGAGTCTTAAGTGGAGCAGAGTGTCTTATACATTATAGGGATATTATGATCAACATGTGTAACTCTTCAAGGAGCAATTAAGTTATATAAGTAAAATAATATTATACAAGAAATATATTTCTGTTAGATGTAGTCTGGTTTTGGGACATTGCAAAAAAACTGGGGAAAAGCTTTTGAAATTGATTAAAAACACTTCTGTTAGAAAATCTACACATAGCATTAAAATAACAGGATCAGGTCTCCATCGCAGAAAGCAGTAACAGCAAAGTAACCATTAATTAAGAAACCATTAGTTATAGGAACCATTTGCATTACAAAAGTAAAACAGGAACTGAAGAGCAAAAGCCCACCAACCCACCTGCAGCTGAGGCTTCTTCAGAGAGCTTTACAGATCTGGATGTTATTTCATTAAGTCGATCCTGGTACCTCTTCTTATCTTGTGACAAGGTGCTATACATCTTCAAGAAAGTTGAGAAAGTGACTGTCACATGCTCAGCATTGCTAATATTCAATTCAAAGTGCAAATGAAAAGAAACGAATAACTGAATCACACCAAATGCAGCATATGAGTCTGGCCTGCAGCCCCTTGACATCATTCCCCAGAACTCATACATGCTGTATGAAAATTAGACAAAAACTAATATTTTGAGCTCACTGAGTAGCTGTTAAGCACAGTGTGGCCATTTCAAATTTAAGCTGTGTACTAACTTGCAAAATACATAACCTAAAAGAAACTATTACACTTTGGTTGCAGAAGTTAGAACAACAGCAAACTTCAAAATCCAAATTAGATTTTCATTCTTCTGTGTTGGAGAGTTACTGGGTGTAAGTAAAATTGCGTATTAATTACACTGACAGGAAAATTCTGGAACAGGGCTTGCATACCTGTTAATAATACTGAGTTCTTGTACATAGATTTGTTGTACAAAACAGAATAGATATCCAGGATAAGCACACTAAGTAAAATACAAATGAAGAATATCAAACTGTTTTATTGCCAAAAAACAAAGTTCAGTTTATTTTGTTGCAAAAACCCTTTATTTTGCCTTCCAGTATAAAAACTCAAAAACTCATATGTACACTTACATAAATTCCTCCTCCAAGAAAAGCAGCACCCACAATCATCAAGTAAGCGGCATTATCGCCTGCACCCCCGGGGGCGCCTGACGACATCAGGGCCTTTGGAATCACGGGCACCATTTTGTCACATTTCAGCACTAAGAGAAAGAAAGGTGGATTAGACAAATAACAGTCTCAGAACACAATGACTGAAATGATAACTGTACTTAAATCCAGAACCATAAAATAGCAAACTACATTCATTTGTATCACGTAGAGCGCAATCACAAACCGAAGTGTCATTCTACCAAAAATAATATTTTGCGACCATAGGCGAATTACTTTAGCTTACAAGGCCTCTGTTTAATAGTTAACCGTGCACGACCTTGGTACAAACTTTACACGAAAAGCCTTGGGGTGCAGACACGCCGCCCCAGCAGGACACCATATATAGGGACGTAGTTATTTCATTCATCTTTGACACTCCGGTGTGACATTTAACTTAAAGACTGTGCAAGGCCTACATACGAGCACCAAATTAACACAAAAATAACATTATTCAGTAAACGTGAAGAAAATCTTCTAAGAGCACGGGTTAGCCATATAGCCATCTAAACTAAACTATTAAACGTATATTATGATGTATATGACACAAAACCTGCGCAATGACTGCCAAATACAAATACGTACTCACTTAGTTCGCAGTCATTACTGACCCTTAACTAATCGACCGCCACTGTCGGTAGCCAGCCAGCTAATCTGTGACAACCTGCTACCAGACTGACGTTGTGCTATAAAATACTAAAGCAAAAGGATAGAGTGGACTCTACCTTTGCACATATAAAGCGATCCATACGAATTCACACCGAAGTGAATTTCACATTTGTAATCAGTAACGTTACCTCAATTCGCTACTAGACAGTCATGCCTTAGTGACCTGTCAGCTTCGTTTACAGTACATGGACGCACGATTTGTTGGTCAGTTAACAAAAAAAAGAAAGAAAACAAGCATGACAATCAGTAATTTGCAGGCAGTGTACTTACACGGCTATCACCAGCAGGTACCGGCCACACAGAGAGTGTAAATACATACCCTTTCTTCGAACATGATGGCGACATAAACTTGAAGAGGCTCTAGCCAATGGAGCCAGCTTCTGCCACATTGCCGTGCACTTCAGCATCCTCACTCCTCCACCAGACTATTGCTATGGGCAACAAACCACAAGAAAACTGACCCAAACTAAAGCTGGGTGCAAGGCACCACTCTACACACTCAGGTCTCCCTCAAGGCCTAGAGGAACCTTCAAACTAACTCCGCCCTTCGGCATTTCCTTGCCAGTCGAACGGATTTTTGTCATTGGCTGCTTCAATCGTCAATTTTTGAAATGCTGTTTTTACTCGACTTCTATTGGAGTTTATGCGGTGACGCTTTAAACGTATATCCGTTTGATAGGTCAGAGGTCAAAAAGGTGGATCCGGAGTAAGATGATAGGTGGTTAGGAAGGTCAAATCACTTTTTTGACGCGGGATTGGCGCTAACATGTGTGACCGCTTGTGTCGTGGTGCGGAAACTAGTACTGTTAATGCATATGGTTAACAGTGCGGAGTCTTTGCAGGGAATGGATTTGTTTATAGACGTCCATTGATTTATTAATGTTAGTTAACCGTTTTCTAAGGCATCTACATTATCTTTAAAATTGTGTGAAATGCTTTCTGTTCATGGTTGCACCTTAGCGAATGCTCATACACAAACTTAATCTTTGGGTTCAAAGAGGTCTTTCTATTTTAGGAGGCATTTTATTAACTAAAATGGGAAGTATGGCACGTCGGATATATTCTAGATATTCTTTATTGCTCCTCAGGAAGGTTATAAAACCCATAAATCATTTTTATCAGTTTTATTTGGAAAAAAGCCACACCATGTAAGGCGATACACCGGTAGTGCACCACTTTGAAGTGGGTGGGTTTAAGGCTTATCTGCCTTAATGGTAGCCTTAAAAGTAATCGGTTAGTTTGACAAAAAAGCGGGAAGTTTTGGCATCATATGCAAGTACATTGGGGATGTATTGATTTCTTATTGAAATACGTTTTGTCTATCAATAAATTAATGATGTAACTGTCCACGTTTCATCAGCAGATGCTACTCTACTCGATATAGACTTCATAATACCCCAATATGGGATAACCGACACTAAATAAAAACAAGGCATTGTTCAATGCAGAATGGATGAGGAATGTATTTTCAATTGCAGTTTTTGGAGTTTAGGTTATCTCACTCTGAATTTTGTTTAAAATATCGTGACTGTGCTTCAAAAAATTACAGCTCAGTTACCAAAGCCATTGATAATTTTCCAGCAGAACAGTTTTGAAACTCAAATTCACTACCTCTATCTTCCACATCTGTTTGATGCCCGCACCTTTGATGATTATGTACTTTCTAATTGCCTTAAAAAAAACACGTTAAGATGTTTCATTTGGCATATTCAAAAGTTAATCCTTTTTTATGATCACAAAGTCAATTCAAAACTGCACCAATTTGTTTTAGTGTCCAATTCATCCTAAAGCTCAACAGCACAGGATCAGCCAATGTAGCGATCTTATGGCCACATGTACAGACGTAGCCTGCTGACCCACTCACTGACCTCTCGTATACATTTTGGACTTGTAATTGAAAGTAAGGAGGAAGGATGTGTAATAGGTATTACACTCCATTCCATTCATTATACTCCATTCATAAATCCAAGTATTTGATGACCTGTATTTTGTATTTTTTAATAAAGAATTGTACAATTATATCTCTAGAATGTATGAAGAAATATTGTGCTCAGAGTCTTGACTCCCTCCATGATGAAGAGCCCTCACAACAGTCTTATTTGAGACCTCAAATCCAGATGAGCCCAGTTCAGTGACTAACTTCATAGAGATCCAGAGGATTCTTGTTGACATCTTTGATGATTTTCCTGTCCAAAGTCTTTGAAATCTTGCAGTTGTGGCCTCATCCAGGTTTGATCCTATCAGAACGTGTCTCCTTGTACTTTGCAATGATACAACACATAGCAGTTCTGGACCCTGTGAACAGCTTGAAACTTAAGGCATAGCTATCTAATTTAAGATGGGCATCCACTGCCTTCTTTCTGAGGTCCAGACAAATTTCTTCAATTTTTGGCATGATGATTGACCACCCCAATTTTGAATAAATTAGTTATACAGCAGTCTAGGACTTTTTGAAATCTCTTAAGTGTACCAAGTGGGGTCCTTTGCATTGATGAATGGAACATTTTACTCTGTAAAGATTTATTTGTGTTGCTAACATTGGACAGAATTTTAGGAAAAGGTTCCATTTTTATATATATCCATCTATCCAACTGTGCAACCGATTCAGGATTGTGATCACGATCATACACACACACAATTTTTTCTCACCCCAGAAAATAAAGGAAATTCTTACGCTTTTTGTCCATCTATGCCTTTGGTCAGTGACCACAAGAGTTCTCTCTCAAAACCATTTAAGATAAAACTTATGAATTATTTTCTGTAATTTTTCATTCAATATTTTCAGACCTTGGTTCACTGAAACCATGGAAAACAAAATCGCAGAGGGGGGTGGGGAACCGTATTCAGACCTACTGTATCTCGTTATTCAAACAAGGACATAGCAGTACTTGTGGTCTGGTGTTGAAAATGGTGTTTTCGTGAAGTATTAACATCTCTAAGATTTCATTAATGAGACCCCAAACTACACTCCTGTAATGCTAAATGTCAAAGAATCACTTGCTTTGGTGAGCAGTCTATAAAAATGATGACAAAGGTCATCATTAAGTTATGGTGCTTCAGGTATCATTGTGCCACAGAAATCAGACAATTCAGTAGACCAACAGAAGACTCCAGTACCTGGCAACAGCATGAGTTGCATTACCAAGCAATGGGAAGCTGTACACTACTGGAACCAATGCAGTAACGTATCGGGAAGTGGTCTGCCGACATACAGCACATGCTGGTCCCTCACCATCTTCAGCTTTGAAGTTCCGTTAGTTGTAGCATGAGTCTCAAACAGAGCAGTGGATCTATAAGCTTTCTCCACTGACTCATGCCAGCCTCTTTCTAATTCTCAGCTTCAACTGCTCCACGTAGACGGTTCCTTACTGCTTGGCTTTCTGTCAAGAATCTTCTAAGACAGGCATTTCATACACCGACAAGGAAACTTTCCTTTGTCTGTCATTTCTCTTGTCTGAGACCATTCGATGACCAACATTTACACTTTCAGGAAAAAAAAAAAAAAAGATTAGAACAACCATAGAACTGGAAAATGAAAATACAAATTTCACTTCATCTCTGCATTTTTTTCAGTGGCCACCTGGAGACATGCTTTGACTACGACAGTTTAAAAATGCAAATACCAAAGCTTAAATTTTGTGGTACTCCCTTTAGACACCATTACAATGAAACCTGGAGCTTGGCCAGTTTGCTCGTTCGATGTCTTTTTTTGGTCAAAGGAAGCAAAAAAATGGAACACAGTAATGGCACTAAAATATTAATGGCTAAAACAACAGTCTAAAAATAAATATACAGAAATGAAAATGATGATTTAACTGGAAAAAGCTAAAATCCAGTTACCTTCACACATTAACTTGGATTTAAAATACTGAGTAAAACTAAAGGAAAGCTTTATGTACAGAGATCTGGAATGGAGTTAAGGATAATTCATATTTATAAATCGGCTACCAAAATTCTGAAGCACAGAAATGCCTAGCTTGTTTGAATATCTGCTATACATAGAATTTAACAATTAGGGCAAAACGGTCAATTAGTCATTTATCAGTGGCTGTCTTTGCTTGACAGTATGTACATTTTCCTTTCAACCTGAGGCAAATCCACCAGCCTAAAAGATACTGCAAATCCAAAAAAGTGAATGGATAAAATTAATTGATTTTTAATGAGAAAAACAAAAACCAATATAGTACAAATTGAAATAAAAGTAACAATTATAGCTTCTTTTTTTTTAAACACATAATGTCTTCCATTATTCTCTGCTCAGGGCAAACACTATTTTCACAACAGAGCCCTCCTCCTTGTAGTTCAAGATTATCCATCATTTTTAATGCAACTAATGCATTGTCTGTTTGCTGCTTGCATGTCTGTTCTTGAGATTAAGCAACAGTCCCTGCTCCATTAGCCTTGTTCCCAGAAGCATGAGGAATGGGGAAACACGGGTGTGGACAAAGGTTCCATCTTTACCCACAAAGGATGAAAAATATCCATAAGGACCAACACACATCACACAATGTCTTTGAGGGCTTCCAAGTCGCTCACCCATAGAAGCCCCTTATTCAGTAATATGAATTGGTGCTCTGTCCAGGTTGTGAATCTGAAAAAGACAATTTCAGTGAAAAAAAAACACTTAATATACCTTTAATAGTAAAAAAAATACAGAAAATTAAGGATGGTCACCCATAACCTGATCCCTACTCCCCCTGCACCCCCGATCTCCACAATCTCTAGCCCCCTATGCACTCTACCCATCTCTCCAAAGCTTACTTGAAAGCTGCTGCTGCAGCTGTCTGACCAGGGCAGCTGTTTGCTGTTGCTGTTGAGTCTGCTGCATACCCTGCCGAGGAAACTGAGACACCCACAGTCACCTCAGGGCAGGTCGAGACAAGACAAATATGCATACAAGTATCCATGTTCGTAGTGCCATAACAAAACGGGTAGTATGGATCAAGACAGCGGGTCAAGGAGTCTATATAGAATACTGAATGTTAGATATATACACACTGTGTTAAAATCAGTGTCAATAACTATAGCTTAGTAAAAAAAAAATATAGCTTCTGTATCAACGAGGCATAAATAAGGCATTTTACACTAATTCTTGAGGAGGAGACATAAGTGGGACCAACCATGGGCTGCTGTGGTGGGAGGGGCTGCATGCCCAGGGCCTGCGGCTGTGCCTGGGCAGGGGGCTGCGACCCCCCCACCTGCTGCTGCACTTGCTGCTGCGGCACTTGCTGTTGCTGCACCTGTTGCTGTTGGACCTGCTGGACCTGCTGGACCTGCTGCTGCTGCATAACATGAAAGATTCACTGGTACGGTGCGGGCAGCCATTCTGGCTTCACTTCACAGTCATTACCCAAAACTGGTTTTACACAGGAATAAGGCCTCCACGTATTTCGGGGAACAAGGCTGAGGGATGAATAAAACTAGGGTAGAGAAAAGAAGGCCGACGTCGGCATCTGGGTCGAGACGCATACCCGCAGAGCCGCAGGCAGCGGGCGCAGGTACTGCGGCTGGTGCTGCGCCTGCTGCTGCTGCGCCTGCTGCTGCTGCGCTTGCTGCTGAGCCTGCTGCTGCTGCGCTTGCTGCTGCGCCGCCTGCTGCTGCTGCGCCTGCTGCTGCTCGGTCAGCAGGGGGTTAGCCCTCATGGCGGGGTGCACCACCTGGCCGCCCATGTGAGCCATCCCCTGCACCATCGGCGCCTGCTGCATTGACTGGTGGGCAAATCTGTGGAGGTTCCAGAACACAGACAACTCCTTAATGAATTACACAAAGACTCCATGCAACCCTAACCCTCTTCAGAGCCATCCATCCATCCATCTATCCATCCATCTATCCATCCATCAGACTCATTGGAGGGACTCATGGCCATATTCAAAGTAGACATGAAACACAAGGTGTAGTTAACATAATTTCCAAGATGGATTCCCACACCAAAAATCCTTATAGGTTCAACACTGTCGGGGAAACTAAATTAAAAACAAGTAATCAAAGTTAGATTTTTCTGTAGTGCCATCTTCAAGCGTAGGACGTGACATCAGGAGGTTGGTTGCCTTAGAATTCATGCATTAGGTCACATTAAATTGCAGCCAATTTTTGTGTAAATATTCTGTGAATATTACGGCACCTTAAACTAAAGCTTTCCAGTGTCATACTAAGTGATCTAGCATCAATGATGTGGTTCAAACTACAAATTTCACTAATGTTATACTGTTTTATTAGTGCTGGTACGTGACCCCACCATTTAGCAAATTGGTGATATCACAAGTTTACCAACTACCTAGCAGGCCTGCTGGCTTCTGAGTCGATGGAACTGCTTTTAAAATCAGCTAGACAACTGTGGATATTTAACGTCGACTTAAATCAGCGGCTTTGCGAAAGTAGTCTTTCATTCATACCAATGTTTCACCAAGCTGATTCTATCTGGTCATTCTTCTTACCATTACAGAAGATACACATGTAATGTGTGTGTAAATCCACACACACACACACACACATACACACACACACACACACACACACACACACACACACACACACACAAGAAACAGTCTATTTAGCGGATCTGCTTTTTGCTGATTGGCTCACCTTTGTGTAGTCTGCATAGTGTGCACATAGCTGGGTGCCTGCTGATGAACATAGCCACTGGGCCTCTGCTGGATATGCCTTAAAGGGTCCACCATGGGTGGGTTGGAGCCAGGTTGCGACCCTGGGAATCCCTGGCTGGAGTAGGCGGAGTGAACCATCCCAGCAGTCTGGGAGGGGTGAGGATGTATGTGAGAGCCGTAGGACGTGTAGCCCTGCGCAATATTCTGTGAGAAGAGCAAACATAATTAGGCAGCACATCCAGAAAGTCAGTAACAGCATACATTCATCAGAAAGATAGCGGGACTTACCTGGGAGGGTTGCATTGATGAGTACTGGTTGTTGGGTGTCATTTGTCGCATTTGTTGCATGTTCTGGAAAGTACAGTGATATTTCAAATTAAATTCTCATCAGTTAAGAGAAACTCTAAATAAGCAAGATACGCAGTCCATGCATTTTGATTGATGAGGACGGGCCAGCGAGGCTGTCGAGGCCGTTGGGGACAGACCAGCGAGGCTGACGAGGCCGTTGGGGACAGACCAGCGAGGCTGACGAGGCCGTTGGGGACAGACCAGCGAGGCTGACGAGGCCGTTGGGGACAGACCAGCGAGGCTGACGAGGCCGTTGGGGACAGACCAGCGAGGCTGTCGAGGCCGTTGGGGACAGACCAGCGAGGCTGACGAGGCCGTTGGGGACAGACCAGCGAGGCTGACGAGGCCGTTGGGGACAGACCAGCGAGGCTCATGAGGCCGTTGGGGACAGACCAGCGAGGCTCATGAGGCCGTTGGGGACAGACCAGCGAGGCTGTCGAGGCCGTTGGGGACAGACCAGCGAGGCTGACGAGGCCGTTGGGGACAGACCAGCGGGGCTGACGAGGCCGTTGGGGACAGACCAGCGAGGCTGACGAGGCCGTTGGGGACAGACCAGCGAGGCTGTCGAGGCCGTTGGGGACAGACCAGCGGGGCTGACGAGGCCGTTGGGGACAGACCAGCGAGGCTGTCGAGGCCGTTGGGGACAGACCAGCGAGGCTGTCGAGGCCGTTGGGGACAGACCAGCGAGGCTGACGAGGCCGTTGGGGACAGGCCAGCGAGGCTGACGAGGCCGTTGGGGACAGACCAGCGAGGCTGTCGAGGCCGTTGGGGACAGACCAGCGAGGCTGACGAGGCCGTTGGGGACAGACCAGTGAGGCTCATGAGGCCGTTGGGGACAGACCAGTGAGGCTGACGAGGCCGTTGGGGACAGACCAGTGAGGCTCATGAGGCCGTTGGGGACAGACCAGTGAGGCTGACGAGGCCGTTGGGGACAGACCAGTGAGGCTTACCAGTTTTGCCTGCAGGTGCAATCGCATCATCTGACTCTGCGGCATGGGGGGCTGCTGCTTGTAGTTAGTCATCTTATACTGCTGCTGCTGCTGCTGCTCCAGAGACATCATGCCTGGCATGCTCCCCGGCACAGTGGGCATCATGTTCGGGTAAGGTGGCCGGGTGGGCACCAGTTTGCCCATAGAAATATTGCGAGGAGGCCGGTAAGAAGTTTCAAGCCGAGGACCACCTAGGTGATGAAATGAGGAGTGTAAGACTGTCAGCCCAGGCACCGAGAAACCTGAGCGTTACACGTACTGGTTACGCTCGTCCTTAGGACTCTCATACTTGACCATAAGCAGAAACTACATTTACTAGACATAGTAGGTGGCATACAGCTTAAGAAAGCAGCCAAAAACAAATATGGTTTTACTAAGAAAACAGCAAGGACACAGCTGAGTTGCACACGAGCCTGACACATACGGGCCTAAGCCTGTGGCTCAATGGACTAAGCCTCTGTGCCTGTGATTAGAAGGTTGCCGGTTCGAGCCTGGCCTCAGCACGTCTGCGGGTCCTCGTGCAAGGCCCTTAACCCCCAGCTCCCTGGGTGCTGCTATGGGTGGCTGCCCTCCGTGGTCAGATTGTTCTCACTAACAGAGGGAAGGCGTAAAGGAAATTTCCCCACAGGGATCAATAAAGTATCTATTATTAAAATCTCAAAGGCTATAAAGCTTGGGGAAAGTTATTATTTAATCACCTACGGAACAATGACACTAAACTGTAGACTGCAGGAAGAGCTGTAGTCTGCAGGAAGAGCTGTAGTCTGCAGGAAGAGCTGTAGTCTGCAGTCTACACTCCCAGAAACCTGCCATCGTTCTTGACCCGGTTAGCGGCTGATCGCTTTCTCTCTCCAAACTGGCTTCCTCTCCTCATCCAGTTCATACATCCTAAGTTACCAGGGGCGTCTAAACTGCACCTGCTCATTTGTGCCCTCTGGCCGTCTATCCAGTCTAGTCCTGCCCCGTGGCCCATTTCCTGCCAAGATGGGATTCAAATAACAATGACCCATGTCAACATAAGTGTCTTGGCTAATGAATGAATGGCATGGGGTATTGCCATCAGACTGACCTGCAGGCAAAGGCTGATTCTGAGGATAAATGCCCATAGGTTGATGGCTATATGCCATCCTGTTGTAATGGTGCCCAGGCTGGTTATGTAGGAGGTCCGTAGGCATGGTGTTCACGTAAGATCCTCTTGCGGTGCTCATCACATAGTCCTGAGCAAACGACGACAGACCATGTTAAACAGTCACATACACCTATAGCGAATTCAACATTATTCTTCAGTACGTCCTGATTTCGACCACATTGCAAAAATACATATTTGGTAATAAATGTAATAAGCAGCATTAATAAACCAAGTGAGTTTTGTGCTTCGCATTCTATACTCCAACAGGCCTGAGTTCTGAGAGCATGAAGAGCTCAGGAAGACTCACTTCAGTTTTGCTTGTTGACTGGTTCCTCTTCTTTTTGCTGTTCTTCTTCTTGCTGGGGTCCGAGGTGATGGCAGGCGTGCTCTTTTCCGTTTTGGCTGCCTCGGCCATCTTCTTCTCTGGCTCGGGGGCCACAGGCGTGGGAGGCTCCTCCTCTTCGGGGGGTAGCGGCAAGGGCTCCAGGTAGTAGCTACGGGGTTTGGGCTTCAGGTGCGTGTGGTACAGCAGGAGGCGCTGCTGCTCCTCGTACTTGGTGACCTTACGGTCCACCCGGACAGTCCCAAACCAGCCCCAGGACAGGGGGGCAGAGTGTTTCTGCCCCTCAAACACATCCCACGGAGATATCTTCTGCTTCGTTGAAACTTGAAGACCCTGTTTGGAGAAAGGCGCATTGACTTGTTGCATACTAAGCTTTCAGATTACGTTATCTTCTTTGAATTCTCTTTTAAAAGAGCACATCTTATATTTAAGGTTCACCTTAAGTCTAAATCAGAAACTTCATCACTGTGACTGAAAGAGAAAAATATATATAGTGGGATGACCTCTTTCTCGAAGCCGGCTATCTTGTTCCCCTTAGTGTCGATTAAGGAGCCCTGGGGCTCGCAGGTAATGACATCGCGAGTCTGCTTCGGGAGAGGCAGTAACTGCCGCACTTTCTCGAGGCTCTCCGACTGTCGGTCTCCTAGTTCCTTCTGCATGGAAACCAAGCAAAGAGACGCAATCAAAGCACGTGGCCATTGGCAGTCTATCATCACTAAAAGGTCGCCATGTCAAAAGTCTAGCAGTTACCCTGAGCTTCTTCACCAAATTCATGTAGGCCCTCTTGTTCTCCTCCATGCTGCCCTGGGAGATGCTGGACATATCAGCAGCTAGTGTGCCATTAATAAGCACACTCAGCATATCCAGGACGGTGGTGAACAACTCACTGAAAGAGGCACAAAGAGCTATGAGAGACTGGGACAACCAACAGCAGCACCATAAAATGAATAGCCAGTCAGCCAAGTAATAAAATCCATTTTCGATGACCAATTATTTAGTACAGGGCCACAGTAATGCAGACACATATCCCAGGATGCACTGGGTTTAAGACCCCTAAATGGGATACCAGGCCAGTGCAGGGCACACACTCATACACAAAATAAGGACATTTTTGAGACATCAACTGACCTAACCACATAGTCTTGGAATGCAATGAGGTAACAGGAATATCCAGAGAAATGCTACGCTAACAGGGAGAATGTGAGAACTGCATAGAGAGACCCAGGGAGACAATGATATCTATACAAATTAACTATCTGCTGGACCGGTCCTGTGCATGTGGGACAAAGAACCGGTGAAGTGCTCAGAGACCCAGGACCCGGCAAATGACAGGGACTGACTTGTTGGACTGCATGTCCACAGTGCCGCTGCTGATGATGTCCAGGAGTAACACTGCCCACTCAGTAGTCTGCTGGGTGCTGCGCTGCACCGTGTCGAACATGCCCCCCACCTGCAAAGGAGCAGGCCGTGAGTGAGGGGGCCAGGGCGACCACAGACGCTCACAGATACAGCCGAGAGAAGAGTCCATACGGATAACACAGAGTCACGACCGGGGCACAGATACAGCCGAGAGAAGAGTCCATACGGATAACACAGAGTCACTACCGGGACACAGATACAGCCGAGAGAAGAGTCCATACGGATAACACAGAGTCACTACCGGGGCACAGATACAGCTGAGAGAAGAGTCCATACGGTCAACACAGAGTCACTACCGGGACACAGATACAGCCGAGAGAAGAGTCCATACGGATAACACGGAGTCACTACCGGGGCACAGATACAGCCGAGAGAAGAGTCCATACGGATAACACGGAGTCACTACCAGGGCACAGATACAGCCGAGAGAAGAGTCCATACGGATAACAGAGTCACGACTAAGGCACAGATACAGTAATAAATGCTGTACCAGGTTAAGCCGCAACTTCAGGGCTTCATGCATCATTTGCTTGGCTTTGCAGTCATCCTGATACTGGTCTTCACGCCAGTTTGTCACAATCTGAGGGACAGACATGAAACATGAATAAGATGGTTTTAGAAAAAAGGCCACGTAGTCATGAGCAGAGCTCTCTGAGGGTCATACTACCTGCTGGACCTGACTGTAGAGCGAGGTCAGGAGCCCCTCCCTCTGCTCATCCTGACCCTTCAGGCACGTCAGCACCAAGGACAGGAAGGGCTGCTGACTCAGGAGGGACATACTGAAACAGAAGAGGGACAAACTGAAACAGAATGCGACATGCTGTGGGCAGACTGCAGAAATTGCAGGTGCAGGCGCTGAACGCATTGACAGTACAAGTTTCTCCCCAGTTCAGGCTTAAGATTAGGGGAGACTTTGCAGTAGCTGCTCTGCGGCTATGGAACAGGCTACCGCTGCATGCTAGCCTGCTTCCTGTTAGCCTCCTCAAGGCTAAGCTAAACACATGCTTGTTCTCTGTGGCTTTTCCCCCCCCCAAGTATTCTTATATGGTTGTTTTGTTTTTTTGTGTGTGTCCCCCCCCCCCTTAAAGCACCTTTGTGGCTGGAAATGTGCTCTATAAATAAAGGAGTTGAGTACATTTCCTGACATCTCAACCACATACATATTCTGCGCTAAGGTCAGTTAATAAATTATGAATTACATAATAACGATCAGAAATATTCAGAATTTGCCAACACTTTTCTGAAAAATGAGAAGATGAAATGACCACTGATGTCATTTTGCAAGGCCAGTTCAAACTTACCAGTTTGAAACACGTAAAACCAAGCGGTGCTCATCTTGTGACAGACTGCCACCCTGCGATTACCTACTGATCAGCACGGAACTCAGAGCTGCTTCGCCCTGACTGTGCAGAGAGGCGCCCACCTCTTCTGTTTCTGCCGGTCTCGCTCCTTGCGGGACGAGGAGCCCAGGTGCTGGCCCTTCTCCAGCTCCTCGCCCGTGGCCTTCAGCACGTGTCCCTGCACTGAGGTGGGCAGCTTCGCTATGAGTGGAGCCACCAGCCAGACTCCTGATCGCTCAGACGAGCTGCAGACACACAGAAATCCACACGCAGGACTAAAAATCAAAAGCGTACATGTGGGTCTCATGTAGCCAAAAGCCAATAAAACATAATATTGCTGTTTTAGGGTGAAGGTGCATTTGTGTCCACAGTACTGGACAAATGCCTTCATGCCAATACCGAGTCCCCAATTCGCAGACAGACTGCAGGCTGGCAATAGGAACATGCACACCTGAGCACCGGCTTCATCTTGCTGCCGCTGTTGCTGTTCGAAGCAGAGGCCCCCAAGCTATTGGACACAGCAGCTCCATTGCCCGTGGGGTTACTGGTATTCATCTCAGCAGACTTCTGGAACACCTCTATCGTGGCCTTGGCGATATTCTCCAATAAAGTATTTAATTCCTGCAGGGACAGGAAGAATGTGCAGTTCATTTGACAAAGGACTTATTATTAAATATGTACTAAGTGCATAACTGAAATGCATAAAGAAACTAAATAAAAAATGAGCCAAAGCGACACTTTACATGGCTTAAGGCTAACCCTGTAACATCAGTTCATGCTTTGATCTTACAACACTCACGTTATTTGTGCTCTGCTTGATCATGAGCTGGAGCTCTAGGGACGACTGTCTCATGGTCCACTGGTCCATGTTCTATAACACAGAGACTGGAGTCAAAAGCTTTTTCCCATTACAGGCATTTCATTTATTTGAGCAATTTCAGTAGTCATTATTTTAGAGAGCTGCAGAACATTTGCACACAAACTCACAAAGAGACTGTTTTGTCTTTTTACCATTTAAATTATTTCAGTTATCACATGTTCTGCTCAACATAAGCAATCTATAAATGGCAGTATATAATTTCCATAAAATTACAAGACAACCAAAGTATCATAAGCGTAATGTAAGTTACATGTCAAACAGCAATCTTTGCAGAAAGCACGTAAACACGCATCACAACCGAATGCACTAGAGTGAATCAGGATGCATAGCTCAGGTCCAGAGAGTAAAAGTTCAGACCAAGGTTTTATTCCAGCCGGCCAGTTGAGTACTGTAACTGACTCTTTATACTCAACTAGCTGGTTTTACCAAAACCTTGGTCTAGGCTTCCTTTCTAGACCTGAACTATCCCCTTCTGGATGAATGTGGGCGGAGCCGACCTGCAGGATGCGTTTGATTCGCTGCCGCTGCGGGTTGTCTCCCTCCTCGCTGTCCAGCTGCCTGTGGGGGTAGCAGATGAGCTGCAGGAGGCGCTGGGCTTGGATGTTGACCAGCACGGGGTCCTGCAGGGCACTGCTGTCCTCCGAGAGAGACTTCAGGCAGCGCTCCCCCACCCATTCCTGGGAGGGAGAGGAGAGCACCGTGTGTCGTGGATACGGAGCTTAAATGGAGTCATCGTGGGGATGCTGAGTCACATGGCTCAAAGAGAAGGTGGCAGCCCCAATAACACGCACACAGAAAGAGCATCGTGCCAAAGTCTTAGGCAGGCAAGGGAACGGCTTAAAGCCTGATCTGGGTAGTAAGTGCATGTTATTGATTACTTTGAGAAATCTACCAATTAATTTGACAATTGAGTAATTGTGTAATGTAATGTAATATATATATATATATATATATATATATATATATATATATATATATATATATATATACATATATATACACACACATATACATATACATACATATATATATATATATATATATATATATATATATATATATATATACACATATACATATATATATATATACACATACATATACATACACACACACACACACACACACACACACACACACATACCACACACACACACACACACATACCACACACACACACACACACACACACACACACACACACACACACACACACACACAATTTATACCATGACACTGCTGAATTGTTGAATCTGAAGGATACTGATTAATTTAATAACTGCCCACATAATAAATCAATGTGTGATTATAATCTTTAATTCTAGCTAATATTTAGAGCTGCCCATGTGAAGGAATGTATTAAATAAATAAGGAATTTCTTCTCTTCCGGAGTTACTAGTATCATGTTTGATGGCTATAAGAACACAACATCCTCAGGGGCAACCCAGCTCGTCCATGTATTCGTTAAATTTCACTAATTAATTTTGTGAGGCACTGATGTGCCAAATATGGTATATTGGCTGGAGACTGTAAACACTGGGATGAAGGCATTAAGAGGCATTAAAATGGCTCATCAATAGCATTTACAAGACCGTACACTGAACCAAGACAGGCTCCATCTTATCCACAACTCTCTCGCAAGTGTTGGTGTGATTATTGGCAAACTGTAGCATTCCAAAACGGCAGATTATGACTAACAGTAACCAGCATCAGCCATAACCAAGTCATAGCTACAATTAGCATGTTTCTGTACTGAACACCCACTTATGAATTTAAAAGTATGCTACAGTCAAACAATTCAGGCTTTTAGTTTCATTGTATGTACCAAACCGAAAATAATGTACCAAATGGTACACAACAAACATGTGCACCATTACAGCCCTATTTTACACACATGTAATAATAGTACATTTTATTTATATGTACCTTTCATGTCACCGTAAATCACACACACACACACACACACACACACACACACACACACACACACACACACACCATACACACACTCGTATACACACACACACCCATACACACACTCGTATACACACACACCCATATACACCCATACACACACTCGTATACATACACACACCCATATACACACTCGTATACATACACACACACACACACACACACTAGGGCTGGGCAAAACGATTATTTTCCTAATCGATGAATCTAGCGATTAATTTTTCGATGCATCGATGAATCTAACGATTAATTTTTTCAATCCGATTCGATTTCGATTTGATTCGATTATCGATTATTTCCCCATTATTTGACTTGTATAGCAATTTCACATTTACTAATTTATGTATATCAATGAAAAACACAAATTTCTTAATTTGAAGACCTTTTAATGAACAAAATTGCAAAATAAAGTTGTAGTAGTCGTACCATCTTATATTAGAGATAGCATTTAACAAGAAATAAAATGTGCAAACATATATAAAATTAAGGAAAAGTTAACAAAACATTTAAAATAAATAGCAACAATTGTGTCCTTAAACAAAATGTAACATTCACTTTGCTGTAGAACTGCGTGTTCGGGTGGAGTGGTTTGGGTCGACCGCGACTGCCTCACTCATGTTGCCGCTACTCGCTGCCGCCATGTCTGTTTTGAAAATGACGACGCATCGACGCAGATTTTTTTACGTCGACGTATTTTACGCGTCGACGTAATCGATTACGTCGACGCGTTGTCCCAACCCTAACACACACACACACACACACACACACACACACACTCGTATACATACACACACCCATATACACACACACAGACCCACTTTTATGCCCAATTCTGCAATTCTCACCTGCTGGCAGATGCTCTTTAACACATACTTTGCATATACATCCAAGCTGGCAGTCTCTATGGAAACGGCACGGCCAGAGCCCTTCTTGGAGCCCATGTCGTCTTCGCTTATATCATCCAGCCCAGCTGGGTGGGAGAAGCCAGAGCCTTTGAGCTCGGCGTCCCCTGAAAGAACAAGAAAAGTCACTGTCAGGCTGTCATTGTGTTGTCACATTTCATTGCTTCTTTGTAATAAATGCACTAAAAGCTTATCTTTACAAACCACTAAAAACTGATTTATATCTGACAAATTCAATCGATGGAATGTTATTTCAAAACAGAGGACCAGTATTATTCTACATTACTAAAAATTACAAGGTTTAGACAAAGTTCACAGAATTAGAAACTGAGGCTGAAAACTTGGACAGCAGAAGGATAATGGCGACTTACCCAGCATAAAAACAGCCTTGAGAACAGCAAACACCGCACCAACAACGATGCTGTTCTGTGATGCAGCCAAAAGGTGGCGATCACACGATGAACGGATCCCAACGGTTGCTTTAAAGAAAAGTTCACACAAAACTATTTAAATATTTAAAATCCACCTATCCTCCATATCTACTAGACATCTGCAGAGTTATGCCAAGCAAACAGTCTCTTAGGAAACACATTACAAAATAAGACTGCATGTCACAGAGCCCAGATGCAGAAATTAAGTGGTCAAGAAATTCCAAACTGAGGTGAAAGGCAAAAGTCTTTCCAGTGAAGCCACCACCCTACTCAACAATATAGAGTGCAAAGGTTCTGCCCCATTTATGTTGCCTTTAGAACCCAACAGTCATTCATGAGATACCATTGCAAAGCGTCTTAGATCACACCTACGCCGAGCCAAAAGTGGGTAGTTACAAAGGGGGACAGCATATTACCTGACTTGGAACTGTCCTGAGGGCACGGGTTACGTTGTGGGGTCTTGAATAAATGGAGGAGAATCCTGCAGGTCAGTCTGGCTCCAGGCTCAGAGTCCTGCTCACTGCAGGCTGAAAGACGCGCTTTCTGAGCTACACACTGGAGCACACTTATCGCTCAGCAGTCACACGCTGACGTGTTGGCTAAAATGCAGACTCAGGGGAAAATACATTTACACTGAAGAAGCAGAGTTACCAAAATGACAATGCGTTTATTGCAAGGATTTGAGAGATGATTAGCAAATGGGAAACAGTCACGCAGACTTTTGGAAGTCAAATCAAAGCTTCACATGTCTTATAGAAACAGTCACATGCCTTATAGCTCATGCAAAGAGTCCAAGCAAACGGGGTTTTGTGACGCGTGACCTGACAGGCCTTACAATGCTTTACACTTCCGCTACTTAATAAATCCCTTTTGATATAAGCAATGTTTTTCTCCTTTGTGAACAATTTACTTAATGTCTGGCAATAAATAACCTTACTGCATAGTCAGCAACAATACAGGTCAATATGAAAACCCAGCAGGAAACGGGTATAAAATTTAAGTGGGAATGTCCATATCTAGAATTTCAGGTTTCGACGAAGCCAAACTTACCAGCATTTAGAAGAGAAGGGATAGCTACACAGCGTACCAAATCTTCCAGGAGGAGACACTGCCGGGCAATGAGGATGGCAACGAACGTAGCCAAAGAGTCATGGAAGGACAGGTCACTGACCTGGAAAAAGAAGGTATCACTTTCAGCATCACTGGATACAAAATTGAATCCCAGAATATTTACAGCAAATCCTTCAATATGCAGGATCTATCTGAAATACGGGTTATATACTCAGACGGTCAGACCGAAGGCCCAGGTCGTGCGGGAGTTACTTACGTCTACATTGCACAGGAGGTCGTTAAAGCCACAGTTGCCATTGTTAGAGGAGCAGCAGAGTGCTTTGAGGACTCCCAGCCATTCCGCGCTTAGCGAGCGGCAGTACGCCGTCAGCTCAGCACACAGAATGCCAATGTCATTCACCCTACAGGAGAGCCACACATTACACTGAGAGAAGCATCACTGTTTCAGGTCCAATACTAGCTTGGTAAACAGGCTAGTCAGCCTTTGAAAGATCTTTTTCATTTTGGTTTTGTAAGTTGAGTGCAGTACCTCTCAGGATCCCGGTGGTCCACACAGACATCCATGAGCACATTGCACACAAAGCTGTAGCGATTGGCAGGGCTGTCATTGAGGATTTTTCCCACCATGGAGTGGTTAAAGTTTGGTGCCGAAGGGTTGGCTATGGTTTCTATCATGAATACTGGGTCCCACAACATGTTGGAGTCAGAAGGGTCAATGTTGCAGTAGATGGAATTCTTCACTTTTGAGCAAAAATCACTGTGAGGGACAAAACAGCTTATATAGCACAAATAAGCATGAGGATCAGTAACACACGCTTTTATACTGATAGGGTTCTGTGCCTCACCTGAATATCTCCCCAAACTTGCTCTTCAGGTGACTGCAGGAGGTGTAGAGGTCGTACAGGTAGGCTAGAATGCAACGTTCAGCCGAGGAGCAGTCTGCTGGGTTCACACCATGCTTCACCACGATGCGTAATCTGAAGAACAGCAGCACGTCACATGCAGACACTCTTCGGAATTCATCACGGCTGCTTCACCAGCAGCCCAGGACTTGGCTACATACATGAGGTCAGTTAAATGCACAGGTGAACGCAGACGGGCGTACCCGTCAAAGACCTGCGCCGTCTGCTCGGGGTTGAGGATGAGGCAGGAGTGGTAGCGCCGGAGCACGGCGACGATGCAGAGGCAGAGCCCCGTGGTGTAGCTACCCGCCAGGCTCGAGGACTTCAACAGAAGCTCCGCCTCCACCAGGCTGAGCTCGTTCAACAGCTGCAACAAGGAACGCACATCAGCTCCGGAGATCTTCATGTCATATACAGATTGTACGTGAATTATTTGCAGACAATCTTTTACAGGTGTTTTTACAGTTTGTGCAAACAATATGAACAGCTGGAGGGTTGAGGTCAGCTGAGGAAATCCAGCTCACTTCAGTACTACATTATGTTTCTACCAAAGACCAAATTTTCTTCTGTAACCCAGCACTGAATCACATTCTTAAATTCACACAAACATTGTTGTACCTTAATAAAGGAGAGAGGGGAAAAAAACCCTTTGGCTCATGCAGATTTACTTAAGGGCAGATCTGTTTGCTTCCTTACTTGAATGGCAAAGTCTATGAGGCCACTAATGTTGAGCGAGTACTCCATGAGGTCAAAGATGAATTGGATGTGCTGGACCAGGGGCAGGTGGTAGGACATCCCTAAGGCAAAACTGGTGATCTGTTCCAGAACATTCCTAGACACCTGTCAGTTAAAGGACACAAAAGCCTTTTGCTAATTCCAATGACAAAAAACAAGGGAAACAGAAGTGAAACAGAAGTGAAAGGTGCATCATCACACCAGCACTGGTGTAGCTCTGGCGTGTAACACACTAACCTGAGAGGTGACCTGATGCTGGTCAAAGTGGGAGAGAAGCTGGAATTTAGAGAATATGTCTTCTGCCGTCGGGAAGGCTTCGGGCTTGCTCCTCTTCCTCTTCTGCCCTTCCTCTCCCCCTGAAGCAAGCAGCACGATGGCATGCATCAGAATAAGCATTACTGCACCGACCCAGGGAGCGTCGATGGCCACACAATGCCGACAGGCATCCTGCTTTCTGGAACAGACTAGCTCAGAACGGGCTATTTAAGAAGGCCAGACCTTCCACGAAAAGCCAGAAATGTGACGCAGCAAATGCGTGGTACCCAGCGGCAACGGCAATGGTGAAAGCTTGAGGCGGCGCATTTCAAAGTACTATCATTACAAAGACCTACTCAGGCACTTTTTCAGACACTTTCAGGTTTGAGCAGGGCGACATCAAGGAAACAATGAGAGAATAGAGGCTATTCTGCCAGTATGTCATGAAGAACAGGGAATGTGAACCTGGCTGAACACCAAGGGCCAGCCTCCTACCAGTCTCCGCGGTACTTTTGCGGTTCAGCACTTTCAGGATGTCTTTGGTGATTTTCTTGATAGTGTGCCGGGCCTCGTCCCGCTGCTTGCCCACGCCATAGAGCACCACCAGGCGCTGGTTGCACTCGTGGCTGGCGCTCTCCTCCTGACGGGACACACACCGAGGAAGAGAGTGGTGGGAAAAGCACACGGCACAGGCGGGAGCGGCCGCTGCCCGACAGAAAGCTCCCCGACGGCATGCTGCAGCCGCAGCTCACCTGAGGGATGGGGAAGTGCGTGGCATACTGGATGTGGCGCGGCTGCTCGTACACCAGCGGGAAGGCGGGGTCCCCGGCTTTCTCCTTCACTCCGCCTTTCACGTCCTGCTCGGGGACAGGCTTCTCCGGGGAAGGGCTACCCTTTGACTCACTGTGCATGGGTGGGGAAAACATCTGCGGGCCACAGGAGTCCAACGGCAGCATTAGCACAAGTTTTATTTTATTAGCGTGATCCTCAAATCAGAGGTTCACTACCAACACCAAGCAGACAATGAGTCTTGCTATGCCAGCTCAGAGGTTCCTACACTCTGAGAACCATATACACATATGAAAATCGATGCTTTTCCACCAAGAGAGGACATACCTCATCAAAATTTGCACTTGAGTTGGGTTCATTCTCCATTGACTCAGACAGACTAGTATACTGAAAGGCAAAATATTGTGTCAAACATTCTTAAAAATAGTCACACAGGAATATAGCTGTAAGACACCAAAGTGACGAAACAGCACTGCGCACCTCCATCTTGACAACTCCGCCGGCCTCCTGCTCCTTACGCTCCATGTCGTCGGACGGCTCGTCGCCAGGGGAACGGGGGCGGGGCAAGTGGGGGTCGGAGGCCAGGTCGCCACGGGAGATGAGGGTACACATGTAGATGTTGTGGGAGAAGACGTCATGGCGAATCAGCTCACAGAACAGGAGGACCAGGTTGGAGAATTCTACACGCTCGCTCTCATTGCCAGGTTCAGCTGTAAAGAGACGTTCCATGCTATTTAATGTTATGCTATTTAATTTATTAGAAGCTGAATATCTTATCTAAATAAAAGAATTACAAAACATTTAAACTAATGAATAGTTTAAGAGAGACAAGGTGATAAAAGAGACGGCTGTAAATAGGAAGATGAATAACAATTATTTGTAGGAAAGCATTTCTAGGAAACAGATGATTTGCTGGAAGGCAATTAAAAGTTAATGATGAGGCAAACAAGTTTTTGTAAAGCAAAGTGCCACAGAGCAGGGGTTATGAAATAGGGGTGTGCAGAATCAGAGAATGTCAGTGTTATCATTCACTAAATGTGAAACACACCAGTGGCCTATCCTGTGAAGCGGGTTACTGGCTTATTGGGGTAACTTGTCTGATTTAAGGTACCACAGTTTAAATAGACTTCATATCTGTTCACTTACATTTTGCCCAGACTACCTTAAATCCCATAAATTACCCCGATAAGCCAGTAACCCCGCTTCACAGCACAGGCCACAGACGGGACTCCCGTCTTGCTCACCGCCCCAGCTGTGGGGTCATGTGATCAGGGGGTCCCTGGCTCTCGACTACCTTCATTTGGAAGTACCTAGTTAAAGACTGAAGACACCTGCTTCAGAATATTTATGAAATTGATAAAGAAGTGAATTTTTGGTTTAAAGAATTTATCATAGCCACAAACCTAAGAGCACCATGCATCGTAAAAGAAAACAGAACTGTTTAAGGTGAGAGAGACTGACAGAAGAGAAGATGCGACGTACTGAGCATAGGTGCCTGAGTGTCCAGGAACTGCAGCAGGACATCCTGGAAGACAGGCATGGTAGCAGCAGAGAGCGAGCCGGAGGACACCGACCCTTTTTCATCCACCACCTCCGACTCCCCGCACCTCTGCAAAGACACGCGGCGGGCAATCAAATTAATCCCAAGCCAGAGGTGGGTGGTTCAGTCTGAAGAGTAAAAATCCAAAGCAGACAATCTTTCAGCTAGCCAGCTGAGGACTCTGACTCTTTATACACAACTGGTTGGCTGAAACAACACCTTGGTCTGGATTTTTACTCTCTAGACCAGAGCCACCTCTGTCCACGGCCTATCAGACCCTTCCTACGTGATGGAGCAGCCATTACCTTTGTCATCCTTTATTTAGGCCCAATATGCTACATTAAAACTACACTGGTCCCCTTGGTCCCGTCATACGCAACACATCATCTCCCTCATTTCTTTGCCTTTTTCCCCCCAAAGTAACACTCACAAATGACACAAAATGCAGTATTAAGCGACCTCAAGGTCATTCTCGCTGGTCTCACAGCTACCCGCAGCCGTTTCCATCACTGAGCAGATGCATCCAAAGCGACAAGCATATAAAAGGTATAACATCCTACTGACACAGCTGCATCATTTATAAATGATGAAAAATCCTTAACAACAACTCCGTTGAGTTTCTACCCCATCTGTACCACAGGGGAACCTTCCAGCTCAGGCTTAGCAGGCCGTGAGCAGACCCCAAAGAAAAGCCCCGCTCTCCCCTGCCTCACAGACCCCGAGGCAAAGCCCCGCTCTCCCCTGCCTCACAGACCCCGAGGCAAAGCCCCGCTCACCTCTGCCTCACAAACCCTGAGACAAAGCCCCGCTCACCTCTGCCTCAATCTCAGCTTGCCTCTTCTCCAAGAGCTTGGCCACCACCATGGCGCGGTGCCGTCCCGACCTCTTGCAGCAAACCGCCCACTCACACAGCAGAGTCACCACCGCGTCATCGTCGGGGGTCATCTGGGGATCAAGCAAATACTCTTACATTCTCTACATTCTGCTCAGCCTGCCAGTGTCTCATGTGATGGGTTCAAGAAGACTACTTTTGGTAACTGGCCAATTAACAGGGCAAATAATATTATCAATAAGAATAATCAGTTCAGTAAATTAAGCTAGGTATTATTACTTGGCCAACATTTGCGTTTTTACGACCAATATCCACCTGAACATTTTGTTGAAGCTAAACCTAACCTCTCTGAAGGGTACACCGGTGATACCCTTGGTGACTGAATAAGGACGGCTGATTTGGATTTGGATAAAGGACATTTTAACAAAACCGAGAATCAAGCGTCATTTTCTACAATGAATTTAATGAATCCACCTACCAATCAGTCCATTCATTCATCACCGATAGCAGAGCTTACCTCATGGCCATCCTTGCTTTGTCCCGAGCCGAAGATGCGATTATACAAGGAGTCTAGGGAGTTGCTGAAGTCAGACTTCTCAAAGCTGTGACTGTCCAACACCTCCAGGGTATGCAGGATCCTACCAATTGTGAAGCCTGGTCGCAAAAGAGGGACATACCATTACCAAGGCCACAAGCCTTATGCAGTGGTAACATCAAACACTCAAAAGTGAAATTACGTGTCGAAAGACAAGCAACACAGGACCAGAAGGTATATTATAGCCGTTCATTAATTGAACTGAAGTGTCAGATATGGACGTTTACTTTTAGCAAAACATATTTATTGTGATCTAGATGAATTCCATTATTATTCAGCGACAGGAGTGAAGCGCTGCTCTCGTACCGGCAGTGGTCTCCTGGCATTTGTCAAAGGACCATCGGAACTCAACCGCCTGCCCGCGCTCCTTGATCTGCTCCTCAATTTCTCGAAGCTTCAGGCGCACCTGAAAAATAAAATGAAAAATAAAATCAATAGCAAGAAACAGTTACAGCATGTATCGATTCTGATAATCTAGATTAAGGCCGACCTGCTGAGTGAAGGAGTTGCTGCCTCCGGGCATGGGTAAGCTGGAGGGCGCGATGGGCAAGAGGTCCAGCGGAGAGCCAGTCTTGTTCCTACTGTCTGTGAGTGAGTAATGCCACACCAAAGCACTCGGACAACACAGCACAATACTCTGCAGACAAAGAAGCAGTCAGAGGTTAGAGAAACCAAGCAATCATGTAAACGAAAGAGGGGCCACGGTTCAACTCTTGAGCAAGATCCAATGCTGTTTCAGCCACATGTTCACATTCAATTTACAATTTGGCAAGACAGCAAAATTCTTAAAAATACAGGTGTTTTGCAATGAATTTACATAAGCTAAACATGCTTGGGGAAAAAAAGGCCCAACGCTACCTGAAGCATGCAGCTGAGCCCAAAAACCAAGGGTCGGTGCTGGGGGCAGATGTAGAAGTCAGTGAAGGGGGCCTGGGGTTGGCTGCCCCCTGCTGGCTGGGAGGCCGGCGTTGGAGGTATCACATTCCCCGACTGTGTGGAATGCGAGCCAGGCCCCACGGATCCATCGGTGAGCAGCAAGTTGAGGCGCCGCGTGCAGAAATAAGCCAGTCTCCTGGAGAGGTAGGCTGACTGCACAAATTCCCCTGAGTACTGTGAACACGAACACGCCATGTCAGACATTGCACACACAAATCAAAACAGCTGTGGCTCTGGAGGAAAAAAAACATGCAGGCGTTTTTCTACACTGGAAGCGCATTACCTATTCTTGTCCATTTAAAGAGGTGTCAAGATGCTGTTAACTGTGAGAAATTAATGGTGAAGAAGCTGTTGAGGGGGCTTTGGTTTCCTATAAAAATGCTTGTTAAATATGCTAATTAAACTATATATATATTATATGTGTGTGTGTGTGTGTGTGTGTCATTTCATAATCACTGCTAATGGCATTTGGCCATTCAACAGAACACATATAAAATCAGTAATCGAACACAGCTTAGTACAAACTTCAGGTATTATACCACACACTAAAATATTCTTAAATCCGATAAATTACATTACTTATATTTTCCACATGGGAAGCCCTCAAGATCCTTGTGTTGAGACCTTTACCAGAATAATAAACTTTATTTTTTCCCCCACAAACATCCATCCATTCATCTTCCGAAACCACTTGAACTATTCAGGGTTGCGAGGGGTCCGGAGCCCATCCCAGACAATACAGGAACAAAGCAGGAAACAACCCAGGATGGGGCGCCAACCCCTCACAGGGCACAAGGCAGGGAACAACCCAGGATGGGGCGCCAACCCCTCACAGGGCACAAGGCAGGGAACACCCCCAGGACGGGGTGCCAACCCCTCACAGGGTACAAGGCAGGGAACAACCCAGGATGGGGTGCCAACCCATCACAGGGCACAAGGCAGGGCACAAGGCAGGGAACAACCCAGGACGGGGTGCCAACCCATCACAGGGCACAAGGCAGGGAACAACCCAGGATGGGGTGCCAACCGATCACAGGGCACAAGGCAGGGAACAACCCAGGACGGGGTGCCAACCCCTCACAGGGCACAAGGCAGGGAACAACCCAGGATGGGGTGCCAACCCATCACAGGGCACAAGGCAGGGAACAACCCAGGACGGGGTGCCAACCCCTCACAGGGCACAAGGCAGGGAACAACCCAGGATGGGGTGCCAACCCCTCACAGGGCACAAGGCAGGGAACAACCCAGGACGGGGTGCCAACCCCTCACAGGGCACAAGGCAGGGAACAACCCAGGATGGGGTGCCAACCCATCACAGGGCACAAGGCAGGGAACAACCCAGGACGGGGTGCCAACCCCTCACAGGGCACAATCACACCCCAGTCATTAGGAGGAAACCCCACAATGACACAAGGAGAACATGCAAACTTCACACACATGGAGCCATGGCAGAGACTCAAACCCAGGTCCAAGAAGTGTGAGGGAACAGTGCTAATCACTGCACCACCATGCCACCCCCAAACACATAACTCCATTTTAATTTCATCATTAAAACCAGCACTGCTTCAGCTGCAGAAGCCTTGGTGAAACTTTCTTATTTAATAAGGACAAAATAATTTATATTATTTTCCTATTGAACTGCAACATCTTCCATGACTTTTCAGGCATATCACTATTTTCACTAGTAAAGCCTTCTTCATACTTCTCTTGTTGCACTGCTACGGCATACGCACACAGACTTTTGCATAAATACTACATTTACGCTTGTATAGACAGTCACAGCCGGTACATGCATACAGCAAGGATATTCCAGCAGGCACCTAGTAATCAATTTCTTGCACATGCACAGCCGATGCACAGTGAAGCACGAAAAGCCCCCTAAATCCAAAAGCCGAGTTTCACACATGGACAGCCGTACCCTAATGATGAAATTTACATCGCAGGAACAATGTGCAGACTGTAACAGCACGCTGACAAGTGGCATGTGCAAATATTCAAATATATATATATAGTCCTTGCTATAAATTAATGAACCTTTAATACTAAAAACAAATCTTTACAGCTTAAATGTCATCAGATCATTATTTTAACCAATCTGCTGATCAATGTAAATCAAATGGCAACCTTGAGGAATTCACTGAATTAATACTGTAGTAAACAAAGCCGTCCTGCGCCAACAGACCTGCAGCATAAGTGGCAACAGAAGCTTCAGGAGCTCGTCCTCTCCGGGCCGGATCTTCTCGAAGCACTCCAAGACCCAGGTCAGGAATTCATGCCTATCCAGCATGCCATCCTACAAGCAAACAAACACAAACACACACAGAAATACCAAGTAAGTACACTAGCCACTCCGATGCAGCCTAACAAACTATTTTTATAACTACAGACATTATTGGTTTTAAATGCAGCCCCTTTATGCAGCGAGGGGAGGGAAGGCAAATACCCGTCCGGAGAGAGTAGGTTGAGTAACCTCCCCCGCTTGTGGTATTTTCTTATACTCGCTAAGTTTAGTATACTGGTGTCGGCACTTTTGGTAGCAAAACCGATTTATGCACAGAGTGGTGTTTATTTTCCTTCCTCTTTGCTCTCCCTGACTTCCCACCAAAATGGCAGCTTTCCAACCTAATGGTCCTTTGTTGTACTGAGCACATCCGCCTCCCTTCCTGATCCCTCTCTGAAAAAGAACAACTATGGAAACAAAAACCTGCTCCACTGAGAATTCCCAGTGTGGCAGGGAGCTATTCCTGACAGCCACGTGGGCAATCCCACAACAGGTTAATCAGATCAATTTACCTGAGAGAAATTCAATAACTTAGGGTAGCAAGTCCACCATCTTTACCCGTGTCCTGTCTGCCGCCTCAGAACATTAATGCTGAAAACCAAAATGGGAGGCAAGCCTACATCTTACATAAACGTGCCAATTACAGGTTGTGGCGTCATATCAGGAATAAATGTTTCAAGTTTGTTGTGGTGGCAAGACTCCCAGTAGCAAAACTCCATTTAATTTCAGAGCGAGGCGTCCTATGGCGCTTTAATAAAGACGGCAGCAAAGGGACAGCGCCCCCCCCCCCATCCCGCTGGCCACGCTGACCTGGAACATGAACATGGCTAGCTTCTCATTGTACTCCCACTGCTTCATGGCTGCCTCCACTTCTGCAGGGGGGGCCGGGAGGGGAGAGGCCCCTCCCTGCCCGCCAGATGACCGGTAGAACTCTGCAATCTTCTGAAGCTGTTCCCACAGATATTTAGTGGTGATCTGGGTCCATTCTGTGCATAGGGACAATTTAAAAAGAGAATTTAAAAAAAATAAAGTTGACAGCCAAATTTGGAGAAAACCACATTAAAAGTCAATATTTAAAAAATCTACATACACTAGTAACATGTACAACAATGTGTTACAGATCTGAAGCACAATTCACATACGCCCCCCCTAAGTTTTACAAATAATTTTACCTTTCCCCTAACTGTAGTAATGTTTTCCCAGATGTACACTGTGCATATTTCAATCTGCAATTTCAGCAGAATGAATAAATTATTGCCTCATGCACAAAGTTAGATTTGAGTTTAAGGAGATCCTTAAGGTAAATTTCAGTCACTCTAAAACAGAAAGCCTGCCTGAGGTCAATCGCCACTTGACTTTATCCAAAGTGCGAACGGGAAGCGGCGCGTTTACCAATGCAGGGGTCGATGACGTGCCGCTTCTTGACTTTGGTCTCTGTTATTGCTGCATAATAGGCACAGGTCATCTTGATCATCCAAGCAGCCCGCATCACCGGCACACTGTGTTTCGCCAGATAGCCGAAAACTTCCTCCTTCTTACTGAAAATTGGAACCTGGACCCCACAAACAAAAATACCAGCAAATGAGTGCAGAGAAAAGTCTTTGAAAATTTAAGTTAGTGTAACAGCAACTCCTTTGCTTAGCTTTGGTGAATTGCCACTCAGAGGTACTTCATTAGTTCCCAATGAATATAACTGCAAATTTCAGTACAAGTTCTCTGTTGTAAATCAAGTACAGATTTAAGAGTACAAGGCCATGTTTTTAACCATTATTATCCACTTCTGTACTGAAGTCAGTGGAAATAAATCTATTATAAAGCTTATCCATGCTAACAAACCTGGTTGATCATATTTTCCTGAACATTCTAATTCAGAGCTGGATGGAAACATTTAAATATATTTTGGCATGAACTGTCCTTATGAAATTAGAAAGAAAAAAAGAGATATATGATAGAGAGACTTTAGATACCTTCTTAGCTAGCTGGGTAAGTGGCTTTGTTCCAGCCAGGTCAGTAAACCAGTTGTTGATGGAACTCTGTGATCTTGCAGTAACCAACCAAAAATTATCCTTCATGTTAACCTGTGGCTTCCTCTTTCCGGTATCTGGGAATGTATTACATCGCAGCTTCTCTGCGATGATGCTGCTGAAGTTGGAGCTAATCTGAAGGTCCAGAAAAAAAGAACAACCACTCTGAGCAAAGCGGAACTATTTATCATTTCAAAAACAACTCCAAGAGTCAAGCTACATTATTATATAAAATACACATTTTTACATATCATTACATGGAATCTTTCACATTGGTTCAAAAGTTCTAGAAGACTATCACCAAAAATCTTGAGGGGGGGAAAAAAAATTTTTGGGATCAATCGGAATCTGAGTCTCTGTAAAAGGCTGCAGCTGCAAATCCCAAGAGAAGCCGAAACAGTAATTACAGCAGATTTGGGCACCTGGGCAAGCCTTTTATAAGCCATTTATAGGCCCTTTATGCCCGACTGCTCTAAGAACGCTGGACATTGGCTGACCCTGTGCTCTGACACAAAACGCTCTCACCTCTTTACACATGCATGTGATGGGAAAATGAAAAGTTACTCAGTCTTTAAACAAGGACAAACACCTCTATTCTATCTGAATTACAAGAAAACAACTCCTGAAACAATACTTCAGTTGGCTTTAATATTTTAGCCTCATCTGTGTACTCACCAAACTTTTCCAAAACAACTGGATCATGACACACAAAATGCAATTAAAATGCTCTATAAATGCATTTACATTAATGTAGAAGACACTTTTATCCAAAGCAGCACTGCATTCTGTAAGCAGGTTCATCCAGGCCCTGAAGCAGTCGAGGTTAAAAGACCTTGATCAAGAGCCCAACAGTGAAAACATTCTGCCAGCCATGAGAACTGAACCAGTGACACAGTGATCATGGAAACAGTCATAACCCGCAGTCTATTTCTTAAGTAAACAGTTTTGATGCAATTCTCCATAGACTGTGTGCCAGAATATTTGAAAATCAATATATTAAAAACAACCAAATTGATTTTCACTGCTAATTATTCCTTGACAATACAAGATGAGGCAATAAAAAGGTCACAGACACACAGCCTAACAAAAAATGCTAAATTATGCTTTCAGTGACACAGAATGAATGCATTTTATAATACTAAAAAGAAAAAAAAACTGATTGTATTTGTTTCCCCAATTTCATCACATGTATTGAAGGGATTCTGATGGGAATGCCATCAAATATATGAGTGTAAAACCCAAGGGTGAGGTCATTTACCTTAGAGAGAGCCTTACATTTGCATGTAATCCCTCTTACAATAGGCTGCTGAAATGAGGGAGGACATATCCGTGCAGCTTTTGATGTTAAACTGACTCTGGTTTTTGGGACAGCTCATGCTCATTGTATTCAATATGCGCATACAGGGTCCAGTAGATTATTTTTCTGGGTTACATTTAATTGAAATAAAAACAAACCCAGCACACATGTGGATCTGCTAAACTATGATAAGGACACATTGCTGCTTACATTTCAACGGGAGAATTGTGGGGTCTGATTTCTAATAGTTCGTGATACAGACTGGCTACCCTAAATTGATCCTGAACATTACCGTCACCCTCTCAACGTGACTCAGTTTCCAGGAGACCGAGAATTTTATTAACTGGACTTCATCAATTTTTTGTTACCTTGGAAGGATTGAAATTGACATTTTTAGCACTGCCATGTTCGTCCCCTGACACTGCCGGCTGATTATTAAATCCCTGTTTCACATTCAGTGCCGTCAGTTCATCCTGCAAAACACACATAAAATTCCCGACATATTCTTACAGACGCATTTCCGAAACGCGAAGACAGCTTTAATAACTTGGTTAAAATAAGGGTAAATACATATGTGACTGCCACAAAGCAAAACAAGGCAAAACCTATGTAAGGCATAGTACTCTTCTGCTAGCACATATAGTTTTTCATCTCAGTTATAAAGACATTAATAACCGGATAAATTGTACTTTATGAGCGATGCTTTTTATTCCAAGAAAGTAGATTATACACATACATATAACGAACGGCATTCAGTGTGTTATATATTAGAAAGAAAAAAGACAGATAGCCAGTATTAAAATTATACTACGCATTTAATGCAACTATGAGGGTTGGGCTGGTTTTACTTTTAATCAGTCGGCGTCAATAGCTTTTTTTAGCAGCTGCGTTAATTGTTATTGTTAGCTAGCTAGCGATCTCAATTGCTGAAAGCATCAAAAGCTAGGCCAGGAATGCATCCTCGGGCTCTCCTGACACAGAAACTAATTTATTCCACTAACTATGCCCACAGTATCCTGCTGCTGTAACCCTCGTCTAATATCGAGCCTCAGATAAACTGACAGTCTGCTTTTTTTCACCTCTTTCTGCTTCGGGTCCTGCGGATAAACGTCTGGAGGACCGAGTCGCGGCCGCTTCAGGGGACGGTGCTCGTAACTCAGGATCCCGAAAGCGGCCATCTTTCAAGCGGCATCACAGCGAAAAGCTCCCCAGACTATCCAGCATCAAGGAAACGGCTGCTTCTTCTTCGTTGTTTTACTGTCGTTTTGAATTACACTGCGCTTACTTCAAAAAAGACTCACTACTGCCACCTATTACGCTGGAGGCCAACTAGGGCTTCGCAACGAGATAGAATTCAAATAACTTGATGGATCAAGATAATCATGTTCGCAGGAGACGTCCGGGAAAGGGAAAGGGTTGTAATTATTTACAGCAACCTGTCCACAATACAAAAGTAATAAAAAAGAAACAAGAAAAAAGAAATGACGCCTTTATACCCATTGATTTTCCTGCCACGTACAATGATCAGATTCTCACCAAGGCCTGAGGGAGCGCAGGACACAAGGCAGGGGAAGGAAAACTACTGATAGTATGTACTGATGGTAGGTCATCAGGTGTGTGTGTGTGTGTTTGTGTGTATCCTGTGATGGACTGACATTCGATCCAGGGTCTACCCCTGCCTGTCCTCCCCAAATTTTGTGGGTTTACTCGGTACTGCAGGCCCTGGGCGCTCTGGCACCCCAGGCAAGATTCTGCTGTGTGTTGTCCCACCCCCCACCCCCCCAGCAGAACATGTTTCCCCTCTGTTGAACAAGAAAAGCAGTGAAATGTCAAAACTGATGTAAATAACTGAAATGTCATGGAATGCAACCAGTGGTATTTCTTCTGATTTTTTTTCTGGGGGGGCAGATTTGCTTCAGTTTGCTCCTCCAGTCCAAAGGTAGGAAGAAAAATTGTTTGTAGTGCACATGGCCACTGTTCTGGGAAAAATTATTTCTACAGAAATAAATAAGTAAACAGCAAATAGTAAAGCACAAAATTTGACAATATATGCAAAGATCAATTCTAAAACGACTGCAGAAATCCTACTACTGGTAATACATGCATAGCAGATTGTCCCATGCATGGGCTTCTGAGACTGGACTAGCATGGAAAACAGATGGACTAATATCACAAGGATTAATGGGAAATACAGCATAAGCCTGTGATAAACATCTGATTATGTTTGCTATAAAGAAAAATTATGGCTAATTATTATTCCACTTTTTCATTCAAAAAGTGAGTAGATTGGACACAGACTTTCTTCATAAACCCCACAAAGTCAACAATTTGTCTGTTTCTTGTAGCAAAAAGTAGGAGAGGCCAGCAAATACAACGAATATCATTCACATGCCTTAATTGCATGGTTGAGCTGAAATATATGCTGTTTATGATGCAAGTCATACTGTTTTGCAAATTTCCTACTGTACTTTTACCCTACAAAAGAGAACAATGGTAAATTATCTCTGTGGTTTTTCTCTCACAGAGTGACACGGGGGTGACACAGTGGTTAGCACTGTTGCTTCACACATCTTGGATGAGGAATCTCCGCAATGGCTCCATGTGTGTGGAGTTTGCATGCTGTCCCTGTGTCATCATGGGGTTTCTTCTGGGTTCTCTGGTTTTCCCCCACAGTCCAAAAACATGCTGAGGCTAATTGGAGTTACCAGGTTGCCCATATGTGTGAATGAATGAGTGTGTCCTGTAATAAGAGACCAAAATCAATCACTTTGAATCTCATGGCGTCCGAAAGGTATCTTGTCACTCTGGCGAACAGTCCAGTGACAACACCATGGTTCCCACAGTAAAGCACATGGAAGTGATGTGTGATTTAAAAACCAAAGGACTTAGGGGCTGGCATTGACAACTGGAGCAGGGAAACAAACAAGACAGCCAAGGGTCAAAAATAAGAAGGCTAGTATGGGGAAGGACATGGGCAAATAAGAGGAGCAACAGCAGTCATGCAGACAGCAAAGGCCCTTCAACATTAAGGTACTGCAAGAAGAGGCGACACCCTCATGAACTGGTACAGTATACTCAGCGCCAAGAAGGGAAAGTGCAGTGCTATAACATAATGGTGGACATACTAAGTATTGCTATATTACATTTTTGTACTCATTTTTGTAACAGTTGATCTAATTAAGCAGTGTTACGCTATTTACTTGTTTTAGAAATATTATCAGCTTATCTTTCTATGTTATTGTTCTGTTTGTTATGTCACTTCTCCGTGAATTGTAACCATTATTATTTAGGTATACAAATGCATCTTTCTGTGTAGAAGGTGTACTCTCTCATGCTGCATACTGTACTCCATGTACGCGTCATTACTCCGTATGACATTGCATGCAGCTTCATGAAACTGGAAGTCAAAGCCCGAAGGCGTTAGTCGGGACTTTCCAGGGATAGACCTAGACACGGAAACGAATTCTGGTTTACCTTCCAACGGAAAACATACAATTATCTTTGTCTTTTAAACGTTTAAATGTTTCAGTGAGTTCTCAAAGTATGACTTCGGAAAACGAAATCCATAATTATTGTCCGTTAAAAGAAAATACCGTGCCGACAAACGAAAAGTTGGGAAAGCTCTATGTTTTTGTTTTGTTTTTGAGTATCGTTTTTGGAGTGGAAGTAATCGTTTCTGGAATTCTTGTATACAACTTGTCAAAAGAGATAAGTAAGGTAAATATTAGGAACATAGGATTCGAATCACGATATAAAAATCTTTAGAATTTGTTCCCTGTTAATGGGAAACTATATTATTCCACGTGATGCCTGTATGTTATTGAATGTATCATTAAGCGCGAGGCCAATGGGATTTTATGCTTCAAATCTGTAATATAAGAATAAACATTATTTATAATTCTTTAAATACAATCATAATTTTAAGACATAATGGAAACAAATATATTAGCCAACATCTAATTCAGATTTATTGAAAACATGGAATAACATCCGATAATTAAGAGTAACAACTTTTGTTGTTGTTGTTTTGCGCAATACATACCTGCCTATAATAGCCTACAATTTAATTATTTTCCCCCCAAAAGGCTCAAGAAGTCGCCAGGCTCGGGGAATACCCTTTGCATTGTTTGCACCAGCTGGTGGATCCTGGATATCAGAAAAATGCATCTCTCAGTTCAGGAGAACATACAGGCTGTGAGGTGTGGATAGCAGAACTGGATAATAGCGTGCACAAGGTAAAACGACCAGAAAAGCCGTCCTTAGAAGTTAGTTTTATATTGACTAGATGTTATATACATAAACAAATGATCGTAAAGTTTATGGAGAATTGTCCTTGTGTTGTTTTTGGTTTCGGTTTTGTTTTGTAGCATTAGAAAATTGCATTAGAAAGTAAAGCATTTAATCATGTATTAAAATAAATGTGATAATAGAGGCGGCGCGGTGTCTCGGTGGACATCGCTGCCTCAGACCTCCCAGTTTAGGTGTTAGAATCGCACCTCCGCTGCGTGTGTTCGTGCGCGCTGACGCTGCATGTTCTCTGGGAACGCGCACTCATTTCCCCCACTACTCCAAAGTCATGCAGCTAAATCGTTTATAGTGCATGTCTGTGCCCTGTGATACATTAGTGTTCTAGCGTCCTGTCCAGTGGTTGCATCAGAATCAGGCAGGGGCGGGGGAGCCCTGTCAGTTAGGAAACAGAGAGGAATCAGCTGCTCTGTATGTTAGTTTATTACTTATCATATGTATTTATCAGAGGTGAGGACTCAAGTCACTGACTTGCGACTTAACTCAGACTCAAGTCACAAATTTGATGACTTGTGATTTGACTTGGTAAAAGTGATGGAAAGACTTGGACTTCATAGCAAATACTCATGACCTGGACCAGACTTAGACCCTGTGACTCAAGAAGACTTGAGGTTATAGTTCCCCTCTGGTTACCAATGTTAATTTTATAATTACTGTGTATATTAATTCTCTGCTGTCTGCATTTTCAATTGGCTGCATGCAAGGTCTCCTGAGATAGATAGTTTGTTAGAAAGATGCATCATTCCCTGCATAAACATGGACATATAAACTGCTGCAGAGAGTTTTAATCACTAAAGATAAAAAAAAAAACTGACATAGGTAGAAAACTATGGATGACAAAGGAAGTCCAAAATCTACTGAAGGAACGAAACACAGCCTTCAGATCTGGAGACAAGGAGCAGTACAGCGATGTCAGAAGAAACCTGAAGAGAGGTATCAAAAGAGCCAAAGCTGCACGCAGGAAAGGGATCGAGGATCACGTGACCAACGGGGAACTGGCACGGGTGTGACAGGGCATCCAGCACCTCATGAATTACAGGACCAATAACGACCCACAGTCATTCCTGGCTAGACAGAAGATAAAATGCTACTTTGGTCGTTTCGAGATAAAAGAGCCGCACAGCACCCTAACCCTCCCATCAGTCTCCACAACCACACACTTAAAATACAGATAAAGGAGGTGAGGCGACTCCTCGGGACAGTGGATATTAAGAAGGATGTGGGGCCTGATGACGTCCCAGTGCACGAAGACTGTGCCCACCAACTGACAGAGGTGTTTACGGACATTTTCAGCCTGTCCCTGGCACAGGCTAAGGTACCTACCTGTCTGAAATCGGCCACCACCGTAGCAGAGCCCAAGCAGTCTAAGATCAGTAGCCTGAATGACTGCAGACCAGTGGCACTCACTCCCATCATAACAAAGTACTTCTGAAGACTGATCCTGAAGCACATTAAATTCACCGCGGACCAGCATCATTATGCCCCAGTTCAATAACTACGTAATACTATGAAATGTGCAATACGGAATAACTGCAACATTATGAATATCATGTTTTTCTTAATTTATGCTTTTTAGGTTGTAATGCAGTGGTCACCAACATGGTGCCCGTGGGCACCAGGATGCCCCCAAGGACCACATGAGTCGCGGGCAGACCTGTTCTAAAAATAGCACAACTCACCAGTGAGCAGCATATAAAATTTAATTTTATCCTGTTGCTATTCTTCTTTAATCACATTTGCATTTATATAGATTTGAAAATGACAATATCTAAAAAAAAAGCATTTCAGACATGTTTATTATACAAAAAGGTTAGATAAGTTTAGGAGGCCGTTTCAAACTGGTAGCCCTTCGTATGGCTCAGTACCCATGAAGTAGCTCTCAGTTTCAAAAAGCCTGATGACCCCTGTTGTAATGTCTAGATATATGCATATCCTAGAGGCTGCTCTGCAAATTTCATTGTTCAAGAAAATGTGCAAAGACAATAAAGTCATTCTAAGTTGCATGACTCACAACTCGACTTGGACTCGAGTCACAGATTTGATGACGTGACAGCAAAAATGATGGAAAGACTTGGACTCTACCTGAATTTGAGGGCAAATGATTTAACTCGGACTGCAATGTTTTGACTCAAGACTTGACTAAGACTCGCCAAGACAGGACTTGATCCCATCCCTGGTATTTATGATCACAGTCTGAAAGATGCAGTTTCTTCATTTGTCTGCACGTTATCTTACCACTTTAAAACTAAAAACTAAAACTAAAAAATGTGATTAAAAAAGTTATTTTTATTAGATGTCAGCATTGTACATATTCCGTAGTTACATTGTAGGCATACTTGAATTTTATTGGAACATAAAATGTAAATGACATAAAAAATTCAACAAAATGGCTTATCACCAAGTAATTTTCTTGCTGATTCATTTGTAATGCCCCCCCCCCCCCCATTAAAGTTTCAAGCAGAGTCTAACTAGTAAGAGAAGTGGGGGATGTGAGTCAAAATACAGAAACAGGACAGAAATCAAAGCATTTTGTGGGAATATCTCATCCACTTGAGAAATGTGTGCCTGGTCAGGGCTACTAATGGAAATGAATAATAAATAAATAGTGCGAAACCGACCTTTTATTAAACCACTGACTTTGAATCTTTCACAAAAATGGGAGATTAAGAAAACTAAGTCAATGTTGAAGTAGGCGGAGCTGCGCAAGGTGTGAATTGGACATAAGGAGGCGGAGTCAGGTGACTGCTGCCTGGCGCTATAGGCTCCGCCTCTCATGGCCCTATGTAATGGGAACAGTTGGATGGATGGATATCGACAATGAAAGGATATTGATTTAGAAAATATACTTCTGCTTCAATTTCAGCAAATTTTATCTGACATACGGAATGGCCTGTATTTGGAGTTAAATGGTACGTTTTTATTTAATTTATCTATATTTAAACACAGTTATCCTATGCATGCAGTCAGGCATATGCACATATATGTTTATTATTTAGTGTTATTTTACTAAAGGCTGCATTTACAGTTAAATAAATCACAGGGCCCTGATGGCATCTTACCTATAGTGTTAAAAGAGATGAGGGATATTATTTGCCGACCCTTAACATTACTGTTTCAAAAATCCTTATCTGAAGGTGTGGTACCTTCTGATTGGAAGCATGCCAACATAACGCCCATTTTCAAAAAAGGGGATAGAAGTAATTTGTCAAACTATAGGCCAATCAGTCTAACTTGTATAACTGGTAAAGTTATGGAGGCTATAATCAAAGAGAAAATGGTAGATTACCTGGACTCAAATAACATTTTGAGGGATAGCCAGCATGGATTTAGGAGAGGTAGATCCTGTTTAACAAATCTGTTGGAGTTTTTTGAGGAAGCTACTCAGGAAGTTGATGATAAGAAGGCCTATGATGTCATCTATTTAGATTTCCAAAAGGCTTTTGATGTTGTTCCCCACAAGAGGCTCTCACTTAAACTCAAAGCGACAGGTATTTTAGGAACTGTAGCGACTTGGATTGATAACTGGTTAACGGATAGGAAGCAGCGAGTAGTTATAAGAGGCTCGATGTCACAGTGGGCCTGCGTTCATAGTGGGGTACCGCAGGGTTCAATTTTAGGACCACTTTTGTTCCTAATTTACATAAATGATATAGACACCAATATATACAGTAAACTGGTGAAATTTGCAGATGACACCAAGGTGGGTGGTGTAGCAGATACTGAACTAGCGGCTCAGCAGCTACAGCGGGATCTTAATTTAATTAGTGACTGGGCTGACACCTGGCAGATGAAATTTAACATAGACAAATGTAAGGTACTCCATGTAGGGAGCAGAAATATAAAGTACAGGTATTTTATGGGACCTACTGAAATAAAGGTAGCTGATTATGAGAAAGACCTTGGTGTGTATGTTGATGCTTCCATGTCTCATTCTCGCCAGTGTGGGGAAGCAATAAAAAAGGCCAATAGGATGTTGGGGTACATCTCCAGGTGTGTGGAGTTTAAGTCAAGGGAGGTAATGCTAAGATTATACAATTCCTTGGTGAGACCTCACCTAGAATATTGTGTACAGGTTTGGTCACCATATCTTAAAAAGGACATAGCGGCCTTAGAAAAGGTGCAGCGTAGGGCCACAAGAATGATTCCTGGTCTTAGAGGAATGTCATACGAGGAAAGGTTATTTGAGCTAAATCTGTTCAGCCTCAAGCAAAGGAGACTGAGGGGGGACATGATCCAGGTCTATAAGATTCTAACAGGTTTGGATGCTGTTCAACCGAATAGTTACTTCAGCATTAGTTCAAATACAAGAACTCGTGGCCATAGGTGGAAATTAGCGGGAGAACATTTCAAACTGGATTTAAGGAAGCACTTCTTTACACAGCGTGTAGTCAGAGTATGGAATAGTCTTCCTGATAACGTAGTGCAAGCTGAATCCTTGGGTTCCTTTAAATCAGAGCTAGATAAGATTTTAACAACTCTGAGCTATTAGTTAAGTTCTCCCCAAGCGAGCTCGATGGGCCGAATGGCCTCCTCTCGTTTGTATAGTTCTTATGTTCTTATGTTCTTATGTTCTTATACTGTAATTCAATTATTTACGCTTCATTTGCAGCCAACAATGTAACTTTACTTCATTCCAACAAACCTGCCATTCACATGGGAGCAGAGCAGGAACTGAGGCAACCTACCCGCTGGGTAAAAAACGGTAAAATACACACGGTTTTGCTTTTGAAAACTGACTCATTCATATATTAAGTTCAGTGTCTTAGCGATCATTGTATTGTTATTTCTTCCTGAATAGGTGGGACAGAGAATATGATGGGGACAACAGAAATTCTCAACTGGGATAATATTAACGGACCAGCTATACAGCAAGGCATGATGGGATACGTCGATGGAGAGATTGTTATACCCCGTGAAGGTCTTTACTTTGTCTACTCACAGGTATATTTCCAAATACTTTCTTCAGAACAAGAAAGAGAGTCCCAGCAGTTTGGGCAGCATTTATACAGGAGAAGGGGATCTTCTCTGAAGCCAGTGTTACTGTCTAGGTCCACTGTGACTAAGTGCTGGCATAGCGGGCACCACTTTGCCTTGTTCTCCAGCCATCAAGGCGCTCTGTTCCACCTGCAGCAAGGTGACACATTGTCCCTCCGGGTTCTTGACATCCAGTCAGTACGACTGCAAGAGGATACAACTTTTTTTGGAGCTTTTAAAATTAACTAAAATATCTCATACGATTCATAAACATTTTTAGTATGTTATATGTACATATTTAAGTAGACATTTTGCATTTATTATGTCTGCTCAAAGCATTTATATCATAGGAAGGATATGAATAGGGGTGGCACTGTTCCCTCACACCTCCGGGACCAGGGTTCAAGTCTCTGCCATGGATACACATGGACCTGGGACCTGGGTTTGAGTCTCCGCCATGGCTCCATGTGTGTGGAGTTTGCATGTCGTCATTGTGGGGTTGTCTCTGGGTACAGTCCAAAAATATGCTGAGATTAACTGGAGTTATCAAATTGCCCGTAAGTGTGAGTAAATGGTGTGTGAGTGTGCCCTGTGATGGGTTGGCACCCCATACTGGGTTGTTCCCTGCCTTGTGCCCTGCAATGGGTTGGCACCCCGTCCTGGGGGTGTTCCCTGCCTTGTACCCTGTGATGGGTTGGCACCCCGTCCTGGGTTGTTCCCTGCCTTGTGCCCTGCGATGGGTTGGCACCCCGTCCTGGGGGTGTTCCCTGCCTTGTACCCTGTGATGGGTTGGCACCCCGTCCTGGGGGTGTTCCCTGCCTTGTGCCCTGTGATGGGTTGGCACCCCGTCCTGGGTTGTTCCCTGCCTTGTGCCCTGTGATGGGTTGGCACCCCGTCCTGGGTTGTTCCCTGCCTTGTGCCCTGTGATGGGTTGGCACCCCATCCTGGGTTGTGCCCTGTGATGGGTTGGCACCCCGTCCTGGGTTGTTCCCTGCCTTGTGCCCTGTGATGGGTTGGTACCCTGTCCTGGGGGTGTTCCCTGCCTTGTGCCCTGTGATGGGTTGGCACCCCGTCCTGGGTTGTTCCCTGCCTTGTGCCCTGTGATGGGTTGGCACCCCGTCCTGGGTTGTTCCCTGCCTTGTGCCCTGTGATGGGTTGGCACCCCGTCCTGGGTAGTTCCCTGCCTTGTGCCCTGTGATGGGTTGGTACCCTGTCCTGGGGGTGTTCCCTGCCTTGTACCCATAACCTCTGGGATAGACTCTGGACCCCCCACAGCCCTGAATAAGACAAGTAGTTTCAAAAAATGGATGGATATGTATATAAAAGATAATGGAGTTTGACCATTACAAGCTAAATGCATTACTTTGTAACGAGAGACACATTTTTTAAATATGAAAATGTCACACATAAACGAGCTGATTGAATGTTTAGCCTATGAAGAACACTACCAAAGCGATATGGACACTATACATACACCATAAAAATGACTGTGATTTTACCATTGAAATAAAAATGTCCCTTCTTCACCATGATGTTAATGTTGTTTTCTTTCATGTTACTTATATTGTGTAATAAAACAGTAAATGAACCTTATGAAGGAGGCTAATTAATAAGCAAAATTAATACCAATTTGTTAAAAGAAAAGAAAAAAATTGTGATTGAAGATTTAAAAAATGGATTTTGATTGACAGCAAGGTTGTAGTAAATGCCAAATTAATGAGATTGGTTGTATAACAATATTGTGTTGTATTTACTTTTCATTTAAGGAACTGCGTTTTCTTTTCCAACATGATATTGAGATAACTATAGTTCTCAGGCACTAGAACAAACTGTTCACTTGTATATGTCTCAATGGAGAGCAAGACAGGATAAGTGAAAACTAAATAATTTTCTTGTGCTTGTACAAATAAAGCTAATTTCATTTCAACATAATTCCACTTTTTATTTAATCTATTGCACACTTGGTAATAGGTATATGCTGGAAAACATAACTGCATATATACAGAGCACTTTATGATGAAGGTAGTAATGTAAATTATAACAAAACACAGTAAGATAAGGTAGAAATTACCAGGTGTGAGGACTGCCAATCAGTCCCCTAATTAGGGAGCTGCAGCGAAAACCCGCATATATAGCGGCTCTTTGCGGATAAGATTGGCCACCCCTGCACTATATGGACAAAAGTATTGGGACACACCTCTTAATCACTGAATTCAGGTGTTTCATTCAGACCCATTGTCACAGCTGTATAAAATGAAGGACCTGGCCTTGCAGTCAGGCTTACAAATGTGTGAAAGAATGGGTCATTCTGAAGAGCTCAGTGAACTCAAGCATGGTGCCGTCATAGGATGCCACCTTTACAATAAATCAGTTCATGAAATTTCTTCCCTGCTCAAAGCATTTAGGAACTACAGAAACTCAGCCATGAAGTGGCAGACCATGTAAAGTAGCAGAGCGGGGTCACTGAATGCTGAGGCACATAGTGTGTAAAAGTCACCAACGCTCTGTTTACTCAGTAACTGCAGAGGTACAAACCCCCTCTGGCATTAACCAGCCAAAGGACTGGGTGCTGGGAGCTTCATGGAATGGGCTTCCATGGCCGAGCAGCTGCATGCAAGCCTCACATCACCAAGCGCAATGCCGAGTGCTGGACAGAGTGATCTACAGCAGGTGGTGGAAGGAGAAGTGGAACCATGTTCTGTGGAGTGACGAATGATGCTTCTCTGTCTGGCAGTCTGATGGATCAGTCTGGGTTTGGCAGATGCCAAGAGAACTTTACCAGTCTGACTGCATTGTGTCAGCTATGAGTTTGGTGCAGGAGGGATAATGGTATGGGGTTGTTTTCAGGGGTTGGCTAGGCCCCTTAGTTCCAGTGAAGGGAACTCTTAATGCTGCCGCATACCAAGACATTTTGGACAATTCTATGCTTCCACCTTTTTTCCATGTTTCAGCATGCACAAAGCAAGGTCCATAAAGACATGGTTAGATGAGTTTGGTGCGGAAGAACTTGACTGGCCGGCACAGAGCCCTGATCTCATCCCCATCCAACATCTTTGGGATAAACTAGAAAGAAGACTGCAAGCCAGGCCTTCACGTCCAATATCAGTTTCTGACCCCACAAATGCTCTTCTGGACGAGTGGGCAAGAATTCTCACAGACACACTCCAAAAACAACACTCTTGCAGAAAGCCTCCCCAGAAGAGGGGCAGCTGTTACAGCTGCAAGGGGGGGACCAGCTCCGTATTGATGTCTATGGATTTAGAACGGATGTCAAAGATGCTGTAGGTGCGATGGCCAGGTGTCTATATTGTGTCCATATAGTGTAACTGCCTGTACCATCTAATGTCTTTGCACAAATAACCAGAACAATTAAATAAAAACAGACTCAAGAACTGAAGTGCCTCAAAATTTCTGTGGGTAAAAACTAGAACCACTCATTTTATGCAATTTTAACTTTGTGTGTTGTTTGTTGAAATATGAGTCCTGACTTCCTTTCCAGGGGGAAAAATAATAAGCCACTTCAAACTGAATTACATTTTGAAATATCTCTTCTAGACACAAGTTATTACACAATAGTCACTATAATGGAGATTCATACTGCTTTTCACAAGTTTTCAATACATTGGGTGTGATTTTGTGTACAACCAACAGATGGAACTATTGCATCACCAATTCTGAAACATTTCTGGGGGAAAAAATAATCAATTTCTGGAAATGGAAATAAAAAAATTCTGCTGATACCCAGAAGCATTTCATCAAATTGTGCATTATGATTTTCCGTCATGAAATCGAGGCAGACAGTATTCCAATTTGAATGCTAATTATCTTGAACCAGGTATTATGAGTCACAATGAGAGAGCATGGTAACATTTTGGTAGTAACAAGAATCACAAGAATCAGGATGATTAATTAAATAACTTTACCACAGGAAGGCTAGTTTAGCAGAACTAATGTAGCAGAACATTTCCTTTCACAGTCGGTATTTAGCATTTTGCATATTCTCCTGTGTTTGCTGCTGTTTATTGACCATCATACATACTGTACTGCACTAAACTGCAATCAGGGCGGCACAGTGGCTGCTTTCCCATAAACCTCCAGAGCTTGGGCTTCGATTCTGCCCCGGAGCTTTTCGTCCTGGAGTCCAATGACACACAGGCTCCGGAGCAGAGGGGGGGGGTCTCTCAGCAAGAGAGGCTGGAGGGGGGGCTCAGGAAAATTTCCCGACCCACGGAGGAGGGGGTTCTCTTTTGCATGACTGTCAGTCATTAGGGAACTCTGTAAAAAATTTCTAGCTGGTGTCAGGGAGGGGGGGTGATCCTTTTTGGTAAATTTTTCGGTGGCCCCCCCTGCCGTGACACGGGGGTGGAAGCCCTTCTGCTCTCCTGCCTCCTCCGCCATGGGTTAGGCTAACTGGTGTCACAAAATTGGCTGTAATTGTGTGTGTGTGTGTGTCATGCTGCCTATTATAATGTCCATCAGACTCTGTCAAAGATAAGCAGGTGGAAGCCATATACATTATGGTTTATACATTAAAAGACTTACATTTTTAAAAGTTCTCAAAAAAAATAATATATTACTGGCACTTACCTGATTCTTAACACATAATTATTTAAAATAGTACCTCATAATAGCATGCTTTGTGTTTACCCTATGTTTTCTTTTCCAAAACCCACAGCAAAATACAGTAGTTGATAAATTAGATCTGTAAATTTGCTAGTCCATCTATCATCTTTCCCTAGTGCACTTAAAAAGTAAACTTACACTTTACATAAAGTTAAACATGTAGTTTGCATACCTCATAATCTTTGCACAACAAATGGTTTTAATATTTTGATGGGAAACAATGTAGGTCATACAGACACATTCATCTTGCTGACAGCATCAAGACAAAGCACTCTTTTGGAACTTTCCCCATGAAAAACATTTCCTCAATATACAAACACCTTCCTATGCTCATACTATTTATGGATGGACAATGTTTAAAAATGAGCTATTCCCTCAGTTATTTGTAATATGCCACAAGTCTTGTCTATTATAAACGTAAAAAAACTAAAAAAGTTATGTCATAACTGTCAAACACATTCAAAATGGAGAACAAAAAAACCCAAGAATATCTGAATCTGGCAAAATCCAGGAAATTCACGACACTCGCGTACTGCGACAGTGCTATTTACGCTACTGATTACATGCATGATGATTACGTTATCATGATGTTGTCTCCAGACGAGGTCCAGGCCCTCCACCTCCATCGAACCTCTTCCACAAAGTATGAAATACAACCATAGCCAGATACTCTAAGCAGTAAGGAACCCTTTCACACTAGCAGTAACAAACTGAGACTTTGATGTCACAATATCAAAAGAAAATACAATGAATACACAGTGAGAAACTGAAAGGAATGAGTGAGAAGAAATATGAATGAACTTGTGATAAGCATTTTCTCCTTTATAAAAGTGAATTACGGACTCTGGCTTCCGCTTTTCATGCTGTTTAGTAGCACATATTGTTAGCCTTCATTTCAAAGGATAGTACTGATCTCCTGGATGTCCTCAGAAAGTTAGGAAATAACACTGTAGAAGGCAGAAGGGAAATTTACTTTTAATTATCTTACCTCTTTGTGTAATGTTCTCATTCCCTGTCACATCTTATTCAGGAGCATCTGGCTGGGACTGATAAAAAATGAAGATATCAGGTTCTTTTTTTCTCCATCCCAAACAGCCCCTTGAGGCGTATGGAACACAAACTTCATCTCGGAGATCTCCCAGGCATCCCTCCATGTAGCGCTGAAAAGCTGCCGGTGCATTAGTGAGACCAAATGGAATCCTTATCCATTCATAGAGTCCCCATGGTGTTATAAATGCGGTAAAGTGTCTGCTTTTCTTGCTCATGAAACCCTGGTGATAAGCCTTTCCTTGATCCAACACTGTGAACCAAGAGTTGCCTCCAAAATTTTCCAAGATTTCCTGTATCCTCGGGATTGGATACCGGTCAGGCAGTGTCTTCCCATTCGGCAGTCTATAATCTACGCACAAGCGGAGACCCCCATCTTTCTTCCTGACGCATACCACAGGTGAGGAATACGAAAAAAAGGACTTCTGGATCCAGCCGCGGTTGAGCAAGTCCTGTATGTTTGTTTTCACTTCTTGATAAAGATGCCTAGGGATTGCATTGTATTTTTTTTGCACGGGCACATTGGGCCTCATTCACCTTGTTCTTACAAACAAATTTGTTCTTAAACCTCCCGTACGCACTTTTTAACAAAGATTCTGACATTCACCAATGTTTTCTTATCTGAATTTGTTCTTAGCTAAGAACAGAATCTACGCACACCCAAGACCATTCGTACGCATATTTGAGTAATGATAGCTTGTTCAAAATAATCGGTTATAGCAGTTTTGTTCGTTCTACAGTTCATAAAATGATAGTATTTGAATAATTTATAAAAGTAAAATTTAAAAAAATTTAAGTGTAAAAATTATTCTTATGGTAGTAATGGCGATCGTGCGGATTATAAATAGGTCTGTTTCTGCGCATTGGCCTTGCTATCAAAATGGCATTTCTGTTACTTCTTGAAGAGCTTGCCAATCGTGCTCTGAGAATGGAACGCATGTTTGAAGATCATTTAGATTTATTTGGCACACAGCGTTCACAGAGAACGTGATATCTCTCCATGTATCAGCTTTCTTGGGGGTTTTATATCCACTGGTTACGCTACTAAATAACATGTGTCTATTTGCATTTACCTCCTGTACAGTACAATTCAGTTATAATGAACTTCAAGGGACCTGGCAAAACAGTCTGTTATATCCAAAGTCCGTTATATCCAGAGTTGCTGTATGCCCAGGACACAACTACAGGACATCATTTACTCATGCCACACCCCAGCAGACACACTTGTGGTATAAATTATTATATTGTACATGTAGTAATCCAACTTTACCTGACCAGATGCGTGACTATTAATAATCCCGACTCCGTATCTGCGCTGGATATCACCGGCACGCCATGCGCCTTGTAGGCGGAGCCTGTATGTCTGTTATAGCAAAACAAAAATACAGCTAAAAGCGGCGCTGGGGACCAAGTTGTTTGTCCGTTATAAGCGAAATTCCGTTATATGCGAGTCCGCTATATCTGATGCTTTTTCTGCATGTTCTTAAAGGCGCACGGTCGGGACCGGCGGACCTCGTCCGTTATAGACAATATTCAGTTATAAGCGAGTCCACTATAGTGGGATTTTACTGTATTAATACTTCTACTTCAGCATTACTTTAGTTTTTTTTCCTCTTAGTGAGAAGTGACTCACAGCCTGCGCGTCTCTTAGCCATTCCTTGCACATGGCCCTACAGTCTCATGCCCTTTTATGGGAAATTGCAGGGCGTTTCCCGATGCTAATTAGGACAAACTGGCACGCGCTTTCAGTTACGAAGACGTGGCATTCACCATTCTTAAGAACAATGGTGTGAACAATTCTGCTACTTAAGAACACGTCATGAATCCGATGTAGGTTGTTCTTAAATTTTGTAGGAACAAATTTAAGATAATTCTTAAGAAAATATTAGTGAATGAGGCCCATTGTCCTTTAGCTGTATATCCATCTCCAAATTCTTAATGTATCCTGTATCCCAATTATCCTTTGCTGTCTATGTGGGTAAAAACTGCTGTCCGATGACCGGGGCACCTGATTCTCCATGGATTTTGATGGCAGTGGGTAGATGGCATCATCACTGTGTAACCAGCCCAGTATAGAGCGGCCACAAAGCATGATGTCCCCATCAGTCATATTTTCAACAGTCACCTCAACTTTACCATTAGCTTCTGGAGGAAGCTGAATTAACTGCTCTCTGATGGCTAAGCCTGTTGGCCATGGCGCCTCCTGATTTGGCCCCAGCACTACCTGCGACGCGCTCAACACCCTCATATTCAACCACCTACATTGCACTGTTATCATTTTGTTCTTTGGGATAGCCACTGGTCTTCTGCCTACTCTGGCTATGTGGGGTTGGCTTTCAGGCTTCCGCCTCTTTAAAACAGATAAGACAGCCCTTGCAGTCTTGCATCCCACTTCTAGTGCGGAGCACAATCTCTTTATCATGTGACCTGGAGGGATACAGTCTTCACATGTGCCACTTCGTAGTGCTAATTCTTCAATCACGTTAAATCCAATGATGGGCCGTTGAATTTCACCACTGGCAACCAGAATAGGGACCACCCATATTACGCCTTTTCAATGGTATCGCGTTCGGCAGACCCTCTCCGATCAAGCTATCCGGCAGAAGACCTAAGCAGATCGAGTGGGCCAGTGCATTTGGCTAACCACAAGGAACCTTAAACTACCCTCATGCCGTAAGTTGTCTGCCAGATTCATTGGACCCTTTAAAATAGAGCGAAAGGCTTTCGCTCCCCAAGGTGTATCGCATTTGTCCAACATTTCATTCGTCTCTCCTGAAACCTGCTCGGTTCAGTCCTGCTCACCCCTCTACAGACGCCGCGGTCCCACTGCCCCCCATCGTCCAGGACGGCTCTCCTGTCTACCAAGTGCGAGCACTTCTCGACTCCTGATGATGAGCGGGTCAGCTACAATCCTTAGTGCACTGGGAGGGCTTCAGTTCGGAGGAGCGATCCTGGGTCCCACACTCTGATGTCCTGGTTCCAAACATGTTTCCATCGGTTGCACCCAGAAAAACCGGCTACAAGACCCCGGGGTCGCCCACGATAACCCTCTCGGCCTCCAGGAGGAGGCCGTCAGGGGGGGGTACTGTCACACCCACAGGGGCAGGGCAGCACAGCGGCAATAACCACCTAATGACGGGTTCTATTTAAACAGACGCGATCGCTGGGCAGATCGCAAAGTATTGTTGCCATCCATGACGCATACTAAGCACTTACTGTATTTGTCTATTGTCTCTCCTGCTTGCCTTGCGTGTTCCGTCCTGCCCTGCTGTCTCGCCTGCCTGGCCCGCCTCACCTGCCCTGCCTGCCTCCTCGATCCTGCCTCCCTGCCTGCCTGCCCTCTCCGTCCTGCCTTCCCGATCATCTCTCATTGTGTTCCCCGTCCCTCCGTCTCCTCGTCCCGTCTCTCTATGTAGGACTGACCTTCCCGGCATCTGACCCTCTGCGACCAACCCGACTATTCTATTGGATTGTCCCTGTCTGATTTGGTGTACCCGATCTTAGAAATAAGAGACTCTCTTGCATATTGATTATTGCAATATGCTCTCTTGCATATTGATTATATATACACTCACCTAAAGGATTATTAGGAACACCATACTAATACGGTGTTTGACCCCATTTCGCCTTCAGAACTGCCTTAATTCTACGTGGCATTGATTCAACAAGGTGCTGAAAGCATTCTTTAGAAATGTTGGCCCATATTGATAGGATAGCATCTTGCAGTTGATGGAGATTTGTGGGACATCCAGGGCACGAAGCTCCCGTTCCACCACATCCCAAAGATGCTCAATTGGGTTGAGATCTGGTGACTGTGGGGGCCATTTTAGTACAGTGAACTCATTGTCATGTTCAAGAAACCAATTTGAAATGATTCGAGCTTTGTGACATGTTGCATTATCCTGCTGGAAGTAGCCATCAGAGGATGGGTACATGGTGGTCATAAAGGGATGGACATGGTCAGAAACAATGCTCAGGTAGGCCGTGGCATTTAAACGATGCCCAATTGGCACTAAGGGGCCTAAAGTGTGCCAAGAAAACATCCCCACACCATTACACCACCACCACCAACCTGCACAGTGGTAACAAGGCATGATGGATCCATGTTCTCATTCTGTTTACGCCAAATTCTGACTCTACCATTTGAATGTCTCAACAGAAATCGAGACTCATCAGACCAGGCAACATTTTTCCAGTCTTCAACTGTCCAATTTTGGTGAGCTCGTGCAAATTGTAGCCTCTTTTTCCTATTTGTAGTGGAGATGAGTGGTACCCGGTGGGGTCTTCTGCTGTTGTAGCCCATCCGCCTCAAGGTTGTGCGTGTTGTGGCTTCACAAATGCTTTGCTGCATACCTCGGTTGTAACGAGTGGTTATTTCAGTCAAAGTTGCTCTTCTATCAGCTTGAATCAGTCGGCCCATTCTCCTCTGACCTTTAGCATCAACAAGGCATTTCCGCCCACAGGACTGCCGCATACTGGATGTTTTTCCCTTTGCACACCATTCTTTGTAAACCCTAGAAATGGTTGTCGGTTGGAGCGTGAAAATCCCAGTAACTGAGCAGAGACCGGCCCGTCTGGCACCAACAACCATGCCACGCTCAAAATTGCTTAAATCACCTTTCTTTCCCATTCTGACATTCAGTTTGGAGTTCAGGAGATTGTCTTGACCAGGACCACACCCCTAAATGCATTGAAGCAACTGCCATGTGATTGGTTGATTAGATAATTGCATTAATGAGAAATTGAACAGGTGTTCCTAATAATCCTTTAGGTGAGTGTATATAGATTATTATATATTTATATGATATTAAACAGTTTGCAAGTTTTTGTACGTGACCGGCTGTGAAAGTTAGATCATTGATATTATGAAGTTTGTTAGTTTTTGCGCACGACTCGCCGTGAGTTAGACCAATCATCACTGGAACCAATGTAGTTCGAACTACGGTAGTTAAAAACATGGTTCAAACTACTGTGTTATGATGGTTTTGGGAAACAGACGTACTTCGGATGTTGGTTAGTTTGAACTACCATAGTACGATGCATCGTTAATGCTAACTTCTGTCGTTGTTTGGGAAACGCACCCCAAGGCGGCTAAGGACTGCTGGATCACTCCATATGAAAGTAGCACCGGTAAAAAGGTCTGTGGAATTGAGGAGAGAGAAATTGGGGCTACATCCACCAGCGCCCTCCTTCTTACTGGGGGGTGCGTCCTTTTGCTAGACAGTTTGTGATATAATGTCCCACCTGTCCATAGTACAAACAAGCATTGGAAGCCCGTTGCTGTTCTGCGGGGGATAAACGGGTCCGGTCCACCTGCATTAGTTCGGCAGGAGGTAAGTCAGAGTTTGCCCCAGCTGATTCGAAGCCTCCCGAAACCTCAGTCCTTCTGTGACATTCCCTATAGCACTGGATAGCGGAAGCGGTTATTGACTCGTATAGCGAGGTTGACTAATTCGTCAATGGTCCCTGGCAACTCTCTGGTAGATAATTTATCTTTGATTTCTTCAGACAGCCCATTGTAAAAGGCATCGTACTGAGCCTGCTGATCCCAACCCATGGATAGTGCAAGGGTCTGAAATGCTATGGTGAAATCTGACACAGAGCGATTGCCCTGTCGGAACTGGAGCAACTCGTGTGCCGCTTCCCTGCCATGGGTTGATCAATCAAATACCTGTTTCATTTCTGCAGTAAAGCCAGGAAGATCGGCACAAAAAGATGCCCCGGCTGCCCACGCGGCAGTCACCCATTCACAAACGGGGCCGGTCAGTAAAGTAATAATATAAGCAACCCTGGAGTGATCCAAGGGGAATGCGGATGGTTGTAAGCCAAAAATTAGGGACCATTAGGATAGGAAAGAACATCAGGTTCCCAGAGCGCCATTATACTGTGGGGGCAGAGGCAAGCGGGGTTCGCTAATCAGAGTGACAGTGGTAGGGCGACTGGAAAGGATCTGCTGTACCTGAGCAGCTAAATCCGTCAAACTGACATTAATAGATTACAGCGAATCACCGATCGCCATTAGTGCAGACTCATGCCGTCAAAGTAAAGTACCATGCTTACACTGGGCTTCACTGAGATGCTGAAGCTTTAGCTGATCCGCAGGGTCCATCCTGAAGGTGAGATCTTCTGTGAGGGATGAGAGTTGCGGGATTAAGGAGGACACTACTGCAGATCAGGCTGGTAAAAGGATTTTAATATTCTTTCTGAAATCCAGAAGGGGAAAGAAACCAAAAAGCATAAAAATCCGAAATCATGGTCGAGGTACGGGCAGCGGTCGGGCAATCTTCGTCGAAATGCAGGGGACAGGGCAGAGCTCAGGATCTGGGGACAGGCGGGTGTTCAAGCGATCTTTGTCAGTTCTCAGAGGGCTAGGCTATACTCGTCATCAGGAAAAGCAGAACAGGGGTCAGGGCAACAGGCAGGCAGAGGTGCAGACAGGTAAGGGAAATAACACGGCAGTAATGCTCGCAAAAAATGCTGAAGATCTCGTGTCTGGTTGGCGTGCCAGACGTAAATAAGTAGGATCTCTCATTAACCCCGATGGGCATCAGCTGTCTGAGGTAGGTGTACAGTAACCAGTGCTGCTGATTACCGGGACAGGCTGGGAGGGAGCACTCCAGCCGCTGCTAGACTCCCTACTTGGGAAACCCCGCGGGCATGGAAGAGGAGTCCTGCGTGACGTCGTAGGGACTTCCTCAGAACGGTCCATGACAGCTAGGCATATTTGCTTCTTTACACAGTTGTTCTGAATGAAGAGGGAAAAAAATCTAAAGTATATGGATTTGTTCCTAAACACAAACACTGGCTTGGACTCACAAGTTAAGCTACCACTATGCTTTCATTTTCAAAAGCAAAGGGTGGATTTCATTTAGGTTCACAGTATAAATGACACGTTACACGTTTTGCTTGTTGCCAAAATCATCTTTCACCCTTGGCATTTGTAAATGTTGTAAATGAAGTCATTATCACTGACTTTTCGAGTTTGATCATTTGTTTAATGTTCAGTGAAATTTATTGGAGTAGTTTTTCAGTTAGGGTTAGGTTTAGGGCGAAAACCTGCATGCACAATGGCCACAACAAAAACCTGCATGCACAATGGCCATGGCGAAAACCTGCATGCACAATGGCCACGGCGAAAACCTGCACGAACAATGGCCATGGCGAAAACCTGCATGCACAATGGCCACGGCGAAAACCTTCATACCCAATGGCCACGCCGAAAACCTGCACGCACAATGGCCACAACAAAAACCTGCATGCACAATGGCCACGGGGAAAACCTGCATACCCAATGGCCACAACAAAAACCTGCATGCACAATGGCCATGGCGAAAACCTTCATACCCAATGGCCACAACGAAAACCTGCACGCACAATGGCTACAACGAATACCTGCACGCACAATGGCCACGGCAAATACCTGCATGCACAATGGCCACAACGAAAACCTGCATGCACAATGGCCACAACGAATACCTGCACGCACAATGGCCACGGCAAATACCTGCATGCACAATGGCCACAACGAAAACCTGCATGCACAATGGCCACAACGAATACCTGCACGCACAATGGCCACAACGAATACCTGCACGCACAATGGCCACGGCAAATACCTGTACGCACAATGGCCACGGCAAATACCTGCATGCCCAATGGCCACAACGAAAACCTGCATACCCAGTGGTCATGGCGAAGACCTGCATACCCAAACTCTGATTTTTGGGCTTGGGAAAAGAGTTTTGGCGTGACCTATTTGTCAGGGTCAGCACCTGTTTTGTCCCAGTCTTTCATCTTCTCCTCGTTTGGCCACAGCTGTTGCTGGCAATCCTGTCTTCCCTGTTTTTAGTCTTTATTGTTTCCCCTGCTCCCCGAATGGATGCATAGCTCAATGAGTTGGCTATCTATCAACCCCTCAGTCTTGTGTTCAAAACCCACCTCCTCTATTTTTTGTAGATTTTGTTCCCTTCTGTTTCATTTGTATGAGTTTTCTAGTTCCTGTATTTTGTAACTTGTATTCGGTTATGGTTTTTTGCTTAGTGCCTTGGTTGTGTTTTACTTGTCTTTCTTATTTCCCCAGTATTAGATTCCGTTTCATTGTTTCTTTGTCAGTTCTTAGTTTCCCTGTTTAGTTTTCTGAGTTCCTTGAGTTTATTATTAGTTTCACCTGTTGCCTGTTCTTGTGCCTGTCCTTGTGTGTTTGCCTGATTGCTCGTTGCCCTGCACCCTCCCAGATTGGTTAATTGTCTATGTCTCACTCCTGCTGAGTCATTATCCGGTTCAATTTTTGTATTTAAGTTCCAGCCTGAGTTCAGTTCCCCTGAGTGAGTCATTGGTGTTTGTTGTCCCTGTGCCAGAACCTCCTGAATCTGTGACATTATTAAGCACGCTGCCACCATGATTCTCACCAGGAACAGTGCTTTGATGGTGTTAAAATGATGATGAAATGTTCATAATTCAAGGAATTAATTTCTAAAATATTTATCTGATACAATAATTAATAAGCCTTGATGAGAAGCACTCCGGTTATGGAGAGTGGTTCGCGTCATGCCCTGGGTAAGCAGTCGTTATTGGGGGAGACAGGAAAGAAGCAATGAGTCAAACGAATGCTGAGGAGTGAGGAGGTGGGAGGCCATGGATCTCAGGCTATGCCAGGTTCTCCTTCACCAGGGAGGGCAAGAAGGGGGCGGGGGCATCAGGGTTGGGAAGTGAGAGGGACACAAAAGAAGAACAAGGTATGAGTTAGCGAGGCAAACAAAAAATGTGAGGGTTTTTGTGTCAGCGGTGAAACAGATTGCCCTTCATGGCCGCAGATGCTAGCAGGAGCTCCTTGAGGAGTTTTTGAAGTGAAGCCTGGATCCCGGAAGTATGCTGGCAGCCAGTATAATTATCGCCCCCAGCCGTGGGTAGTTGGGGTCGTGTCCCTGTAGCTGTGTGCTCTGCAGCGCTCCTGAATTCCTGACAGGTGGCCTTTGTCCAGGAAGCCACTTTGCAGCTCTGAGCGGTAACCGTAGGCAGCCCCCGAGGTGCCGGTGTGACAGCCCAGATCAAGACAGCGGCTGTATTCTGTAATATCCTACTAACACTCATATCAGCTTCCTGCAAAATTTATATCTCCTATATGTCAACCTGCCTAAATGTCAAGCTACCGAGAGTCGGGTGTCATGCCAGCACAATCCAGCCAGCCCTCTCAGTCCCCACAGTTCAAACTGGTCCTTCTCCTCTCCCAGTCTGTGTCTCCAAAACATCATCATCAATCCTCATATGTTCCACCTGTCTGTATCTCTAAGTCAGTTTCCCCTTTATCTCTTTCTGCTGGTCGTTTTTCGTGTCAAGTCGCTGTACCTTCTGAGTCTCCGTTCACTCGCAGGTTTTCAGTCCAGGTTATTCCTTTGGTAACTGGGCATTTTCACGTGAGTGTTGCTTTGATTTACAGTTTGAGGTTCTGCACGGTGGCCTGTCAGCTCACTCATCTGTCAGCTGTACTCTGTCAATCGAGAATAAGCATTTGGTCTGGTGTTAGCTTTGGTTAATAATATTCTCAGCACACCTGACTCACTCACGCCACTGTCATTGGCCACGACGCCGGACACGAATGCTCAGTCAAATGCCAAAACCAAAGTGCATTATTGTGTCAAGTCATTTTTTCTACACATTTAAGAACAGCAAGTGGTTACCAAAGTGCTGTACAACACAGTAAGTAGACACTACATAAAATCCTATCATAAAATACATAATATGTCCGATAAAATCAGATCTAATCTGATGATTATGATGTGTAGCACAACATTGAAGATGCAAATGCAAGTTACAAAGGAAAACAACACAGACAATGCCGCTGCTGGGGTGTGAATGCTGCCCCCTATCAGAAATGTGTTTTATTGTATCCCTCATAGTCCACAACTATCTTCAGTGGACCCCCCCCCCCCCCTCTGACACAGCTCGAATGCTGGTACCCACCCCACATACTTAAAAGCCCACCCCAAGTTGGCATCCTGGTAACACTACTGGGTTAAACAGTAAAAATATTGAATTTAAATTTAAATTAATGCACTACTGCAGCAATTATAACTCTGTAGGGCACTGTGTCATCTTTTAAGTATTTTACATGTGAAAAGTTGCCCTCTGTTGTTTAAGAGTAAGACAGTGGGATATGCACAATATGACAAAGAAACTATTCATTATGCGGAATGGGAATTTCTTTATTTACCATTATGTGTGACAAATAAAGCAGACTAGAGAGGCAAAAATAATATTAAAAAATTGCATTTTTAATTTCAAGATATTATTCTATTTTATAGACCACACACCAATATGAAATGCTCATAATTAACCATAACAGGGTGAGTGTGTCACTTAAGGTCACTAAAGTACAGTATTTGAATCTTATTTGACATGATTAAGCAGTCAGAAGAAACAGAAATAGACTGAAGACAAAGCACCAGGCACATTGAAGCATGTTCTTTAATTTAATATTGTTAACCGTACACCCACAAATTAAATGCTATTTATATTTGTTGAATTTATATCCTTTAAAGTGTATCTTTCAATATTGTATGGGGTTTTTTAATGAGACCTACAATTGCTTTTCATCTACCCAGCGTGCAAAGAGTGGAAAGCCCCCTTGAGTTACAAAAACAGGACGTCAAATTAATGGAGAAAATGGTTGTTGTTTATAGTTAAGTGGTTTTTTGCTTCTACTGTGAGAACAAATTGTTCTTGGTTGCATTCATTTATTGCCTTTCAAATGAGTCAATTTAGTAACAATTTAATACAATATATAACACATTTACTTTGAATTACATAACTGTGCCAAAATTGAAATAAACATCTTTCTGTCAGGGTCAGCCCCTGTTGTCACTCTGTGTCCCTTCCCCGTTTGGCCAGCTGCAGCAGGCATTGCTGGTCATCCCGTCCTTCATGTTTGTCTTTGAGTTTCCCCTGTTCTGTTGGCCTTCTGTCCTGTGTTTGAATCCCACCTCCTGTTTTTGTATTTTGCTCCCTAGTGTTTCATTTGAGTTTGTCTAGTTATTGTATTTGGTGATTTTGTATATGGTTTTTGGTTTTGTTCCTTGTGCCCCTGCTTGTCTTTACCTGTCTGTAATTCCCCAGTGTTTTGATTCCTTGGTTAGTTCTTAGTTTCCCTGTTTAGTTCCTTTGAGTATTAGTTTCACCTGTACCCCGTTTCCCTGGTCTTTCTTAATTAGCCTCACCTGTCCTGTGTTAGTCTCGTTACCACTTAGTATTTTAGTTCCTGCTTCTGTTCAGTTCCCCAGTGGCTCATTGTGTGCACTGTTGTTGATTGTGTTTCATAGTTGATGTTAGATGTATATCCGGTTTTTGTTATTTAGTTTTGTTAATTAATCCCTTTTTAGTTTTTGACTCCTCGTGGTCTTTTTGGTTTTGTTGTGTTTGTACTGTTTTCTGTTTTGTTTAATAAACCCCGTTTTTTGAATTCTCGGAGCCGCCAGTGGGTCGTCCACCCCTTTTTGTGCCTGATGCCTCTCTCCCGTGCCCCAGCCGCCCGCAAATCATGACACTTTCCTGATAATTGTTGAATTGGGCTTGGGAAGACTGGAAAAACGTTATCTGGTCAGACGAGTCTCGATTTTTGCTGTGACATTCAGATGGTTAGGTCAGAATTGGGCGTAAACAACATAAAAGCTTGGATCCATCCTGCCTTATATCAACATTTCAGGCTGGTGCTGGTGGTGTAATGGTGTGGGGGGTATTTTCTTGGCACACTTTGGGCCCCTTAGTACCCACTGAGCATCGTTTAAATGCCACAGCCTACCTGAGCATTGTCACTTACCGTGTCCATCCCTTAATGACCACAGTGTACCCAGCTTCTAATGGCTACTTCCAGCAGGATAACACGCCAGGTCACAAAGCTCAGATCATCTCAGTCTGGTGTCTTGAACATGACAGTGAGTTCACTGCACTCAAATGGCCACCATAGTCACCAGATCTCAGTCCAATAGAGCAGCTATGGGTTGCGGTTGAACGGGAGATTCGCGTCATGAAGGTGTAGCTGACAAACCTGCAGCAGCTGCATGACGCTGTCATGTCAACATGGACCAAAGTCTCTGAGGAAGGTTTCAAGACACTCACATACAGTATGGAAGCAAGTCAGGAACCTATCCCAATATTCCCAGGACAATAGACACTGGAGATCCTGGATGTCAGTCAATTCCGAGGCAGATATTACAAGTTATTTAGAAATTCCAGTTCAACTAGTAGCAGTTTCTGAGATGCAGGAGGATTTCCATGTAACCATGTAGAGCTCAAGCAAACGTGACCCACACAGAACCAGGGACAGGAACTGAACCCTGGAGTGAAAGAAAGCTATTAAAATTACATCAAGGACAATTAGAGTACATGGAGCATTTGCAACACTTATACAGTACCTGCGTATCTTATTTTGTTTTTCATTTACTTTCAATGTTTTCTCTTAAATATATGATGCCTTTACACTGTTTTTCCTGATTTATACCCCCAAAGTGGAGCTGGTTTTGTATTCAACACATTCATTTTTTTTACAAAATAAGTGTGCACTCTAGTGTTCTTAAAAACATTTGCAAGAAATATTATTTTCTCTTGGTTTGTTGCTAGGATACAAATTTCCTATGTGCGTCACTATGAACAAATTGTGGTATGTAAACACCTCGGTACAGCTTACCCTTCTGTCATAGTTATATACATTTTATCTGCATGCTACTGTGATCAAGAGGAAAACTAAATATTTGAACTGAGAGTAAAACCATCATAAAGAAGACTAACTGAGAAATGTTCCCTGTGACTGGAAAGTGCACAATATCGCCTGACGAGCCAAAACATTATGACCACATGCAGTAATACTTGCGGTATTTGGCACCAAGATGTCAGCTGCAAATCCTTTAAGTCCCCTTAGTTGCAAGGTGGAGATCACTGCAGATCAGACTTGCTGCTGTAGCACATCCAAGATGCTCGACAGGATTCAGATCTGGGGAATGAGGTGGCCAGAACAACACCTTGAGCTATTTGTCATGTTCCACAAACCATCATGATGTAAAAGGAAATGGCCAGGACACCCCCGCCACCCCCACGTATCAGTGAGCCATGGGCGCCCAACAGTCTGTTGCTGCTTTGTGGTTCCCCCCCCCCTCTAAGCACTGCCAGGAGGTGCCCAGCACCGCGGATCGGGAGTACCATAAAGCCGCTTTGGAGATACTCTGACCCAGTCATATGGCCATGAAGGACTGTCCCTTAAAACATTGCAGACTGGCACTGAGTCTACGCAGCCACACCAGTGTCTTGGTATGAGTGACTCACTCTGGCTGTGGAATCATATGCCCTCTTTGGCTGGTCCCAGACTGCTCCTCTTGGTTCCTGAAAAGCTTTCGGACAATTTCCAGTATAAAAGCTGCTTTGGTGTGTGAATGTGAACCTTCCAACACACTGACATCCATTCCTTACATCTTGTTGATTCTAGAACAGTCTGAAGGCTCTCCATGAACCTGCGCTACATAAGCCTTTATGAAAAATGCAAATATAATAAGTGCTTATATTTGACACTTCTTTTGTCCATTCATGGGTTCTTTGCTATTAAATCAAGTCAGCTCCAAAGTAAAAAGGGTGTCGGTATTGCTTGCCAAATGTAACATTTCTGTCTCATTGCAGGACCTGAAATTGTATCAATTTCGTCTTTTTCCAGCATCCCGCTGGACTCATTTTAATAAATGTCTAACAGTCCTGCTAATTAGAGGAATAATCTGTGTATACTGGGAGTCATTTTAAATGTATATACATTAGAGCTGAATCGGCATATTAGATAATAAAGAGCAGTACTTACATTAGCAGTAAAGTTATGGCTGCAAGAAAGTAATTTTTTATCTTGAAATTCTGAGTGGGGAAATTTCATTGACACCGTACTTGTACTCTGCAAGATGAATCTATAAATTGAATCTAATCTGTTCGAAACATGGTCCAAGTTAAAACAAAATTTCACATAACCAAGTAATTGAAATTAAATTATGGACTGATATAACATTCCATATAGCCATGATACATATTTCCTTGTATTAAGTATTAGCGATAGAAAAATTTTAAGCCAAAAATGCAATTATGAATTCACACTGACATCTAGTGGCCAAACTGCTGCCTTTTCAAAACAAATTTTTACGTAGATTTTTTTCGGTTTCGTTTTCATGAAATTAAAATGAAATATTTTTAATTTAATTTTAAAATGGTAACAATAATAATAAAATCAGGTTTATGTTGCCTGTGCATCAGAGATCTGTCTGTCTGTCCCTATCTGTCTGTCTCTGTCCCTATCTGTCTATCTAATTTATTTGTGTGCCTATGTATTTATTTATCTATTTACTTATCTATTTACTTATTTATTGGTTTGTTTGTTTATTTATTTATTTATTTATTTATTTATGTGTTTATTGTATATCACAGTCAGTTTATAGGTTGATATAAGGAGTAACAGAATATTTCCTATAAAATCAAAATCAAAGCAAAATACATGGATGCTAAAATCACAACCTGTTATGATGTATTTTCTTCTATTTACTACACATGGTTGTGGATCAAAAACATGTTTCTGTGCTACTCGGATTATGATTGTGGGATTATGTGACATACACGTATAATTTTCCCAAAACAATTTTCTCAAAGACATCACTGTAGTATTACTGTAGCCTGTTCTAGGAAACAAAGGGTATTAATCAGGGTATAAATACTATTACATAAACATAATATTAAATTACTTTTGGCCACATGAAATTCTTATTCACACAGTTATCAAACCAGTGTGGATATTGTATGAAAGTGAAAGATATATGCAACAATATACATGAAGACTGATTAGGATGTATCTGTTTAAGGAGGAGTTAAAGGAGAAGCATTATATCGTTACAGTCAGCGGCAAAGAATATTTTGATGATGGTTTTTGGGTGACTGTACATGTTATTTACAGGTCACCTGAGACTCCAGCAACAAAGGTGGAAACTGGACACAGGCCTCCCAACAAAATGGGGTTATTAAGGTCTAATTGTTTACAAAGCAGCTAGGTTGTATTTAAAAGGCTTGCTGGAAAGTTCCCTCCCAGCCCTTGGGAGCAGACCAGCAGGTGTTGAGGCTGTGCTGCAATCGTTCAATACTGTCTGACAAAAGGCATGAAGGGATTCAACAGACCTCATCTGATAGATCCCACCTGCTGCTGGATCTGCTCAGGGTGTATCATCATAAATAGCTTGTGGAAAGGAGCCTTTAGGCCTGTTTACTCTGTGGCGCTGAGACAACCACGAGTGCCTCTTTCCTGCAGCCCGGCTCTGTTTAAGACATATTCCCAAGGATGAAAGACTCATGTAAACATCAACAGCAGATACAGGATACAGAAATAGCACGGAGACATGGTCTCAGTCTGTAGTGATGGTAACAATGAACTTTAAGATGGACAGCGAGGCTATAAACTGAGTGATTCACAAGTATCATGATCATTATTAATACTTTCTAACATGACATTACCATTTATACATATAGTCAACACAAGCGCTCATTAGATACCACTGTAGCGATTTGCACTAATCGTCATCTGTTCAATTACAATTCTAGTTGTTCAGAGGCAATAATTTGCCTGAAAATCAGCAGAGTTATCAAATTTGGGGGAGATATGTAATAATATTACATTCTATTCATGTCACTGGTCCACCACTCAAGCAAATCGAGTTTCGCCCCCATTCCGAACACTTTCAGACATTCTCACTTGTCTGCATGTAGCTCGTATACTTTCTTGAATAAATAAATTTGTAAGCAGCAAAGCCTAAAGCTAAAAGATTTCTTTTCTTTGGAACAATTCCCAGATTCCCTGTCAGTGCCAGTATTTAAACACAGATGGGAGACCTAATATCCTAGTTAATTTTATTTTAGCTGATATTTATGCTTGTTTAAATAACCTTGTTTAAATAAGCATATCAGTACTAACCCGGTACACGGTTACTCTCCTCCCTATCCCAAAGCAGGGTGTATGGGTGGCTGGCCTGGAACTGGCTGTATACCTGCAGCAGCAGCTCATGGCCTCAGTAAGTGCATGTGCACAAATATATGCGACTAAAAGGCATTGATAGTGTCTGCAGTTTTGCTGCTAAAGCGAAATGTGAAATTACTTTATTTTCTCATGGATCTCCATTCAAAGCACGGCACCCACAGCTGCCTGGGTGGGATGAAAAGCGGAACGCATTTCCTCTGACATGTGCGGCGCCAGACACCCCCTCATTATCAGTGCACACACAAGCCGCATAGCATGCATTAAAAAGCATTCTGCTGAAAAAGGACTGGTATGCTGGTCTGCGCTGGGAGGCCAGTAGGCGTTCAGCTGACAGTGGGCATAGCTGTGGAGTTATGAGAAGGAGAAGCAAACATGGGATTGTGATTTGTTACTGCTAATAATGGGCAGCTCTGACGCAGCTACAGCCGCTTGTAACAGAAGGAGTGTCCACCTGCTGGGAGAGACACAGCACGCTACGAGCCCCCCCCCCGCTTCCTTATCGCTACGAGCCCCCCCCCGCTTCCTTATCGCTACGAGCTCCCCCCCGCTTCCTTACCGCTACGAGCCCCCCCACTGCTTCCTTATCGCTACGAGCCCCCCTGCTTCCTTACCGCTACGAGCTCCCCCCCGCTTCCTTACCGCTACGAGCTCCCCCCTGCTTCCTTACCGCTACGAGCCCCCCCCCCTGCTTCCTTACCGCTACGAGCCCCCCCCTGCTTCCTTACCGCTACGAGCCCCCCCCCCTGCTTCCTTACCGCTATGAGCCCCCCCCCGCTTCCTTACCGCTACGAGCCCCCCCCTGCTTCCTTACCGCTACGAGCTCCCCCCTGCTTCCTTACCACTACGAGCCCCCCCCCCGCTTCCTTACCGCTACGAGCCCCCCCCCTGCTTCCTTACCGCTACGAGCCCCCCCCCCCTGCTTCCTTACCGCTATGAGCCCCCCCCCCGCTTCCTTACCGCTACGAGCCCCCCCCTGCTTCCTTACCGCTACGAGCTCCCCCCCCGCTTCCTTACCACTACGAGCTCCCCCCCCCGCTTCCTTACCGCTACGAGCCCCCCCCCCCCCCGCTTCCTTACCACTACGAGCCCCCCCCCCCCACACTTCTTGAGGTTTAAAGACGCAACATGACACAACTTAAAGAAGGCAGGATTTCCACAAACAATCCAAGGTCAAAAACGGGAGCAGCCAGCCAACATGGGCAAGGCGGCCAGAGGAACAAGACAAACAGGCCAAGTGCAAACAGACTGACCAGCCTTTGTGTCACTAGGAAGAGGTGGAGGCAATAATGCCTGAAGCTGATGGAGTAGGAGGGATTTTGATACTGGGGGGGGGGACTTAATTTAGATACAAAGATCTATTTACTGGACTGAATGAATGAAGCCAAATTAAATATTGGGGGGTACACTCCCCCCTCCCCCGGGATTTTGCGGCCCTGACTGAAGCAGCAGTGCCCACGGTCAGTAGGCAGGTGATGCTGAGAAATGCTCTGTCAGACCAGAGGTGGATGTAGACAACAGCATGATACAGGAGTCTACCTGTTGGGAAATGTCAACCGTCAGTCATGACACTGAAATGGATATTGAAGAACCTCCCGATCCTCTGCATTAAAAAATAGAATAACAATTGAAATCAAGCCACACATTTTTGTGGGTCCCTGTACTGGCTGACAGTCACAACATTAAATATTAAACTCATTTATTATTTAGGGTATGCTGAAGCAGCATGTTCGGCTAAGCAGCTAGTTACCTACAGTACCATCTTCTGACTCTGTCTGCAACCATGAAACAATCATCAGTGGCACCACAAAAAGAAAATCAAAGAAAGGACCAGTTTCTTCATAACAAATAATGAAACTTGTGATGTGGATGCAGCATACTTTACAAACACAGGTGGTGGGGAGGGTCCAAAGTGACTTTTTACAAACACAGGTGGCGGAGGAGGGTCCAAAGTGACTTTTTACAAACACAGGTGGTGGAGGAGGGTCCAAAGTGACTTTTTACAAACACAGGTGGCGGGGGAGGGTCCAAAGTGACTTTTTAAAAATACAGGTGGTGGGCGAGGGTCCAAAGTGACTTTTTACAAACACAGGCGGTGGGGGAGGGTCCAAAGTGACTTTTTACAAACACAGGTGGTGGTGGAGGGTCCAAAGTGACTTTTTACAAACACAGGCGGCGGAGGAGGGTCCAAAGTGACTTTTTACAAACACAGGTGGTGGGGGAGGGTCCAAAGTGACTTTTTACAAACACAGGTGGTGGGGAGGGTCCAAAGTGACTTTTTACAAACACAGGTGGTGGGGGAGGGTCCAAAGTGACTTTTTACAAACACAGGTGGTGGGGGAGGGTCCAAAGTGACTTTTTACAAACACAGGTGGTGGGGGAGGGTCCAAAGTGACTTTTTACAAACACAGGTGGTGGGGAGGGTCCAAAGTGACTTTTTACAAACACAGGTGGTGGGGGAGGGTCCAAAGTGACTTTTTACAAACACAGGTGGCGTGGGAGGGTCCAAAGTGACTTTTTACAAACACAGGTGGTGGGGGAGGGTCCAAAGTGACTTTTTACAAACACAGGTGGCGGGGGAGGGCTCAACGTCACTTATTATAAGTACAGGTGCAAAGGATGACCCAAAGTGACCTTTTACAAATACAGGTGGTGGGGGAGGGACCTAAGTGACTTCTTGAGTGGCACCCCCAGAAACAATAGGGACCAGCTTTCATTTTGCCTAAAAAATTACGTTCAGCAGCTGTGCTTGGGTAGTCCACTGGGAGCAGGCACTGGGAATGAGGAATATTACCGATATACCTAAAATGCTGTAAGGTCCAGATAGTCTGGCTTGTAACACATTATGTCTTATGACACCATAGATCAAATACTGTGGGAACTCTGCTGCGAGCTAAGCCATTGGGGTTCTGGACCATAAAGCACCATATAATTAGCTCCCTGCAGCACCCAATAAAATTCTATCATTGTGTAAGAGCTCCCAGGGATTAACCTGTGAAAAAAAATGAAAGCTATGATAGGGATTTTCACATGCCTGCCCCTTTCACATGCCCACCCCTTATAATGGAGCAGTGGAGCAGTGCTTCGTAGATCAGAACACAACACTTTTCCTCATTTGTCTGTGGTTTGGTGCCAAACATAAAGTATAGGATGACATTACAAGGCATACAGGAGAAACACTTCAAAGTGCAATGTATGCAGTACTGAAGGACACATTATAAATTAAAAATTACAGAACATACAGTTCACTGTAAACTAGCATACAAGTACTGTGTGCAGAAATGACTTCAAAAGTGATTGCATAGTGAAGTCAAAGAGTCCGCTTACGGATCTTGTTGGCAAAACTGCTTCCCCAAGCAGGAATCTGAAGTCTTTCTTTGCAGATGTTATCAACTATGGCCCAGTTGTAAAATAGCTGTGCTCCAGTGTGAGAGGCAAGGAATATCTGGATTTTCCAAAAGCTTCTTCTAATTAGTAAGATCATATGTTGCTTCATGAGAAAAAAATGGAGAAAACAATGAGCAGCTGACTAACAGAGGTAAATATTCCCATAATCTAGCAAGTCTAGCATACATCCCATAATTATACATTTTGGCTGTTTTTTGAACAGAAACCAAGTGGAATTTAAACTGTACAAGTATTTTATGTTCTTTATGCAATTTATTGAAACAGAATGTATGTGTTTTAGTTAAATAAGGGGTCATATAGTGTGACTTGGATGTACTTAATAGGATTATTGTTATTTTGAAATAACATTCTTTAGATATGACTGAGTGAAGCATGAATGGATTCATGAGATGGTGGACTGGAGATTCAGGGCAGGTCCAGACCCCACCAGGGCTGCAGCGGTGTCACACATACGCTGACCTCCTGCTGCAGACCACAACCCACAACCGTTCAGATGTCAGTGCCCCATCCGGGGCGTCTGAGCTGCGTCTCGAAAGGAATAAATGCCCTTCAATCCTCCAGACTGGCTGCTGCACCCTTCTTTCTGGGTGCCCATCCGGGTCCTTACAGAACCTTCAGCTGGTACAAAATGCAGCAGCCAGAGGTCTTACAAACACTAAAAAATGGATTATATTGCTCTCTTCATTGGCTTCCAGTTAAGTCTCGGATTGACTACAAAATATTGCTATTGACTTATGAAGCACTGAATGGCCTTGCACCAGAACACCTTAGAGATCTACTGGTCTCTTACAGCCCTCCTCGCCTGCTTTGATCTCAAGGAGCAGGATATCAATTAGTACCAAGGGTAGAAAGAACTACTGCAGGCTGCAGAGCTTTCTCCTATAGAGCTCCTCAGCTGTGGAATAGTCTTGCAGTAGATGTGTGAGATTCAGGCTCACTCTCAATGTTCAAGTTTAATCTAAAAACATGCTACTTTAATCTAGCTTGTAGGGACTCTAGCTCTAGCTACTGTAACTGCTCTCTCCTAGTTAGACCTATAGTGTGAGGTGTAGAGCTGGGTGGGCATCAGTGCCATTGGCCTTGGACGGACTGAACTGTCAGTGCTGTCACTCTAGCTTCACACTTCCTCGTGGAATTGGAGTGCTGACGTTTCAGGGACTCCCCATGCCTGCGTTCCCACCTGCCTCTCCCTCCTACTTATGCTGCCGTAGCCATCTGCCAGAGCTTACATACTGGACTCAACTAACTGTTTGCACTGCCTCTAGTCTCCCCTACTTTGGCTAATTGCAATTTTTATCTCCCTTACTCCTCCTGGGCTGTGCTGCCTGGAGACCCCAAATGATGAAGCTTTTCTGCTTACCCTGCTACCTGTGACGTCTCTCCTGGATGCCTGTGGCGTCTCTCCTTCCTTCCCTGCTGCTGTTCATCCTGCCATCAGAAACAGCACCATCACCTGCCTGCCATCACCTGTCTGCCCCACGCTTTGAGACTCAAACCTTAAAATTGGGACAGTGTGAACTGCAATTTTGCCATCTCGCTCATTTGACTTCCTCTGGAGGACGGGGTCCCCCTTTGGGTCTGGTTAGGGTCAGGGCTTCCTCTGCTGCCCCCTGGAGGATGGGCTCCCCCTTTGGGTCTGGTTCTTCCCAAGGTTTCTTCCTTCTAGGGAGAAACCCTTTCCACAGTCGCCTGCTGCTGGGGGGCTTTGGGTGGGGATAATGTAAAGCGCTTTGAGTGAAAATGTGCTATACAAATGAAACTGAATGGGATTGAATTGGATTGAAAGGAACTGAATTGAATTTAATTGAATTGATACAATCAGTAACACATTAACTCAAATGCAGTGCATTATTTTCAGTGAAATGGAATCTGATTGCCTTAAGACTGAATAACAGGAGTAAATACTGTATACCAATTCCATTTATTGTGAAAAAAGAAACAACACCGACAATAGTAATATTCGGAAAGCACTTGATGCTCTAAAATCCATCAGTAAATCCATCAGTCTCCACAAGGAGGCACTGATCTTCTCTCGTAAGTTTTTTTCTACCAGAGACTCACTAGAACACGGCTTAGCTCAAGCTGTAGCTGTATTAGCTGCAAGCTACTTACAGAGACAGAACATATGTAACCCACACATACACACACACACACATACATATATAGACACACACACACACACACACACACACACACACACACAGCGAGCTTCTGTTGAGCCTCTTTAGTCATGGAGATCGAGTAATTAGACTAGTGACTGGTGCTATTTTGAATCATTACACAATCCATTGTCAGAAGTGTTGCTAATTCCTGAAATGATCTGTTTGCACCGTATGTAGCTTAACATGAATACCTGTTCCTGCAGAAGAAAGGGAAGAGTGAACATGTGATCTGCCATTGCTGAGCCTGCTGTGATCAGCCTAAATCATGTTGCGTCATGAGCAGTGGATTTGCTGGGGCCAGGACTGAAGGAGGCAGCGACAGGAGTGGGAGGCATCAGGAAGCCAGCTGCATTGTTAATAATCAGCCACTGATATTGCCATTTGCTTAGAGAGCCTGTATATTTCAGCAAGCACTTTCGCTCTGCTCAGATTTTAAAACATACAGGCACAATGGTGACAAGGACTTCACTCTACTTGCCCACCGGTTACCATGGTGTTGAGCTGCATCGTGATCTCATTTATTTATTTATTTATTTGGCTGTTTAATGTTTGGTTCTCTGTTTTTTCCCCACTAATAAAATATATCAAGGATTCATGCTGCATGAATTTTGTCCTACAGAAACATTGTCTTTGTGTATGTCTCATTCATGTCTGCATTATTTGCATTTTAAAAAGAAAGAGAAAATTAAGCCAATGAACTGTCTATTTATATCTCACTTTAAAATGTGACATTTTTCCAGTATAAGCGCGACGCTCTTTGCTATGGGGCTGTTACAGGTCAGCAGCACGCTTCTGTTCTCCTCACACCTGCTTACTGCCCGCAGGCCACAGGCTGCTCCGAGTCCTTTACTCAGTCAGTTGATGTTTTTCATGATCACTTTGCCCTGCCATAGTGTACTCCTTGGTAACTAAAGAGGCATAACAGGGTACTGCATTAATGACTAACTGAATGACACTATAGTTTCGTGTGTGAAAATTATTATTATGTAATATAAAGAAATGTATGTCCATCAATGTAGAGGTATTTCAGAGACATAAAATTATTCTTATGATGTATTACATACATGAATTAAAGCATTACCATCTGTTCAGATTGTACTATTACTAAAGGAAAGATGTTTTATTGGGTAACACAACTGAAGGTTGGAAATAACCTGGGACAATTCAAGGAATGGTAACTAGATTATGCTGGAACCATGACAATGTAATCCCTCAATGCCCCCCCCCCCCCTCGCCTCCATGCGATCCCCCCTCCCATACACCCCAACCTCTACCTCTGGCCCCCCCACTAAGAATGAGCGGTATCTAATTTCATACTGTCCATACAGTATATCGCGGAAGGTGGTATTTTCAAAAGCGACGCTATTTCGGTATCTTGACAGGGGTCCCCTGTGATAAAATTCACTGTGGGGGGGGGGGGGGGGGGGAGAGAAAGGGGGTGCCTACGACAAACAAAACAAGAGTCAAAGAGAAAAGGGAGAAAGCAGGAGGAAAAGTTCAAACTGGAAAATCTATATTATCAGGGAAGGATATGATGGATGGATATGGAAATGGGAGAGACGACACTTTGTATCATACAGATTAAAGTAGATAAGGAAAGGCTTCTCAATGTCAGTGAGACTGAAGATTGAATTATTGTTATTCTGCGATGCAGTCATTTTACACAAAGAAATATATTCTATTAGCAGATTTATCCATAAATTGATTGTAAATGATTGCTTAGATGTCCAGTTTAATGAGACGTTTTTTTTTTATTATTAATAAACAGCTTCTATACTTATTTAGAATATTGATCTGGATTATACCTCCTAGTAGGCATATCAATGGAGTTTTTTTTAATGACTGCTGTCCAAAAGTTAATTGGTTGTCAAGTCCACATGGCATACAAATAATCATCAAAGGTACCACGGGAACACTGAGAACAAACACCTGTATTGGCTAAACCCATTTTCCCATATTCCTAAGTAATATGCAAGTGATGAATAACTGCGCTGAATGAGCTGTAGGTTTGCATTACTAGAATGAAACTAGTAGTCTTTTGAATGCTTGTATCCACAAGTCAGGCTTAAAAGACATTCCCAAGTCATTTTCCCATTTGGTAACTGGTACAACTAGCATGTTATCTGAAGTTGACAGGAGTTTGTAGAGTTTAGTAGTTAATTTTTTTTGTAAGAAATGGGATTTCTGACTGAATGTGCAACAGTGATCATCTGTACTTATGTGGTTCTTGCTACCAACTCGGTACCAGCTGCAGGCAAAGCTGAAAAGGCTGGGAACCGCTTGCAGAGTTTGTAGGCCTCTCCTTGAAACATGTGGAAGCTAGAACGTTTTTGAGGATGTTACGAAAGACCCTGAGCTGATCGCTGCACAATTCAAGACATCCTGACCAGAGAGGAGAGTGTCCTGAAAGATAGTAATGAATCTTTATGTATAATTAAAAGCATGATCATTGATATGTTTCCATACACTCTGATTTTTTTTTGTAAATGATGTAAATTTTATCACTTGGCAATAGTGACTCAGAGATGAATATACAGAATAAATTGGGCTACATCAAAGCCAATCTAACCAGTGACTCGGACAAAGACTGCCTCTGAAAGAGGGGCCCATCTCTCTTTCTTAGCATTCATGAAATCAGGAACCTCACATACAAGAGGGTTGTATGTGTCCCCAGTCGCAGGAGGTATGGATGTTTTGCTTTGATTCCTTAAATCAAGGCTCTCTGCATATGCAGCCTGTATGCGACATTTCAGTAATGCTGGTCTTCTGTACATTCCAATCATCTTGAGAGCCAGATACTTTTGAGCTTAAGTTACCTCACTAGTGGTTAGTTACTACTCGGATAAGCACTAACATTTTCCCAGAGTCACGAATCACTAAAAGATTAACCCTTTTTCGCACAGTTTATTTGATGAGCAACTTCAAAAATGTCTTGGGACAAGAATTACCTTGATTTCTGATATGTAAACATTGATTTTATTACTGTCTTCGTTTCTTTATATTATACGATTTGGATTGTGATTGAAGGTACTTATGGCTACTTTTTTTATATTTTACTTGCTGATCATTCGAAAGATTGGATACATTTGGATCAACATTACTCACTACTCAAGTAATCTTTTTAATAGATACAATCTTTCTAAATATTCTGGCAACTTGTACCCGAGTCACTTTTATGAAATAATAATGTTTTTACTTGAGAAGAGTACTCTACCCACTCTGCAGCTGACAAGTGTGCAAAGTTTGAAAAAGTGGACCTGCGTATTATCTCGTTCAGGTCGGTAAAATGGGACTGTAGAGTATGACTGGACTACAATTGCATCACATCAGTAAATTATTTTGGCATGTAATCACTGACCACAGGTCCTATTGTTGATTTGTAGCAATTTCTTTGCTTTATACTTCCTGTTAAATAAGGTTAGTTAGAGATAAAGAATTAATGAATTAATATACTACTGTGATTCGTCTGGCCAGCACTAGTATCTGTGGATTCAGGTGCTGCATCCAGCGTTTTTGATGCCTGGGAAAATGCATATTCTCCTGGAAAGCTACCTCTCCCCTTGGAAGGTTCAAGTCTTAGATGACAAGCCTATTAGGTAAGAATAATACAGTATCACACTATAAACCTCTCTTAATCACTCATTTGGGAGGGTCATGTGATTACAATCTCTAGATTCCCTAGTGTATGTATGTATGTATGTGCATATATATATATATATATATATATATATATGATATTCTGATCTTCTCTAACTCTTCCGATGCACATTCATGTTCTCATCTCCTCCAGAAACTGTATAGCAGCCACCTATCTTGAGGAATGTCAGCTGCATTATTCTCAGCTGTCCTGGTTTATTTGTCTGGCAGGTGTGCAAGTGTATCCTGGGAATGTCAGTGCGATCAGCAATAAGCCGCAGTGCGATACTCTAAAATGCGTTCAGGTATTCCTTAGTTTTACTAACTTTTACAAATACAGTAGTTCATGTGTAACTTCAGTGTTATTCCTCAATCTCTCTGCACTTTAACAAAAGATTCCCACCCCATATCCAGTGGACTGCTGCTGCAGAAGCAGCCTTCAAAGATGAGCATAAATCACTCACTTCTGCTCCTATTCTGATCCATGCCAATATTGCACTTCATTTTAGGATGAAGTTTGCTCTATCGGATGTGGGTGTTGGAGCTGTTCTGTTGCAGAGGTCTGACAATGCATGCTTCTGCATTCCTTCCCTGATTCTACTCAGTAGATGAACAGAACTGTGATATTCAGAATAAAGAGCTACTGGCCAGTAGCCTTGCATTGCATTTAGCAGCATACATTTACCCTGGAGCAATCGGAGGTCTTGCTCAGAAGTCCAACAGTGAAATCACTCTTCTGGCCCTGGGATTTGAACCAGTGGCCATCTGATCACAGGAACAGCCTCCTAACCTGATAAATCACACACTGGCCCTGGGAAGCTAAGCATTTAATCTTTAAGGAGACTAGATTGGCACTGTTTTATATTATTTATTAGGTTCTGACCTCAGAATTTCACCCAATTTAGGGCACTTTCACACTTACAGTTTGTTGACTCTGATCTAAAGCAGTTGAGTTTGTGAGCTTGGAGTGTTTTTTCCCTCGTTTGGGATTTTTTGCACATAGAGCAGAATCTAAGCGAACCAAGATGCACCACTACACACCACGTGAGAAAGTTCACTCCGCTTATCGGTCAGATGTGTGTGTGGCAGGAGCAAGAAAGTAAAAACGGGAAGAAGGTTCTGTGTTCGGGATTATTGCATATTTCTCTGCAGTTTAACATGGAGCAGTGGCGGAGATGGCCTTTGTTCATAGCTGTGGTAACTATCTGGGCAGTATACAGTACCAGGCTGCACTACGCGGGTAGGAAGCCCAATTCACTTCGAGGACACACCTTGAAAATGCTGCAGTGCCTGAGACTTTGCGAAGAAGACGTGCTTGACGTCTGATCATGTTCTCACCACAAATAAACCACTCCAGAGGAGACCACCTCCTCTCAAGGGTCTCAGTGTGATTGTTTTTGGTCACACCTGAGTAAGAAAATGAACATGAACCAGAGGCCGGTGTAGCAAGCAAGAGTTGCCATTAACTCAAAACGCTGAACTAATATCGCATTACAGCAGAGATGTCCTCTTTTCATAGATATTAACAAGATTTAGCACACGTAGCAAAAGGGCTCGAAATGCAAAAATAATGGGCCTTGAGGTATTGAAATATGCTCCTTGGTTCCTACTCGACACATCTTACATTGAGAGTGCAGGGTCTGATGCTGAGCCTGGAAGAGACTGAAATGAGACATTTTTGCCAGCATTTTATCATCTGTTTATTGTTCATGATGGTAAAAGTTGTTTATAATTTTTGTAGCACTCCTCTGAAAATGATAAGCAATATGGTACACGGGGGTTTGTTTTGACATTTTGCTGCCGGAGGCATGGGTCCCCACGCTGGAATTATCACAATGGTTGTGTGGTTACTGTGAATTTTTTTTTTTTACGTTTTAAAATTTTTATCAACATATTGTGTAAAGCATCGTGCAACACCCACTTTGGGAACCTCTATTCAATGTGGTGATCCTGTGTTATCAACAGTGCTTAACATTTTTGACAGCTTTGATAAAATCACTGATCACACTTACTACCTAAATGGAAAATAAACTGAATTAAAAAGGTGCTTTCTGATTACTATTTAATATTACCTTAATTTGCACACGTTAACTTTAATTCAAGCTGGCTTAAATAGTATTAACTTTACTTTATGTGGAACTTAAAATTTTAAAATCAGGTCATAAGCTTTCTTACCCTCATCTGACTTGTCTTACATGCTTGAGGAAATCCAATTTGTAAGTCAGACAGGATTTACTTTTAAATCCTCTCTGACTAGCTTGGCTCTGGGGTCTCACGATTTACTCTTATTTTTCAGTAAAGTGAAAAATAAAAAAATGTTTAGTTCCAGTACTACACCTGTTGTGTCTTAACAATACATTTTCAACTATGTCTTCCTCTTTTCCATTGTATTTTGCTAATTACAAATGCTTCAGGCTTATAATAACTTATATACATTGCCTAGATCATTACTATATTAGTTCTTTTCTATTCTACCTTCTTTCTCCATGGAGTGTTGTAGGAATTATTAGCTCGGGTAAATTTTAATATTCTCCACCAATATGTTTGAAATTAATTAAAGTTTAATTAATTATTATTTAATGCTGATTATTAACCGATTGTTATGCCGAATGGTCGGCTCCTCCAAATTCAATTGAAGTATCCCCGTAAGTCTGTTAATGTGAGACTTAAACGGGATTGACTAATTACCAATATCACTTATAACCTAGGTTAGAAGGCTCGTCCAGCGAGCTGCATCATCAGATAATGTAAACGATTGGTAGCGAAGCTCCCCTCACGGCCGATGAGAGAGAGTCTCGCGATGTTTCAGGCGAGTTTGAGGTTCAGAGCGTGTAGCAAGATCGCACAAAGGCAGGAACTTATTGTGGAACACTCAATGACGGAGGCTAAAGTTGTGTAAAAGACATGCATTTATTCCTAGCTAACACTACAACTAACATAAGACAGACATTACACCTAACACAAACAACAAACACGAAATAACGGAATAAAACAAACGATGTAATTATGAAAATGCAATGACCAGATTTAAATGAGTAACCTTAAGTGGGAAATACTGTTCTGCAAAGCAAGCACAGTTTGTGGAAACACGACCCTAAAGTCTTATAGCAGGTTAACAGAACAGCTTAAGTTGTTAGAATGAAAGGAAGTTGGTTTACTTGGTTGAAGAGTGTGTGTGTGTGGGGGGGGGGGTCTTGGCAATTGATGACAGAGCTGCTGAGCTGATGGCACTCAGGAAGGCGCGGCGTTTGGAGCAGTGGAGTGGAGCCCCTTTGGATTCTCTCTCCTGGTGAAGCTTTGTCTTGGGTGCTGTTCTCTGTTCAGCTGGGCCTTCACCGGAGGGTTTCTTGTGGGCGTCTCTTCTCCCGGGCTGATGGTCTTTTCTGCACTGCCGATCTGTTTGCCCCAGCTGATGTTCTCCTTCGGGCGGATGGTTGTTCTCTGCGCACCTTTGTTCTGAGGTGCTAGATTTTTATGGTCTAAAGTTCATGAATAGGGATGACCAGGAATTCGACTCCTGGCCCAATGGCTGGCCATCCATTTGGCGGGCTTTCGGAAGGGGGTCTGTATCAGTCCTTTTGGGATTTATGGCCCGACTGATTCTCCCTTTACTGATGATTTTCATTAAGCTGTTATAACTTTTGATACATCCACTTTTATGGTAATCACTGACCAGATTTGGAATCAGGGGTGATTAACAATCAGTTTGACACCAAACATGCCATACCAGCTTCACAGGTACATACCTCATATCATCTGTATTAATTGATTAAACAATTAATTATTTTATCTATGTGACTGATTCACATCAGTATAGGATACAGGTGTTTTGGGTTGCACCTCAACAGATGTTACACTTTGTGTAGATATTACATCAAATATTCATATTACAAACAGCACATCTTATCCATAGATAGGCGTGGCCGTTAGTTTGTGGTAATATCAATATAAGTTGCACATCTGGAAACAACATATTTTGTTTGGTGTGGCTTATGCCAATTCATCTTCTCCAGAATGGATAAGATACACCTTAATTCAGTTCTTTTAACATAGCATGTTAGAACAAAGAAACTTGGTGACGGTCCACCAAGATCAGATAAGGACCACAAAGGAATGATGGAAGAGAAGGGGGGGTTTTAACAAAGAAGACTCTCTAAAAGTTAGGACACATTGGTTACACTCACTTTCCAGATTCTTCTGGTATACCATGAGAACATATATACAATGGTAGCTATGCCTATCTATTTATTTAAATTTATATGTGTTCAAGTGCAAAGGGGTGAAATAGGTGATACTCCGTGAACATGGTTATAAGGGTGGCACACAAAACACTAAGATTGTCTAAGGACACATACAAACATAACGTATCTGTATATTGAGACTAGTAGTCGTGAGTAAATCAATATACACGGTATACAAAAGCCAAACTTAAATGAAATTTCCTTTAGGGTGTTCGTCTGTTGGGTGAGTGAGATGTAAGGCAGAGTGTATGTGGAGGGGGTTGTGTGCCAAGTCGAGGGACCCCTGTCCGTGAAGTCCACTCTGCTTGTCTGTACTGTAGGTCCCTAAATCTTTGGGCAATAAAAGTTGGAGTGCTAGCCTCCCTGGTTATCTGTGTGTGTGTGTTTGTGTGTGTAACCCCCCTTTGGTGCCTCTCGTACCAGGCTCGGCCTTGTCTCAGGCCACCTGGAATTTAGGCCCTGTGATATGTGCATGTGTGATCCTACAGTGTCTCGCTATGCCTGGTGCCCACCCCCCCCCCCCCCCCCCCCCCCCCGCCAGGATACAGCTCCATTCATGCACTGAATAGGCAGTTGGGCACATCGATACTTGGCCTGGAAAATGACTGGCACACCAATAAAAAATTGACTTCTTGAAATTGCGAAATGTGAAAGAACAAGAAATTATAAATTACGCCACAATTTGACAGTTTTTATAAAGGTGTGCTTGGGATGGAAGCGTTTAACAAAGACGGCAGATAATGGATCATGAGTCCATTGCCTATTTTCTTTTTCCTCATGAAATGCAAGCCCTGAATGTATAGCCTTTTGAAAATGAATTTTAGAAGTATGTGTTGGGTGCCTTCCAAACTTGTTTTTGTATAAAAACTGCTGGCTTTTTCATTGCAAGATGATATAATTCAATTGGAAAACAAATGCAAGTGAACATGTCGGGAACATATAGACTTATAACATCGAACTTAGCGGGGATACATTCAACAGAAGCATTGGCAGGTAATATGTACAACACCTACAGTGACTGACAGAGGAACAGGGCACATATATATATACAGGTAACGAGGGCTATATGAGGGACTGATGTGGACCTTTACGAAATATACACGCTAGGGACTCGGTCCTACAGGAAACAGATGAGGATCATTAACAAGCACTAAGGACTCAAACACTACTAGATACTAGGAAATCTGCTGAAATGACATAAGTACGAAAGTAGATACAGGCAGAGATAACCAAGAATAAAGGTACAACACAAGGACCAAAACTGAAACACATTAACACAAGAACATAATTAACCTGAGGAAAATAAAAACAGATAAGAAAATGTCCAACGATGGTAGGGATGCATGGTACTCAGCCCCACACTCAGCTCACTCAGCCATGTGGTGGCTTCGGGAGCAGGGGAACACAATGGGACTGAGATCATCAAGAACCACTGAAAGGAACGGGAAGGCCAGCAACCCCTGCTGGCCAAAGGGGGAAAAGACAGACGCAAAGGGACAAAGCAGAGATCCTGACAGTTGTTCTCCTCTTATGATGGTGGAAGAATAATAGTGAGTAATAATGAGCAGAACTTGTTAAATTTACTTCCAAGACAATTAAGCAAATCAACACAGTCCTCCAACTGTGAAATGTGAAATAGAGACTAACATTTCAAGATTAAAAATTTCTTAGCCAAGTACTAGTCCTATCTTGTACAAGTCCTAACTCACCTACCTATCCTAGTTTCGCATGAAGAGATCTGTTTGTTCTATGCATGTCCTCCTTATTTGAAAGAATGCCACTAAATGGAGAAAGGCTTCCCATCAGTTGTAGTGGTGGCCTCTGATGTGAGCTGAAGGAAATAGGCTGGGCGAGGGGATCGGCTTCTGCCAGCTCGGCCCCGGAGGCGCGGCGCTGCGCCTGAGGTGAGATGACAGGCTGGTGACGGACCACCTCATCTGCGCTGGCTCCTATCGCTACACGGCATCCTGTTTATACTCAAGCATTCCTGTTGTAAAGCAGATGGATTCTGACCTGTTTTTCTGCTGTAATTGACCGCTGTTGCTGTTGGGAGGGGAGGCAACTTTTGTCTAACCCAGCTGGGAGAAGCTTGATCTGACTCCACACAGGCATTTTTGTTTACAAAATCAATGAGCCGTGGCGAGGAAGCTGATATAATTGTTCCAGCATATGTGCATCAGGTGCTTATGTGACCAGTCATGCTTGTAAAACTAAATAATTATATTTCACCTTAATGTTCAAGAACATTACAAACTTTAGTGGCTGAATGGGAATGTTGTTGATTTTGGGTTGAAAAATGGAATATTTGGTTTATTGCTGCGTAGATGAACACTGATGTGAATATGAAGTTGATTACATATTCCAATAAGTAAAAAGTAATGTATATTTTTTCATTGTTGCAGTATAATGAAAATCCAGTTTTAGGACAAAATTTAAATTGTGATAAATATGTGTAAAAACATGACCACATATATATATATATATATATATATATATATATATATATATATATATATATATATGCACACACACACACACACACACACACACACGTGTATGTGGATTAGGTTTATATTACATAGTGGGGACCAAATATCCCTGAAAAAGTGGTAAAAACCTATTATATTGATGTTGTGGGGACCATTTTTCAGGTCCCCTCAAAGATCTGTGAATATTTAGTTTGGTTACTTATAGTTAAGGTTAGAGCTGGGTAGGGGTTAAGGTTGTCATGTTGGGATTAGAGTTTTCCCCATAGAAATGAATGGGGAGTCCCTACAAAGACATAATTACAAATCTGTGTGTGTGTGTGTGTGTGTGTGTGTGTGTGTGCGTGTATAGTTGCTACTGAGTGTACCCAAAGTCTGAAAGGGAAGAATAAGAAAATCCTTATTCATTATGAGGAAACCAGTTGGGAAAAGATAACCGCTGTGAACACAGGAAGAACATGCAGACTGATACACACAGATACAGGGGGAGCCACAGGCAGGACCCCGACAGTGACAAGCCGCAGAGCTGCACACTGACATCTCACATCACCCAGCATTACATTGTGGACATTCATTATATTCATACATACTAAACACAGTTTATCAGCAGCATTTTCTTTCATTGAAATAACCTTTACAAACTTTCTGTTATAATAATTTTGTGTGTGATTTTAAGTCCTTCATTAAACATTTAAATGTGATTTTTTTTATTGATAGCTTTGAATATTCTGTCATAATTTATTTCTTTAAAAAAAAAAATCAGTATTTCACCTAATTAAAACCCAGTAAACACCCAAAAAGCCCTTCAGTGAACAAGGGAGAAAACCACCTTTTTAGCTCTGCAGCATGATAACTACAAACCAACAGCTTGTGCTTCAGTGCTCTCAGCGGGACAGGAATGTCTCATGGTAAATGCTCAAACCAGAGTGTGCCTGGACCAATGATCCCACACACTGGTGCTACTGGGAGACAATTGGAGAGCATGACCTTGTTTGCTGTCTACCACAGTGTTAACCTTTTGCTTTTACTATTAAAATTTTGTTCCAGTTTTGTGTTTCTATAGTACCTATTGTTGGGGAGATCCAGACATTTAGTCCTGTAGTATTTTAACAGTACCCGCTAACCATTAAGCACACTTACATCTCTATATTACATCTATATCTATATTCTCTATTCTCTATCTATATTCTCTATATTGTTGTTCCTTTAAAAATACTCAACCTAACCTTATTTGCTATAATTTTTTTGTGTTGACTCTACCTTTACAAAAAGGTGTTTCTTTCATGGTAAAATGTTCCTTGAGAGTTATTTTGCTTACATAACATTGATAAATCTAAATAGCATGACTAATGAGTTGAAATAAGTCAAATTAAGCCACGTGACTAATTGAGTTCATCATAAACTCCGTAAATTCTTCTGGAGTACTGTACTTCTGCCAACCTCAGTATGAAAAATGCTTGTCGCTTTGATACCAGCAGTGATAAACAACAAATATAGATAAATAATTACTGACCTATGCAACACAAAATGTTGGACTACATCTACTTTTACATTTTTTTATTTTAGTGAACATAGAAGTGTGAACTGGCTTAGAATCACATTTTTTAAATCATAAGTAGTGTTTTGCAGTATAAATGCCATATGTAAGACAAAGGGTAGCTTATATACCATGAGATATATCTTTCTCTTTAAGCCCACTGTTATAGCTCTTTGATATTTTATGCACACCACTATATATGCCTGTTTAAATAAGCTCTTATCTGCAATGTTTGAATATGATGGAAGAGACCTTTCAGAGGGATGATCTATAAGTATTGAAATATGAATGGCAATTACAGCGTTAAAATTCTGAGAGAAGATCTGAAGCAAGCTATAGTCTGTAATAGACTTCCATTAAAGACAATATGAATATCAATACATTTAGCATTTTAACAATCCCATAGTAATAATAATAACTGAATTTACTTTATTGTCATGCAGACCATACAACAAGGGTTGCACAGCTGAACAAAATTGCGTTTCTCCAGTTTGATGTATGACCATAGACACAAGTCAAGTGCACGTTATGCAACAAATGTTACACAGCAAAAAAAAGTGTAACACCATCAGACTATACTTCAGATCTTCAAATTAAATTAAATGACTGGTGGTGGACATTATGGTGGAAAGGAGATCCTTCAGTTCACCCTGTGCTCATTTCACCCCAACAGCATCCAACTTCTCCAGGCTATCCTTTCCATTATGAAGGCTCTGCACAGCCTAGCAGCTTCAGGGCGTCCAACATCTCCAGGCAGATTCCTCTGACCCTTCATCCTTCCCATCATGGAGGCTCTGCACAGCCTAGCAGCTTCAGGGCGTCCAACATCTCCAGGCAGATTCCTCTGACCCTTCATCCTTCCCATCATGGAGGCTCTGCACAGCCTAGCAGCTTCAGGGCGTCCAACATCTCCAGGCAGATTCCTCTGACCCTTCATCCTTCCCATCTTGGAGGCTCTGCACAGCCTAGCAGCTTCAGGGCGTCCAACATCTCCAGGCAGATTCCTCTGACCCTTCATCCTTCCCATTATGGAGGCTCTGCACAGCCTAGCAGCTTCAGCTGCAGCGACGTCTATCACTCCTACACTTTTCCTATGATGAGCAGCTTCGCACATCATCCTCAGGGGCACCTGATAATCTTTCTCCGCAGCTTCTTCAAGCTCCTCTCATGCAGCAGTCTTAGTCTCTCTCTTTCATTTTTAATGTTCCCTCATCAGCAATGTTTGCCAGTGGGTTTCGGGTCTCCTAGAGCCCTCTGCCCAAGGAGAAATGCAGGTGCTGCAAACTGCAGTCATAGTGCTGCACTCTCACACTAGCCACCCAGCATGGAAATGCCCTGTTCTGGCCTGGCTGGTTCCCACCATTGCAGCTACTGCAAAGTGCAGTCATAATGCTGCACTCTCACACCAGCCACCCAGCATGGAAATGCCCTGTTCTGGCCTGGCTGGTTCCCACCATTGCAGCTACTGCAAAGTGCAGTCATAATGCTGCACTCTCACACCAGCCACCCAGCATGGAAATGCCCTGTTCTGGCCTGGCCGGTTCTCACCATTGCAGGTACTACAAAGTGCAGTCATAATGCTGCACTCTCACACCAGCCACCCAGCATGGAAATGCCCTGTTCTGGCCTGGCTGGTTCCCACTATTGCTCAAATGTCACAGTCCAATGAGACGACCCTGTGATCCTGTGCAGGCCAGGATCTGTGAACATTGTGGCCCAAGAGGGTATAAGCTTCCTTGTCTTGATCTATAGGGTAGTACTAAGTGGGACACAAAGCACTAAAACTAGAGCACATTCATATGTGTAACTTTTATGTTGAGGGTATTTTTAGTCATTTGGCCCAAATATTTTCATCATTTTGAATGACAACTCATTTTTTAGTATTAGCAATAAATTAAAGGAGCTCTATTACATTGCATGCAATTTAAAGAACTAGGTGTTACAATCCATGGTCATAAAGGCCTATAGCTTTTAAGGAAGCTTCAGGTTTGCCCAGTGATATGAAGTGAGAGCAATGCTACTTCTGTAGGTGTAAAGAATAGCAGTCTGTTTGCATTACAGGCTTGGGTACATTGTAGTCTGGGTATTTTATATTATGCTATATATATATATATATATATACACACACACACACACACATTTTAAAATCCTGGTTTAATCCTGATTCTGCTGGCAGAGGCTATGCTGAGCACCGGATTGCTTCCAGGTTCAACATTTCTAAGACAGCAGTACACAAGTACAAGATGAAGCAGGAGACACTAGGAATGACTAGAAACGAGCCAGGTAGAGGGTGGAAGCGACTTTCTAATGCCAGAGATGACTGTTAACTTATCCAACAGTGCCTCAATAATTGGGGGATGACATCAAGAGACCTTCAAAAACAATGGGAAACATTAAGTGTAGGTGTAAAGTGCACTGCTAGGACAGTTCATATCAGGCTCCTAGAAGCAGGACTGAAGTCCCATAAAGCAAGGAAGAAGCCCTTCATTAATGAAATACAGCGAAGAACCATTTTTTTGCAGTTTGCAAGAGAATGTATAGTTTACACAGCCGCATACCCTTAAATCGAGACATAAGTGAAACTAAAAATCTGCCTGCAGTCTCTTGATTTTTTCCAGAGCTGTATGTGGAAGGGTTTCAATGGTACAATCAGTTTAATAATTCAGAATGTAAAAACAGCCCACAAAACATCAATGCATTATACGGAATAAAAGATCAAATGCATGAAACTTTTTTTTAAAATACCGTGCATTACAAGTCATTTGAAGTAAAAGAAATATATGAACTGTGTTACTGAATGGCGGCACCCTATGGTAGCACCATGCTTGAATTCCCTGAGCTCTTCAGAGCGACCTTTCCTTTCACAAACGCTTGCAAACTGCATGGCTAGGTGCACCTGTGGCAATGGGTCTGAATGAAACAGCTGAATTCAGTGATTAATAGGTGTGTCCCAATACTTTTGTCCATATTGTTACGATCCAGTCTAGGGTTGGACCGCAACAAAGTGAAAGGGAAGGAGGGATTGGGGAGGACAGCACAACTAGGGCTAGGAGAAGGGAACACGGGACACAGAGGGAGTCTTTTTTTATAGTTTTTTTTTTTTATAGTTTTTCACAAACACAGTACAAACACTAGGTGTAACGAACGTCAGGAGTGACAAAGGCCAAAGAAACAAACAAAAGCACATCTACCGAGTAACCCAAGCTTAACTACCTAAGCGAACACAAAATAAAGGTGAAACGAAACAACAATGCCTAAATCTATCTCCCTGACCAAACAAACAATAATCCCCACGTTAACGAATAAACCAAAAAGGCAGACACTCCCTACACACCTAGTGAAACACGAAACACCAAGCCGAGGCAAAGGTATCAAAAGGGAAAACCGAGAGGCGAAGTCGAAACACAGGCGAAAATCCAAAACCAATCAAGCAATCAGAGACCAAGGCGAAAGTACAAATAAGGGCGAGGCGAGAATCGGAAGTCAAGGGCAAAACAGTCACACACGATCAATCAAACAAAGCAAAAGCGAACAGAGAGCGAGCTAGCAGGCGAGAAGCAAGTAGCGGGCAGACGAAGGGACGAAGCGGCGAACTCTTCAGCCGGCGAACCGGAAACGGCTCCGAGGGCAAGGGAGGCGGGGTCAGGTCCTGAGGGCGGAGTCGAGGGGGCGGGCGACCAATCGGCGAGTGGGCAGGACGTCCGAAGGACCTGCAGGCATCCTCCTGAACTTACGGCACGTAACTCTTACGGCACGTACCCGAAACTTACGGCACATATCCCTTACGGCACGTAACCAAAACTTACGGCACGTAACAATATAGTGTATGTATACAGAATACAGCGGCCACAGAAAGTCTTAGCATGTTTGCTTAATTCTGTAAAAATGTTGCAAATGTATTAGTTTCATAACAAAAGTCAATTAACAAGCGATGTTTAACATATCTGCAAATATCTTTCATACAGAAATGTTCTTTTTATTAAGTTTCATAATTTTTTGACTGACTCATTCGGTTTTGTTTTTGCCATTTTGCTGCTAATTGCAATTGTAGTTACTGGCTCCCAAAGGGATGCTAAACACAAATGTTTGGTGTTTTAAGCTATTGTAAGGTGTTAGGTATCGCTAATTAAAAAGCACCCAATGAGACTGCTTGTCGTTGGACTTATTAAGTCAGACAAGCTTTTAGAACTGTAATTTGGGTTTCAGTTTATTACTACTTGAAATTAATGTTTCACTTAAAACTACTGGTTGTTTCTAATGTGAGATATATTGTTTGTAAACAAATGAATGAAGTCATGACTTTTGTTATGAAATCTTAGGCTATTATTACCCAAGTAATTTGGTAAGAAATTCACTTATGTCACACAATATGTGGTTGCTGGAGCTGGACTGGGATTAAAATCAGACCTGGGCTTTGGGGACCCCCCCCTCGCCATGTGATAAATTTTGTTGACCGGGGTGGAGGTCCCCCATCATCACTTTTACAAAGAGATACATTTTTCTGTCAGTTCACATACCCATCGGCCCACTGGGATATACGTCCTCATGCCAGATGGCCAGTCCAGCCCAGGTGAGATCGCCTAGCCTATGGATGATTTCACCAGCTTACCCTTTATTCAAGGCCCTGCTCCTATTGCCTAGTTGGGACACTCCCACTTTACCTCTGCACAATGAATTTTGGGATATGTTGGGCTGTGAAGGATCCATCGAGTGCATCCTTCACTGTGAAAAGAAAAGGAAGCATTTCTAGGCTGCGTTAGAAAGAGCCTTTGAAATAGGACAGCCTTGTTGCTCCGCTATGACACATCCGGTCTTCCAGTGCAGCCTTAGAAGGATGCAGCCCCTGAATTCAGACACAGACTAGGACCGGTTTTACAAAATGGGTTCTAAGCTCAGTAAGATGGGGAAAAAATAATATAATAATAATAATAATAATAATAATAATAAATCTTATTTTTGGGCGCCTTTCAAAAACCCAAGGTCACCTTACAGAGCATAAACAATAAAAACAAATAAAAATACATAAAATAATTAAATCACATGAATAAAATAAGCAAAAATAGCAGCCGGTGAGCAGCGGCAGCCAAACGCGCCAGCGTTCACTCAAACGGTATTCCTCAAACGGTATTCCTCACACGGTATTCCTTGGCTTGGATGCTGTTCAGCCAAAAAAAAAAAAAAAATAGGAGATGGGCAGGAGCACAGACCAGTGAAATAGGAAAAATGCAACCTGACCTAGAGAGCAAAGAAAAAAGAAAGACACCAAAACAAAGACAGTGCAACTATGCTGCCACCCACAAACTATCCCAGGGATGTAGCAGGAGGCATCGCTCAAGCCTCATCTGAGCGAGATACGTACTGTAGACTAACATACACCTGATCCCCGATAAGCCTAAGTTGATCAGTTGAAAGATGGATGGATGGATGGATGAGCAATAAAAACACAATAAAAGGTCATGAAAACAAAAAAATGACCAAGAATGAGTGGCCAATGCACACAGTTGTGATGTTTTCCGTTTTTACCTGTCGAACACACTACAACTCATAAGAGCAGCTTCATAGATACATAGATTAGCAGACGATAAAACATACTGAAGCATATTCCCTTCCGTGAATGCTTTCTGTATTTTAATGTGTATTAAAGTAATACAATTATACATAATTTATCTTTGATAATCCAGTGAAAATTGCTAAATGTCTTGGGACACCTTTTGAGATTCATGTTTTTATATCACAGATTTTTATATTCTATGGTTTTCCAGTTGTTATTATTGCCCCCCCCCCCTCACCCCCTCCACACTGTAGTTATGCATTATTCACCCCACATCACTCAACAAATATATTACATAGCTTCTCTAAACTTGGCTAAGCTTTTTAAAGTTAAATCCCCCTGCTGGAATGGGTTTGCTGACATTAGGGAGCCGCTTGAATTAATTTATCACTGCCCCTACTTATCTGTTCAAAGTCTGCACAAATTTTAATCAAAATATTAACAATCTTGCTTTCATCAGTATTTAAAAAGGTATGTCAGACAACCATTATTCACTCAAATATAATAGATTTCCATCTGCCTGAGGGCACTATATTCAATTAAAATGTATCACAAGACTCATCTTGGCTAATTTTTTCCGTATCCCCCTGGTATGCATGACAGACAAACCGGAACGATTTAGTAAAAGTTTATTGCTAATCCGTCAAAATCATTCCTACAAATCCAGTGGCAATTCATCCATTTAGTTAACTCTTTAATGAAAAGCTAAATCAATTTTAAATGATTTTTACGCAACAGCAGAAATGACTTGGAAGTCATATCTCTCCCTTGTGACCAAATGCACACGCAAAACACTAGTCCTTGAGTCAGCTGATGTATAACAAAGTTACATCTGAGAAAATTACTTATTAGATTTAATGGCAATTTCGCAGTAGGTGTCAGCTGTGAAGGAGAGCTATCAGCCCAGAATATGGTTCCAAAGAGCTCTGGAAAATAATAAGAGTGACAATAAGCTGCAGCTCAGAGACAGGGATGACATTAAGGACAGCTGCTAAACAGCACAAGAGTATCTTTCACCCCATATTTATTTATTGTTTTGCAGAGAGTTTAAATGTGGATTTATGTAAAATTGTCGATCAGTGTGCGGAATCTGTAATGGTGCTGCAAAATTCTGTTTTCTCATAATATTCCAAGATGATCCACAGCAGTATGAAGTAAACGCCCACCTCGGCTGCCCCAGTCACCAGATCAAAACATTACTGAAGCTCGACAGGAAGTCCTGAGTCACAGAGAGCAAAGCAGATTTCCTTCATCCCTCAAAGAAATGGAGGCTTTTCGTCTTGTATAATGGTCCAGTATCCCGAAACACACATTTCAGGACTTGTATGGCAGCATTCCAGGAAGGAATGAAAGTGTTCCGAAGATAAAGAGCGGTACCAGGTCCTTATTATTGATGTATTGTGACCAGAGGTGGAAATTTCAGGTGCAGAAAGTACAAATCCAGGATTTGTACTTTCTGCACCTGAAATTTCTACCTCTGGTTGTGACAGTAAAACCTTGAAACACAAGGGTGAGGAAAATAATGTCAGCTAAGCACTGAATTTATGTGTGATCCTTCTGTAACATTTTTAACTGTGCATATGTGTAAAAAATCATTATATTTAACCAAGAAAAGAAGGCAACTTCAAAGACCTACAGGCTTCTCCCTATGAGATACATTTCCTATATTAGCTACTCGTAGCATAAAGATCTACAAAGTCTAGAACCCTCTAATTGCTTATTTTGTCAGTAATTCCCTCTCAATACTCAGTAAAAAGTGAGAGCATGTAAGGTACATACACCTAAACAAGGAACAATTTAACAATCCCTCCAGGATTTCAAGATTCTGTCATTGCAGAAATTAAGAGAAAACCAAGTGAACGCCACAATATTTGCAAGAGCTTCAAATTTCAAATTTACCACAGCTTTTCTGCAATAAATGGCCAAATCACTTGATTGCTTGCTGTTGGACCATGACACGGCCGTGACGCCATAGCAGTGTGCATTCATGCGTGTTTTTACTAGGCTCCGGTGCGGAGAGGGTGACCAACTAACTGGAACCAAAAGACACTATTTTCTAAATTAAACATGTCTCTTTCTTCACTGGTAGTAGTTTTTTTTTAAATCTGAACTCGCAATTTTGCCAATTTATGCAAATTTTTCACAAAAAAAGAACACAGAACTCCACAAGTTGCATCGGAAATTTTGAGAAAAGCTGCTGCAAAATCAAGCATTATTGGCCACAACGATCACAAAAAACTCTGCGAAATACCGCAGGGACTGATTTAAGCTTTTGTGTTAGCTGTTACCCCCACCTACAATTTATGGCTTTTATTACTTCACTCAGCAGGGGGGGTTCTTAGTGCAGGATCAGGCATGAAGAAATATCACCTCTTTTGTTGCGATGCAAGTGTCATTTTTCATCTTGATTGAAAGTAATGAAAAGAGCTTTAAAAATTAGCTAACATAAATACATTTTTAAAAATGTGAATTAAAAATTGGACCGGTAGCAACAAAAATAATGTAATTTTAAAAATATTATTAGGATGGCGTTATATAGTCATAAGGGATCTCTGTTTCTGTAGGCTTTTCACAGGTACCCCAACAGGACAAGCAGAGTGGGATCTCTAAGTCAGGGCGGAGCTTAGGTGCAGCCCTGATATAACGCGCCGGATACGGATAATCAGGCCCTTCTGCAGTGTCTCAGTGTTAGAGCTCCAGTTTAGCCGAGCCTGAGTCTGCAGGCTGCTACATCTCCAGCAGCCCTGATCTTAAGTCGTGTGCGTTTATGAAGGTACATCGTGCCACTGGACAGGAACGTCAGCCAGGCTCTTCCCTGTAACTCATCCTCTGCTTCCTGCCGTTGGCCCCAGGTTGACAATATTACCTTTTATTGCATAAGCAGCACGGCAGATGGATAGATTGATTAACCCGTAGAACTACGTACAGAAATAATTATACATGGATTATACATGCATTATCATGTAACATGATAATGTCTCTCCGGAACATGACAATTGCAAAGTATAAATATTGCTTAATCAATTCTTAATGTATCTTTTTGTACTCTGAAGGCAGTGTATTAGTCATTAGATTTTTCTGGCAATTAACCACCGTGTTTGTACTGATAGTGATGGGTGAAAGCGGCCAGGGACCCCAGAAGTGTGCTGATATTACACTCTGCGGTGCTGCAAGCATGTCAGTTATGTACCGGGAACTGGGCTTTTCATAAATATAACCAAGAACAATAAACTGTAATCTGCTAATACTGTCTAAATTAAGGTGTGAGGAAAAACAACTTAAAGATTTGCGACGGTTGAAACAAAAATATGGAGATTGTTAAGTAAGTCAGTCATTTCAAATTTTTATGTTCCACACTCTCCTTTATACCTGTATACAGTGTTTGACGCTAAAATAACTTCCTCGATACAAGGTGATGGGGAAAAAGCGACAAAGTAACCTGGGTAACCCATTGAAGCGCCAAGCGCAGATGCTGAATGTAGCTGTGATCTGCCTCAAGGCCGGCAGTTTCAGCAGGTATGACATCGACGACAGAGAAACGGAGCCCCGTGTTCTGTCGTTGCGGACATAGCAGCCTTCAAAACGTGATTAATTATGAAGTTAAATGCTCCCCCCACACAGCCCCCGGCTATTCTTTAATTATAAATGCTATCTAGTGAGTACAGCAGCAAATCTGTTAGAGACCAGCTTTGTCATGTCTGCCAAGTCTCCACTCCTCTGGCAATTTTGACACTTGCTGATATGTCAAAGGAGAAGAATGATGATAAAAAATGCTCTCGATGGTCGAGGTCGTGATTTGTTATTATTTTACAATGGTTAGACAGGGAACACTTATAGCGGCTACTATTCTATTATTAAGTACATGTTCTCAGCTTATGTCAGCTGCTTAGCTGTAGGTTAATTGTGCAAGTCATACATAAAAAAAGTCAAATATAAAATCTGAATGTAACATTCATTAAAACAATGCATTAACTATGTTGTGGTTTAATTACTGTAGGTTAAACTTTCACAAGAACCATATAGTTGCATGTAATCCACCTCTTAGTGTCCGCACTAGCAGTCCCACACACGTGTGAGAATATATTTCAGCCACTAGCACTAGATATAATATGTGTACTTCTATAACGCCCCAGGGCAATAACACAAATTTACAGCCACTATTTGTAGAGAATTGTTTCTGCATTGGTCTTATGGTGACTGAGAACTGCTGAAAAAAAAACATTTTTATATAACCACCCCACCTCTGCTATGTTTTTCAGACCCATTCATTTGAAGGACTTCAAAACAGTGGGCGTGCAGCTCTGTATCTGTCTTCATTTTTCTGTAGAAGAAATGTTCTCCTTTCTGTAACAGATATTTATCATGTTATTACAGCACATGTGAACTGAGGCTATTTCATGACTTATTAAGAATGTTAATGAGAGCCCAGATTAAAACAAAATTCTCAGATACATTCTTGAACAAACTGACAAAATATATCCTTGATTGCTTTCACTATTGGGTACAGACAATACCACTGATTTTCTTAGACTGAACTTTTATTAAGAACAATATTGTCAGAATTAAAACATTTATGAGAAAAAGTGATAGTTTTTAGCATTTAAGGGGACCATACACCACATTCTGAAATTAAACAATGAAAGAATGAAAATCACTTTTGTTCATTTTTTTATAGTAATCCTTCGCAAGCTAACAAATAAATATCATCTTAATTTTGAATTATATTTGCATATGCATGCAGTAATAGTTTATGCTAAACTACATCCGCCACCATTCATAAGTTCACATGAGCTTATAATTTCCTTTAAATCACAAGCTTGAAAGTTATGCTTTAATATATGATAGGATTTTTACTGTATAAAGTCTCCTGCAAGACACGCAGGGCCGAGAAGCCTCCGGGGCTTTTAAAATTCATTAGAATTAATGTGGAGAACTTAAGGTTGTCAAGTCTAAAGAAAAAAGCCTGGGTGAAGAGCTGCTTTTTTGTGTTCTGCGTGTTTCAGAACAATCAACAGAGCAGCTAAATGTGACAACAATGAATGACTCACTAAGCAACTCCTGGAATCATAACTTTTTCATTATCCCACCTGTGTGAAAGTGAAAAGCTGTGGTCCATATAGCTATATTAAATGTGAATCATTTTCATGTGTTTTTTTTTTTTCTGGTTTTTCAATGAACTGCGTGCATGTGTTCACTCCAACATTTCAGGTACTGTTTTGTCTAACACCAACACATTTAATCAAAAGCACCTTTTATTTCCAGTTTATGTACACTCAGAAGCCAGTTAATTTGCTAAACCTAGTTAATCTTGGGCAGGAGCCACTTTTGTCTCCAGAATCACATCAAAGAGAGGAGGGTTGTGTGATCTGAGAAGACAGGCTGCTGGTGTGGGAGAAAGCTGATATTTTTGCAGTTGTAACCTTCCTGTTAGCTTTGATAAATCTGATCATTCTACTCTGACCTATCTTATTAGCACAGCTTTCTCAGCCACAAAAATGTCATTGATTGGATGTTTATAATTCATCACATCCATCACGCTGCAGAGAATGAAAATCCTAGGCGGATATTTGCTTCCAAGATGCTAAAAAGACTGCATTAGCACCAACAATTACAACATTTTCAAAATTGCTTAGATCAGGCATCCGAGCCATTCTGTTGCTGTCTGTGGGCTGCATGTATTCAGCTGCAGTCACATGATTCGCTGTTTACCGGCGCAGAGGCTCTTTCCATTAGCAGATGTGCCCACTAAACTGGCACCTCACACACTTTTTCCAAAAAGAGACACACAAACAACAGTCAGAGTTTTTCTCTTTTCAACCTAAAGTAGTAAAAAGGCTACCTTCTTCACCACCGGGAGCGACTCCAGCTTAGGGGTGACTCCTGTGTCAGACTGACTACAGAGCAGGAGCGACTCCATTATCAGACTGACTCCAGCGTGGGAGCGACTCCTGTGTCAGACTGACTACAGAGCAGGAGCGACTCCATTATCAGACTGACTCCAGCGTGGGAGCGACTCCTGTGTCAGACTGACTACAGAGCAGGAGCGACTCCATTATCAGACTGACTCCAGCGTGGGAGCGACTCCTGTGTCAGACTGACTACAGAGCAGGAGCGACTCCATTATCAGACTGACTCCAGCGTGGGAGCGACTCCTGTGTCAGACTGACTACAGAGCAGGAGCGACTCCATTATCAGACTGACTCCAGCGTGGGAGCGACTCCTGTGTCAGACTGACTACAGAGCAGGAGCGACTCCATTATCAGACTGACTCCAGCGTGGGAGCGACTCCTGTGTCAGACTGACAACAGAGCAGGAGCGACTCCATTATCAGACTGACTCCAGCGTGAGAGCGACTCCTGTGTCAGACTGACTACAGAGCAGGAGCGACTCCATTATCAGACTGACTCCAGCGTGGGAGCGACTCCTGTGTCAGACTGACAACAGAGCAGGAGCGACTCCATTATCAGACTGACTCCAGCGTGAGAGCGACTCCTGTGTCAGACTGACTACAGAGCAGGAGCGACTCCATTATCAGACTGACTCCAGCGTGGGAGCGACTCCTGTGTCAGACTGACTCCAGCGTGGGAGTGACTCCTGTGTCAGACTGACTACAGAGCAGGAGCGACTCCATTATCAGACTGACTCCAGCGTGGGAGGGACTCCTATGTCAGACTGACTCCAGCGTGGGAGTGACTCCTGTGTCAGACTGACTCCAGCGTGGGAGCGACTCCTGTGTCAGACTGACTACAGAGCAGGAGCGACTCCATTATCAGACTGACTCCAGCGTGGGAGTGACTCCTGTGTCAGACTGACTACAGAGCAGGAGCGACTCCATTATCAGACTGACTCCAGCGTGGGAGGGACTCCTATGTCAGACTGACTCCAGCGTGGGAGTGACTCCTGTGTCAGACTGACTCCAGCGTGGGAGCGACTCCTGTGTCAGACTGACTACAGAGCAGGAGCGACTCCATTATCAGACTGACTCCAGCGTGGGAGGGACTCCTATGTCAGACTGACTCCAGTGTGGGAGTGACTCCTGTGTCAGACTGACTCCAGCGTGGGAGGGACTCCTACTGTATGTCAGACTGACTACAGAGCAGGAGCGACTCCATTATCAGACTGACTCCAGCGTGGGAGTGACTCCTGTGTCAGACTGACTACAGAGCAGGAGCGACTCCATTATCAGACTGACACCAGCGTGGGAGTGACTCCTGTGTCAGACTGACTACAGAGCAGGAGCGACTCCATTATCAGACTGACTCCAGCGTGGGAGTGACTCCTATGTCAGACTGACTCCAGCGTGGGAGTGACTCCTGTGTCAGACTGACTCCAGCATGGGAGCGACTCCATTATCAGACTGACTCCAGCGTGGGAGTGACTCCTGTGTCAGACTGACTCCAGCATGGGAGCGACTCCATTATCAGACTGACTCCAGCGTGGGAGTGACTCCTGTGTCAGACTGACTACAGAGCAGGAGCGACTCCATTATCAGACTGACTCCAGCGTGGGAGTGACTCCTGTGTCAGACTGACTCCAGCGTGGAAGTGACTCCTGTGTCAGACTGACTCCAGCATGGGAGCGACTCCATTATCAGACTGACTCCAGCGTGGGAGTGACTCCTGTGTCAGACTGACTCCAGCGTAGGAGCGACTCCAGCGTAGGAGCGAATCCAGCGTGGGAGTGACTCCTGTGTCAGACTGACTACAGAGTAGGAGTGACTCCAACTCTTAAGATTTTTGGCCCTAGAGCCCATGTCTCAGTACATTATGCCAGATAAGGATCCTTATAAATTTACAGAAAAGAAGCCACCAAAACAGCACATTATGCAGTGGTGGTTTAGTCCATTATAGTGACCAGTTCTCACAATCAAGGTGTTTATATAAAAGAAAGAAATGGGTGTGTCATGAACTCGGACGGATTTGGTGTTAGGCCGAGGCACAATGCAGGCAGAAATGTGAACGACCCACTTGCGGCTCAAAGGATAAATTGGATTTATTAACTGAATTAAACACAACAAACAAAAATAGACCTCGAGGGGTCGGAAGTAAAAGGGATAAGCAAAAACTAATTTCCAAACAGGTCAGGGATTCGATCACAAGACAGAGGGGTTCACAGACAACCGCATGCGGCCGACAGAGACCAGGGGAAGACACTACAGACTAGGACAATGGGGAAAAGGACACAGACTGGGGAAAAGGACACAGACTGGGAAAACCGGAGCTGACCCTGACGGTGAAAAAAAAAACAAAAACAGACAAAGCAGTGAGGAACAGCAGGAATAGGTCAGGGGTTCGTCAGTTTGCCCTGCCTCTTGGCTCTGAGGTGAACAGCCAACTGGCACAGTTAACACTCTGCTTCTGCAAAAAGCAACTCCCCAGTTCAAACCAGCAACAGTGCACCAGAAACGGTTCATGGATACCTTGCCTTTCCCAGTACGACACCTGGGTGTGCGTACCATAAATGAAATGTGACATAATTTGATTTATCCTTTTTAACCATTCTGTATCATATTTATCAATATTTGAAGTGGCTTTTCAAGCCAACCGACATGCTCACAGCTGTCACAAACCAGGCTTATAAGACTACAGTACCCAAAATGCCTCGCTTTCCTCTTATGATCTTTGGAAACTAGCACATGTTCACAAGTGTGGAATTATCTTGTTTATTCAATCGATTGCAGCTGGATTAATGAAACACCTCCTGGACACTTACGTGCCCCTCCAGCTCCTTGTGAGATGTTCAGCTGGCCTCACTCTGAGTGTTTCGCACCCGTTTCCTGTACTGGTTTTTGATTCTTGTCTTGCTCATGGTCTTTTGGGTTTTTGTCTACTGATTTGACATATATTTACAAAAAAATAGAAAACATTGTTCAAAATCAAATAGAAAAACATTAACTGAATCGATTTGTCACATTGTATCATTAATCAAAATGGCTTTGAGCATTAATATCTCCATGAGATGGAAAATCAACTTTTTGTACAAATGTTAATAAACACACAAAACTCCATTTTACTTATAAATGCATTTCAACAAAAACACTATATATATATATATATATATATATATATATATATATATATATATATATATATATATATATATATATATATATGTACATTCTATCTTATATTTTCATATTGTGTTATTCTGAAGCCTCTGTTGCCAGTTTTTCTCTTAAGGTTATAAATCTGATAAACAGTTTAGGTCTGCAGAACATTCTGCTCTTCTGTGAACTGCTGCCGCTAAATGAATATTGCTGGAAATAAAGATGGACAGTTTTTGCCCTTGACACAGTTTTTCTGCCAGTATCAGCCCAGATGGTGCAGGACACAATATGAAAAGGATTCAGAAGCAGTGATAGAACACTAATGGCACTAAGAGTGACAGGAGCTTAACTCACAAAGACAACATGAGAATGAAAACAATGACAAAACTGGTACATATTCAGTAACCACATGCAGTCCAGTAGATCAGTGTACAAAACAGATAATTATTAGTAGTAATATTGCTCTTATTAATAATGATGATGATGTCGATAATATCATCCACAAAAAATATCACACACAACAAAATATAAGTGCTGAAAGGAATAATAGCTGATAGGCATGTAAGCAACGAAAACACAGCTAAAGATCTATCATTGTCATTACTGTCCTGAATCATGTTTTTGGATTTGAAACTGAGAGATATGAATACTGAGTAAATTTTAGTAAGAAGCAGTATAATACTAATACTGAATTAACTATTTTTGAGATCATTTTACGAAATTGCTAAATAAACTGATGATAGTGGAAATAGCGAAGAATATGCCCCCGTTGCCAGTAATTTACTTAAACTGCAATTATATTCTATTTATTTATTGTGTTCTAACTATGGGAAATTCAACATGACCGGCAATTTTTTTTATTGATATAATTTCACAAGGAAAACATTTACTCATGAGGGCTGATGAGCACGAGGCCGGTATAAACTCATTCACAGGATAAGTTTGAGACTGCGGTTATTCTCTTAAGGTGAAAAAGGTCTTTCCGTGTGTTATTTTATTCTTGGACCCATGAATCAGACAATTACCAGCTTGGTGTCAATTAGAGCAATTTGATGGTCGAATCCATTGTCTTCTTTAACTGATCAGGGTGTATTGTAAGTAAGAAGAAGAAAGGGGTATTTCATGAAAACTGCATTTTCACAGGGGCTGGATACACTTTTCAGAAAATTCTCCTGATTGTAGTGCCATTCTCTTCATTATAGAGCAATTTCCTTAAAAAACAAATAGTATATGACTAAAGTGAGTATAGAAATAAAGGCAGGAGTCTGTGGGAGAGAGGTTATAATGTCATTGTCTCTGAGAAACAGTAAAAGCTTACACTGCATTATTTATGCTGCACTAACAGAATCACAGTGTTTACTTATATAAATAGGACACAGTGCAGGGGAACACATTGGACAGGCCACCACCCCGTAACACAGACACACACACACATTTACAGGCCTTTACAAACACACAAGATCTAGAGATGGCAGTTTGCCTAATTACTTCCTATGCAAAGTTATGTCATTTGTCAAATTTTGTTTTTAATTTAATGACCATCTATGTACTGCACCGGTGTGGCATGTCAGCTTGGGGACTGGGCAGCGTGATCATCTGTGCAGGCGTTTCGGGACAGTAAAAGGGCAACACAGCGCCCCAGATGTGGGACCGGGCCACTGGCATGCTTGGTGCAAGGACGTCCACTAGAGCTCTCGCTGGAGTCATGGATCTTTCCGTAAGCCACCTCCGCTGCTGTTTTAGAGCTTTCAGCAGTGAGTCCAGCCAGCAGCCAATCACAGATCACATGGCCTGTATACTCTGGATTTCTGCATACGACAGCGTGTTCTAACTCACACCAATATAAGATCTAGGCAATTTCACACAGAACTTGAAGAGTGGGGCAAACATTCCACAGGCCGGATCAGCTCTGAGACCACTGCCAGTAAATGTAGTCTGGCCCGATATAAACGTTGGAATTCTTTTCCACGATCCATCCAAGACAGCCTAATGAATCAATTTCAGCTGTAAGATTTCCATTTATGAATTTCTTTTCAATAAAATCAGTGAAATGGTTGAGTGTTGCATTTATATTTTTGTTCAGTATACTTTCATGCAGTGTTGGGGGAATGGCATTTGGCTATCAGGGGTTCACATAAATGTGCATATTTAAACCATTTATACCATTAAGTGACATACCATTTCAGTTCAGACCTCCAAGGCCTTATGTCTGCAACTTTGGCTGTTAATTTCCTTTCTGGGTTAGTGTGTGCGTGTGCTTGTGTGTTTGCATGTTCTCCTCGTGTGTGTCAGTGTCTAATGACAAACAGTTATTAGATGAGGATTATATGTTTTCTGGTGGGCATGTGGACTATGGGCTACATCCTTAAACCAGAAAATGGTAACTTAAAATGCATGAAACATTTCTACAGCAGCAGAGTATTTCACTTTATTGACCTTTAAAACTTCCTTAATTTGCTGACATTGTAGATTTAGGAAGCAACAAGGAAATAAATCAACTGATTTATACTTTTTTGGTTTTAGTAAAGATGTACATTCCTGTCGAGATTAAGACAGACTCTGTCTGTTGTGGTGCTGTCAACCAGGCATGGATTATATTGCATATTCTTTTAGTATATTGGAGTAAAAAAACAGTATACATGCAATGTCCCAATTCGCTTAACCTAAGTCGCAAAATGTGTCTGAGATTATTTATAATAATTTAAAACTTACTGTATATGAATGTCTCCATTTAAGTATGTGAGCTCCAAACCACATTAACTGTTGGAGTTTTGAATCTTAATTTGTCCCAGATGTATCAGGTATAGATTTTCAGTTGTAGATTTTCATCCATACAATGTTTTAGTGAAGTGGTAATATGATCCATGAAAAATCAAATAGAGTAAATTCATACAGATCCCATTTACAAGGTCGAGTGTCTTCTGCAGTCAGCCTTGCCTTTGCTGCCACTAAGCAGAATTGCTTCAGGTTTGGCGTGATTTGTCTCAAAATTCCAGATCCTTACCCATAACACATGCCTGCAAATGTCTGACAGTTATTGTGCTGACAGCTGTCCTTCTCTTTGCTATCACTATGTGGCACTGCTAGGATTTTAGTCTGATTCGTCTCAAAATTTGATCTGTTCCAGATCTTCACTCCTACTATAGTATCTGCAAAGGTTGAAAAAGATCCGTCAAATACTTTTACAGTTATTCCACCAAAAATATCAAGTGTCTGAGGCAGTTCTTGCTATCACTATGAGGCACTGCTTCAATTTTTGTGAAATTTTTCTCAAAATTTGATCAGTTTCAACACATCTACAAAAACTGAAAAAGATCTGTCAAATACTTTTAGAGTTACTGATCAAGTATTGCACGATCACACAAGATCAAGTGTGTTCTACAGCAGGGCTCCCTGCTCAAACAAATCTTAATCAGTTCATTGCCCTAATCAGTTCATTAGTAGTGTTTCAACAAAGGTCATCTTTGTAATTGCTTCAGCCTGGGTGTGATCTCTCAAATTTAGTTCCACTTTGTAGTTCAAAAACATGGGTCTGCAAAATTTTTAAAAAGATCCATCAAATATGTCTTGAATTATTGTCATCATGAGAGAGTCTGTAGTGACGGCAGACCGGTCCCAAAACCATATGTATTCCCTGTCCAGATCATACAGTTATATTCAGCATATATATATATTTTTTTTATTTTATTTTTATTATTATGATTTTTTTAAAAAGGAATAAAAATAACCATTTTAATATTTTGTTCCTATCCATTTTGAAATGTTATGTTGGGGTTGGAACATAACACTACTGGTGCTACTCTGCTCATTTTTCTGCCCCTCCTCCTGCACCCCCATCAGCAATTAAAACCTAAAATACACATCTGCTTAGAGAAGCAGATAAGGTCCTCCTCACTGGTGAATCAATAGTTAGGAATAGTAAAAATGTCTCACAGTGGTAAGTCAGCGGTTTCATTAAAATGCTTCCCTGGGGTTTGTGTCTCTGATGTAAATGTTAGACTGCATTCATTTTCCAATGGTGGAGTTTTGGTTGTCCATGTTGGAAATAATAATACAGCCATGTTTCTGAAAGAGCTTGGACGCTGTGTAAAATGTAAGTTAAAAAAAGAATGCAATGATTTGTGAGTCATATAAATCTATTTCTAATTGAAAATAGAACAAAGACAATATACAATAAACTGAGAAATTTTTATTGTTCTATGACAAATATATGCTCAATTTGAAATTTATGCCAGCAACGTGTTTTAAAAAAATTGGCACGGGGCAACAAAATTCTGGAAATGTTGTGTAATACTAAAACAAAACACCTGGCTTAATATCTCACAATTGATTAGTTTAATTAGCAACAGGTCAGTAAGATAATTGGTATAAAAAGAGTCTCCCAGAGAGGCAGAGTGGGGAGAGGTTCACCACTCTGTGAAAGACTACATGGGCAAACAGTGCAACTATTTAAGAATTGTTATGGCGCACCCAGCCCGGGTAGGAAGAAAAAGGTGATGATCCACTCACTGCTGCAAGACAAAGGAGTTTATTAAAGAAATTCAAACAAACACACACTGGGAAAATCACAAAATAACAGGACCACAAAGGGTCAGAACTAAACAGAGGAAAACACTATAAAGGCAACCAGGCAACAGCAGGAACAGAACTTCACAAAGCAGCCAGTGAGCTCACCACAACACTAACACACATCTAACAGTGACCGACCGTGGAAAGGCACAAAGGCAGGCACTCTAATACAATGATAACCAGGACTCACAAAAGGCAGGTGTATATCATCAAAACAACCAATCAACGGGGGCACAGGGCAACAAGACACAGGCAAAGAAACTGACACTAAAGAACACAGAACTAGAGACCTAAAACCAAGGGAACACAGGGAAATATTACATTAGGAGAAAAGTCAAGAAACAAGTAAAACAGAACATAACCACGGCAGGGGCAGAGAGCCATAAACAAGACAAATTAAACAAACAAACAACAACAAACAAAAACATGGATAAACGATATCAAACTAAGGATAAACCAAAACAGGGAAGCAAAGGACTGATACAGTAGAAAAAACAGAAAACCAATAAACAAACAAAACAGGTAAAGCTGACCTGGATCAACCCCTGTGCCAGACGCTCAGCCTGAGTTATGTGGTGGTCTAATGATCTTTGGGTCCTCAGGCAGCACTGAATTAAAAACAGACACGATTCTACAGTGGAATTCACTGCATGGGCACAGGAACACTTTTGAAAACCATTGTTTGTGAACACAGCTCGTCACTGCATCCACAAATGCAGGATGAAACTCTACCATGCAAAGAAGAAACCATCTAAACATGATCCAGAAACGCCGCCGACTTCTCTGGGTCCAAGCTAATTTATGATGGACTGAGGCAAAATGGAAAACTGTCCTGTGGGCTGACGAATCATAATTTCAAATTCTGTTTGGAAATCATGTATACTGCATCCTCCGGCTAAAGAGGAGAAGGACCATCCAGCTTGTTATCAGCAGACAGCATCCATGATGGTGTGGGGGTGCATTAGTGCCCATGGCTTGGGTAGCTTACACATCAGGAAAGGCATCATTAATGCTGAACAACATACACAAGTTTTGGAGCAACATATGCTGCCATCCAGACCGTGTCTTTTTCTGAGAAGGCCTTATATATTTCAGCAAGACAATGCAAAACCTCATTCTGTGCACATTACAACAGCATGGATCCATAGTAGAACAGTCTGGTTGCTAGACTGGCCTGCCTGCAGTCCAGATCTGTTACATTTGGCACATCAAAATACAGCGAAAGAGACCCCACGACGAAGGAGACCCCTATGATGAAAGAGACCCCTATGATGAAAGAGACCCCTACGATGTAGGAGACCCCTACGATGAAGGAGACCCCACGACGAAGGAGACCCCTATGATGAAGGAGACCCCACGACGAAGGAGTCCCCTATGATGAAGGAGACCCCTATGATGAAGGAGACCCCACGACGAAGGAGACCCCTATGATGAAAGAGACCCCTATGATGAAGGAGACCCCACGATGAAGGAGACCCCTACCATGAAGGAGACCCCACGACGAAGGAGACCCCTATGATGAAAGAAACCCCTATGATGAAGGAGACCCCACGACGAAGGAGACCCCTATGATGAAGGAGACCCCTATGATGAAAGAAACCCCTATGATGAAGGAGACCCCACGACGAAGGAGACCCCACGACGAAGGAGACCCCACGATGAAGGAGACCCCACGACGAAGGAGACCCCACGATGAAGGAGACCCCACGACGAAGGAAACCCCACGATGAAGGAGACCCCACGACGAAGGAGACCCCACGACGAAGGAGACCCCACGATGAAGGAGACCCCTATGATGAAGGAGACCCCACGACGAAGGAGACCCCGAACTGCTGAGCACTTGCATGCCTAAATCAGGCAAGAAAGGGACAACATTTCACTTTCCAAACTCCAGCAACTGGTCTCCTCAGTTCCCAAAAGTTTACAGAGTGTTGTTCAAAGAAGAGGTGATGCAACACAGTGGTAAACAAGCCCCTTTACCAACTTTTTTGAAATGTGTTGCTGGCATCAAATTCAAATTGAGCATATATTTGTCATAAAAGTATAACATTTCTCAGTTTCAACATTTTATATGTTGTCTTTGATTTTGAATTAAATATGGGTTTATACAATTTATAAATCTGCGTTACACAAACGTTTTTATATATACAGTGATGCCCCAATATATCGTGGTTCAGCTATCACACCCCCACTATATCGCGATTTTTCCCCGACGCATCACAGTTCTCTGCGATGTGTGTGTGTGTGTATATGTGTGTGTGTGTGTCTCTCTCTCTCTCTCTATATATATATATATAATTATAATTATTACTCATATCCTTAGCCTGACATCCACATATCATATGTGTTTACAAAGTGTGTTTTAATAAGTTTACATGTGTTTAAATCATGTGGGAGGGGTATTTTAAGGCTTAAACTAAAAAAAATAACATATAAATAATTTTATTTCTATATCGCGTGGAAATACCAAAGCCATTGTACTGAAAGAGCTTTAATAAGCTCAGCATCAACAATCCTACCGCATCCTACTGAACTAACTTCTACTCTGCCATCATGGAGACTGTCATGACGCCCTCCATCAGCATGGTCGTCTGCTGCCTTCACCCTCTCCAGAACCAGGTTACAACCTGTGGTCCCCTCCGCTGAGAAAATCACAGGCCGGCTGCCAACACCTGTTCACCACCAGGGCAAAGTGGAGGGTTGGGCAGATTGCTGCAGATTGCACCACCTCAATAGTCACCTCTGCGCCAAGCTACCATTACAGAGGAGCTTCAAGTGCATCATGACCTGGATCTGATGCCATGTATGCTCCACAATACCATACATGCAACATTCTTTCAACTTGCACTACAATTGTTCTTGAACTAATTATAATGTTTAATATATTGTCCTAAGACTTTTTGCACTGTGCACTCGTATTGGTATTCCTATTTTTTCCACATACTGTTCTGTGAAGTGTCCCTCTGTATATCTTGTAATTTTGTCCAGTTCTTCATGTTTGCCACTGGACCACAAACAGTTCTGGTATGTTCACATATACTGGCAATACAGTGAGTTCTGATTCTGGATAAGCAGAGATATTAATGGTGTGTGCGGGGAATGCAGTGGTACTTATGCTGCTAGATCGTAGTGCTACTTTTGACAGCGTCACTTATTTCATTCTGTAAGATTGGCTGGATTGGGAGGTAAGCCCATGCAGAACTGCCCTTAAGTCGTTCATCTCCTATCTAATTACGTTCATTGTGTTCAAACATCTAATAACAGCACTGTATCATTTCTGTTGCTGATAGAATATGGAGTCCCACAGGAATTGGTGCTAGGGCCTGTATTGTTCTCTCTCTACATGCTGCCTCAAGGAAGGAAAATATGAAATCACAAAATTACCATGCATTCATAATCTGATGACACACAATTATGCCTCTTGGTTGTGCCAAATAACCATATGTCCCTAATTGTCCCAATAACCTCCATTATGGAACTAAAGAGATGGATGAGTGACAGCTACCTGTTTATAAACACTGATAATGTAAAAATGTGACTTCTGCTTTATTAATAATACCTTGATATCAGGGCTTAACTCAGAGAACTTTCGGTTTTTCTAAATCATTTCAAAATAACTTTTCGATAAATTCTGCCCGTCTACAGTATGTGTTTTGCAGTAGAGAATCATCAATGAACAGAGTTGTTTTCTAACGTTTCCTGACTGAGGAAAATGAATGGATGTATTTATATCAGATTGCATTATTGTAATGTTTTGACAAATCCCATAATGTCTTCCCTAGATACAGAATCATGCTTGAATTGTAAAGGTGACCATATTATACATCCTAATATTTCTCCTGTACTGTTAAATACAGGGTGGACTTCAAAGGCAGTAAACACTTACAAGGCAGTAAAGGGCCAAGTCCATGCTTGTCTAAGTGAACTTAGTAACAATTCCTTGCATGAATAATAATAATAAAAAGACAATTGGCTATACTTCCTTCAGTCTATTGAAGACTGGTTTATGCAGAATAGTCTGCAGGAATATGTGAAAGATGCTCCGTTCAGTATCTAGTACTATGCAGAAGTCTTAGGCAGTAAAAAATTAAAAAGTTTAAAGCTATTTATTTTGACAATAAGTGTGTAGATGCTCAGAAAAAAATAACATATGCAAATTAACAGCAACACAATAAAAACAACAGTTTCTTCTGTCCAACAGAGAAATGACTGATATCTTGTTGGATGGCTAGATGAACACCATTGCAGTTCCCAAACCTCTCGTCAGGGGCACCCCAGCGGTTGCACGTATTTGTTACATTTCACATTCAACTCGATTAATTCATTATTAGTATTAAAAAGTCAATGAGGTATTGATTTAGCCATAGAAGGCAGGGGAGTGGTTACGTCTAAAAATAAATGGGTATATTGGACGATTGCTGCACATAATGGGGTTACTTTAGGAGAGGTTTTGAAATGGCTAAGCTGATACTTTGGCAGAAGTCATTGTTTTACACCAATAAAATGCGGATCATTTTCTTTGACTGCCTAAGACCATTGCACAGTTCTGTAAATCCAAACTGAAGACCAATTACTTTTTCCTAGTGTGCCATTAATCAGGCTAATGGTGCAATTGTACAAACTATCTTATGGCAAAGCACAGGCACAGCTATTGACAGTCAGTAGAGTACTGTAGAAGGCTGAAGGCAGGACTGCATGACAGAAGATAGTGGTCTGTAGAAGGCTGAAGGCAGGACTGACATACAGGCTGCATGACAGAAGATAGTGGTCTGCAGAAGGCTGAAGGCAGGACTGACATACAGACTGCATGACAGAAGATAGTGGTCTGCAGAAGGCTGAAGGCAGGACTGACATACAGGCTGCATGACAGAAGATAGTGGTCTGCAGAAGGCTGAAGGCAGGACTGACATACAGACTGCATGACAGAAGATAGTGGTCTGCAGAAGGCTGAAGGCAGGACTGACATACAGGCTGCATGACAGAAGATAGTGGTCTGCAGAAGGCTGAAGGCAGGACTGACATACAGACTGCATGACAGAAGATAGTGGTCTGCAGAAGGCTGAAGGCAGGACTGACATACAGACTGCATGACAGAAGATAGTGGTCTGCAGAAGGCTGAAGGCAGGACTGACATACAGGCTGCATGACAGAAGATAGTGGTCTGCAGAAGGCTGAAGGCAGGACTGACATACAGGCTGCATGACAGAAGATAGTGGTCTGCAGAAGGGTGAAGGGAGGACTGACCTACAGACTGCATGACAGAAGATAGTGGTCTGCAGAAGGCTGAAGGCAGGACTGACATACAGGCTGCATGACAGAAGATAGCGGTCTGTAGAAGGCTGAAGGCAGGACTGACATACAGACTGCATGACAGAAGATAGTGGTCTGCAGAAGGCTGAAGGCAGGACTGACATACAGGCTGCATGACAGAAGATAGTGGTCTGTAGAAGGCTGAAGGCAGGACTGACATACAGACTGCATGACAGAAGATAGTGGTCTGCAGAAGGCTGAAGGGAGGACTGACCTACAGACTGCATGAAAGAAGATAGTGGTCTGTAGAAGGCTGAAGGCAGGACTGACATACAGGCTGCATGACAGAAGATAGTGGTCTGCAGAAGGCTGAAGGGAGGACTGACATACAGACTGCATGACAGAAGATAGTGGTCTGCAGAAGGCTGAAGGCAGGACTGACATACAGACTGCATGACAGAAGATAGTGGTCTGCAGAAGGCTGAAGGCAGGACTGACATACAGGCTGCATGACAGAAGATAGTGGTCTGCAGAAGGCTGAAGGCAGGACTGACATACAGGCTGCATGACAGAAGATAGTGGTCTGTAGAAGGCTGAAGGCAGGACTGACATACAGACTGCATGACAGAAGATAGTGGTCTGCAGAAGGCTGAAGGCAGGACTGACATACAGGCTGCATGACAGAAGATAGTGGTCTGTAGAAGGCTGAAGGCAGGACTGACATACAGACTGCATGACAGAAGATAGTGGTCTGCAGAAGGCTGAAGGGAGGACTGACCTACAGACTGCATGAAAGAAGATAGTGGTCTGCAGAAGGCTGAAGGCAGGACTGACATACAGGCTGCATGACAGAAGATAGTGGTCTGCAGAAGGCTGAAGGCAGGACTGACATACAGACTGCATGACAGAAGATAGTGGTCTGCAGAAGGCTGAAGGCAGGACTGACATACAGGCTGCATGACAGAAGATAGTGGTCTGCAGAAGGCTGAAGGCAGGACTGACATACAGGCTGCATGACAGAAGATAGTGGTCTGCAGAAGGCTGAAGGGAGGACTGACCTACAGACTGCATGACAGAAGATAGTGGTCTGCAGAAGGCTGAAGGCAGGACTGACATACAGGCTGCATGACAGAAGATAGCGGTCTGTAGAAGGCTGAAGGCAGGACTGACATACAGACTGCATGACAGAAGATAGTGGTCTGCAGAAAGCTGAAGGCAGGACTGACATACAGACTGCATGACAGAAGATAGTGGTCTGCAGAAGGCTGAAGGCAGGACTGACATACAGGCTGCATGACAGAAGATAGTGGTCTGTAGAAGGCTGAAGGCAGGACTGACATACAGACTGCATGACAGAAGATAGTGGTCTGCAGAAGGCTGAAGGGAGGACTGACCTACAGACTGCATGAAAGAAGATAGTGGTCTGTAGAAGGCTGAAGGCAGGACTGACATACAGGCTGCATGACAGAAGATAGTGGTCTGCAGAAGGCTGAAGGGAGGACTGACATACAGACTGCATGACAGAAGATAGTGGTCTGCAGAAGGCTGAAGGGAGGACTGACATACAGACTGCATGACAGAAGATAGTGGTCTGCAGAAGGCTGAAGGGAGGACTGACATACAGACTGCATGAAAGAAGATAGTGGTCTGTAGAAGGCTGAAGGGAGGACTGACATACAGACTGCATGAAAGAAGATAGTGGTCTGCAGAAGGCTGAAGGCAGGACTGACATACAGACTGCATGACAGAAGATAGTGGTCTGCAGAAGGCTGAAGGGAGGACTGACATACAGACTGCATGACAGAAGATAGTGGTCTGTAGAAGGCTGAAGGGAGGACTGACCTACAGACTGCATGACAGACGATAGCAGTACACAACCCTAAACACACCCTGCTTTCTGCCATGTCTGCTCTAGGACCCTCTGAGGTTTTTGCTCCTATAACAAACTATGGAGTCTTGGTTTCTTCTGCCCCATTGTCTTCTGCCTTTCATTTTCCGTGTTGCTTCCCTAATTGTCAATACATTCCATTGTTTTTGATTCTTGATTTCTTAAGCACTTTGGGGCAACCATGTTAGGAAAGGTGCCATTTAAAAATGAATTAATTTGAATTGAATTAATAGAGTATCCCCTGTCTAAACTAATACTTTGGAGAGACTGGATTGAAATGTCTTTTCAGTATTTGAAATAAATTAAAGGCCAAAGCAATATTTTCTTTTTTTAATGGTTAATCATTTAACCATTTATTTGCTATATAATAATGATCTGGAAGATGACATGATTTATCATAAAAGCTTAAAAAGATAAAGGCCAATCAACATTGTGCAGTAGTTTATTCTTAAATAAAAGTTTCCTTGGAGAAATTATTTCTCCCTTTTTTGCAGCTTATCTGATATTTTGGCATTTTTAGTTTTGGTGGGGAGCTTGTTGATTTTTATATAAATATTAATAAGTAGACTAAAGAGTAAGTGTTGTGTCATAACGCATGACTAATAGTATATGACTAATAAATAAGAAAATAGAAAGCAATACATCATAATAGAGCTGAACAGAATGGTTCTAATAATTACGGGAAAGGCGACGGACCAAAGTGTTTACTCTTACCTTAACCTCGCTAAATGCAGAGAGATTTTTATATGCAATAAAATAATGAAATAATACCAATGTACTGTATTGTAAATAGGTGTTGCAGCATATAATAAAGATAGAGAAAGAACACTGTAATATGTAAATTCATGCAAAAGAAGTCTTTTGTAAGGGCACCAGGTGAAGGAAACAGGAAGCCAGATTAAGTTATCATGGGGTTGATTCTCCATACACACCGAATATATACTGTACCACCCACCAAAACTTCTGACCTTTCACTTCAAAAGGGGGCACAATATTATTGTAGCATTGGACAGCTGAGCCTCAAAACTGAAATATTCTGAGTATCATTGTCTACAAATAATTTCACATTTCCTTTCTATGTGCATATTTCTGCTTTTCATGTTAAAAATATTATTATTACTATTATTATTATTAGTAGTAGTAGTAGTCATAATAGTAGAAGTGGTAGTAGTACTATACTCTTATTCCTCTTATTCCTCTTATTTTATTTCTGTTTAAATAATTTTATATTAAAATGATGAGTGCATGAAGAAACTTGGTACCAACATGTCAGGGTGATCCAACAAACAAGTGGACACTACTGATAAAATGATATGATGTCAGCACAAGTATTCACTAGGATACTTGGGCAAAGCAAAACAATATACATAAAACATGGACAAAAACAGGTTACAGAAAATAAATAAAGAAAAGGAAATAAGGTGATAGAAATCCAAACAGAAAAACACCTGGTCACATTACTGTCCCAGACTTTCTTAATCAACATAATACGTGGAGCAGGGCCAGGTAGGTTTAAGGTGTTTGTATAGGATGCAACCATTCAGTTCTGAGGACTGTGATTCATTCATGCTATATTACACTTTTACTTTATTTTAGGAAGAATTGTCCAATGACTGATGATTACTGTAACACATCTTGGGCTTTTCTTTCTTTAGTTGTTCACCTAAAGATCATTTTGACACAAAGAGGTTCATTAAAGAAACCAAACATACTGGGGAAAACTACAAAATCAGAAGGACCACAAGGGATCAGAGGTGAACAGGTCCCCCAGGTGCCAGACCTTTCACTTGCGCGGCTTGGTGGGGATCCACTGCTAACAGCCGGGCTCTGGTACTGACTGCCCCTGCTGTCCCTCCTACTCCCAGGAACGGGAGGCCTCACACAGCCAGGCCAGGCCCCACTGGTACTGACTGCCCCTGCTGTCCCTCCTACTCCCAGGAACGGGAGGCCTCACACAGCCAGGCCAGGCCCCACTGGTACTGACTGCCCCTGCTGTACGTCCAGCTCACAGGAACGGGAGGCCTCACACAGCCAGGCCAGGCCCCACTGGTACTGACTGCCCCAGCTGTACGTCCAGCTCACAGGAACGGGAGGCCTCACACAGCCAGGCCAGGCCCCACTGGTACTGACTGCCCCAGCTGTACGTCCAGCTCACAGGAACGGGAGGCCTCACACAGCCAGGCCAGGCCCCACTGGTACTGACTGCCCCTGCTGTACGTCCAGCTCACAGTGCTCACTGGCCAGCTGGGCAGCCAGAGCAAGGCACTCCTCCGCACGGCGGTACAGTGAATCTTCTGCGGCCTTGGCCTCCTGCACCTAGCAGACGTGCTTATGCTGCCAGTCAGCCGGCTGCTTCTGAAGTTTCTCCAGGCTGCGTTGCTTCTTCTCCATGCCCTTGTGCAGCCACTCTTGCTGCTCTCCCAGCTTGTGACACTCGTGGGCAAGCTGGATGTCCCCCATGTGACATGCCTCCTCATGGCTAAGTAGAGCCACCACTGCAGCCTTGAACTGCTGCTTCTGGTGGTCATTTTCATGATCCCAGCTGGCCAGCTCAACACACAACTGCTCCAAACTGCACCGCTCCTGCACTGCAGATTCATGCAGCTGCTCCCAGTCCAGCTGGCTCTGCTCCCACTGCTCATCCAGCTCATGGTGCTGCAGGGTCAGCCAGACCTCCCATCGGCGGCATGCCTCCATTGCAGCCAAGCAGAGCAGCCTCTGCCTGCTGCCTCTGGTAGTTGTGCTCACAGCTGCGGTCGCACTGCATTTCCTTGCTGCTGATGAGCTGAGAGCCCTCACTGGCCAGTGATGGGTCAGAGTCCCAGAAGCTCCTACCTTCTTTGGTTGCCAAATTTGTGAGGGGCGAGGGTCCAGCGGACTGGTAGGGGGAACTTGAGGGCGCACTGCACAGGTCCTGCTTGTGTCCAGGCCACTTCACGCGAGCTTCGGGGACAGAAACGCACCCGGTGTCCCCTCTTCCCACAACAGCAGCAGACGAGCTTCCTGTCCCAGAGCCTGCAGTCCCAAACCAGCCTTGCTGGGAAATCACTGCCACCGCTGAGGCAAAACTGCTCGACTGCTGCCTTCAAGGCGACCAGGCTGGAGCAGGCTGACAGAGCGATACTGAGGAGGGCCCGCTCCAGTATCACCAGTTGGGCTGCTTCTGGCATCACTGGGAATCATACCCCTAACCTGGATACTGCCCTATACCAATATGATGCATAACGTACTTCTGCTAAAACAGAAGCCATTTCAAAGAAATTACTTTTGGAAAACAGACATAAGACAAATTCAGTCAATGGATGACTAAATGGAACTGAAGCTCAATTCTACATTTTCTCTATATTATACGTACATATTTTTAATTTGACAAGAAAAAACATGATATGAGAAATATACAGTACAACCAGCAAACAAAAAGAAAACATAATCCAGAACCATTATGAGTGGGCTGCCTCATGCAGACAATCATGTCTATTGCTACTTTGAGAAAAGGCAGCGTAGAGTGAGCCTCAGGCAACTAAAGTACAGCTCAAGTGAGATTTTTAATGTCCTTTTCATGTCTTCGGCTCTAGCTATAGCAGGGAAGTGAAGCTCCCACTCAGACTAACACCCCCCCCCCCCACCCCATGGGGTTTTCAACTGGCTGTTTCTGACATCAAATTTGGCACATTTTGCTGTTGTAATTAGTCATGAACTTTTTTATTAGTTAATAAAAGGTCAGACGGCCAGGAATTCTGTAAGTTTACTCGAACAGAAAAAAAAAATACCATTTTTAAAAAATGATATAGTTGGTTGTGTAGCCTTTATCCTTCTATCGGTCTCAATTCAATGGCTTTGACATTTGGCCAATGCTACCACTCTCAACTTTTTGTATTCTTTCATCTTCTGTAAATATTTCTGGGTACGACATTAAGCTGCATCCGGCCCTCCAAGCACCTCCCCCCAACCAAATTTGGGGGTTGGTGGGAGGATTGACACTCCAACCACTGTAAAAACTTCACAAAGATCCAGCAAGCAGACAGGACTCTCTTCTGCTCTCCGCGGGAGTAGCTCTGCTGCAGCCGCCTACAGGAAGGCTGCACGCATCATGAAGGGGATGGAGAAAAGCCCTCAGGAGCCTCATCCCAGGAACAGATGAATCTGCCAGAGAGCCAGTGGGGTCAGGTACTGAGGCGGCCCATCTGGGTGGGCGCGTGTCTCTCCGGCATGATGACCATCTTCGCCTGCTGTTGGGGGAGCTTCGTAAGCTCCACGCTTCAGTGGCGGTACTCTCTGAGGTACGCAGACCGGAGTGGTCAGATCTCTGTAGGTGGATATGACTATTATCGGACCCTGAGCTGCATCCTTGGACTTAGTACTCCAATACTGGTGGTGCAGTCGAGGAGATCGATCATATCTTCGTGGGCAGACCCTAGAGACACCTACAGAACTGCAAGGTATACAGAAGTGCTCAGTTTGTGAATTCTGACCTGTCTATCAGAAATTTGACCAGTCTATGAAACCCCGACACCTTTAACTGAGAAATGGCTTACAAAACCACTCTCACAGATCTTCTGATCATAAATCCCACCCCTTCCTGTGTTCCTCTCTTAATTTTATACTAGACCCAAGTCAAACAGAAAATCTTGATAATGGCTAGATGAGAGAAACATTGTTTCATGTGATTGCATGTGGGGTACTTGCTTGTGTTTAGTTTCATTTGAATGACCTCATTGTGACTGCATGGTCATTGATCAGTTTATTACCCTATTCAATGAATCTCTTTCACGTGGTGCATATTGCCTGGTTTTTAAGGAGGATCCACAAAAGAGCTGCTGAGTCACTCTGTAGTCACGAATCCTGCATGATATAGTACATTTAGCATAGCTAATCAGATACAGCCTCTGTGTAATCCTGTGCAACTTCAAAGTACAGAATGAATGAGTTAAGCTAAAATTGAAATATTCTAGAAGTGACTGAATATAATCTAAATTACAGGTTAATAATATGTAAGTGCTGTAAAAACCAAATACCTAAATGAAAATAAATTAAGTTAAAATTAATTATGGTTTAAAGTAATATTATTCAGATACACAAAAGAAGGGCAAACACACATGGAAGTGGGTGGTTTTCTTACATTATTATCCCAATAATGCAGCAACAGAATTTATTGAAAGATTAGCTGCTTCTTAGAGCGGGGGGAAGCTTGCCATGCATGCTTTTAATGCGGCGTAAGCCCGCAGCTCATTCACTTCATTTCCTGTTGAAGGGACAGCCATTTTCTGCAAGTTCAAACACTTGCATTTGTGAACAGATTCTTATTTTTTCCCCATTAGCACTATTATAATACAGAGTTGTCGCAATCCTGGAGGTTGTCCCAGAAAGCAAAGGACACCCTTCATGCTATGCCAATCCATCTCATTAGATACACAAAGGGCAATTTGGAGACACTGTAGCATTAGCTCTGTGCAAATGAAACACAGGCTTTTAAGTCTGGCAGTTCTGAATGACACCATGGTGGTGTAACTTGAGCCATGTGGTTTCCCAGTAATCTTAAATTAAACCAGTAATCCTGTTTGTTTGAAGTTTAACAATTCATACCCGATGGATTTATGGCCTGCAATGTTAAAAAAAGAAAAACTCCAAAATAATAAACTGCAGCACAGATCCATCTAAATGTCTTTGAATGATAGCAGGGAAGAGGAGGGATGCAGAGGGAACTCGGCACATAAATCTGGGGAAGGAATCAAGGGTCACAGCTGGGACTAGGGCAGCGAATCAAAATGCGGAGACTGACTGGAAGGTGGGGAAATGAATCAGGTTAATTGGTGCTAACAACAGGAGCCAACAGGGGAAGCAGGCTTCGAGGGACTGAGGTGACCTGACTGAACATCTCCCACTGAGACCACTGACTCAATGGGAAGACAGAAAAAAACACGGCAAGGACTGGGGGTACAGCGCTCCGGCAAGTGTGAGGGTAGAGGTTCAATGACTGTACTGTACCAAGGCTGCGAAAAATTCAGGGCTTATATGGACAAGGGTGAGCAGTAACTGGTGAGGCTGGATTAGGGAGCGAGGTGCGACTGCTCTGCTCTGCCCTGTGCTGGCCAGCTGGCTGGAGGCAGGACATCAAATCCACAAGCCTAGGCCAGGTGCTGCCTTCTGAGCTTAACACTGCCTTTTATGCTGGAGGGCTGGAACTGTACACAGAATTCACAGTTTGGTGCAGACCTCAGTTTTGGGTCCATGGTTTAGTGCAATTTCTATGCTGCAGGGAAAACTGCGAACACAACTAGGAACGGTTGTAAACCAAACATAGAACGCTACATAAATTAAAAGTTTGCTTAGCTTAGATTTTGCTTTGGATCATCTCAATAAATGATATCTCTTAATTTGCACTAAGAATTTCAAACTTCATATTATGATGATGGTCCTCTGAGAAAAAGGCCGATATAGTTAATGTACTATGTTCTGCACCTTCCTGTGATCACAGGCTTGTTTGCCAAAAGCATTGTAGCCCTACTCTCGAGCTCCACTGAATTTTCAGTTGTCTTGGTATCCTAAAGCTACTATGTTTTGAACCATAAAGTAATCTTCAATCTTCAGAAACTAAGGCTTTGATGGGAAAAAAAATGTCAAAGACAAACAAAAGTTTCTGCAAAAGTTCTGTGGTAAAAGTGCAAGTGGCTGCTTTCTGAGGCGCTGAAATGAGCAAGGAGGAGGGCTAGCCAATCAGCATCATCACCGCCGGCAACGGGACCAGAATCATGGATGACAACAGCCGGCACACTCAGTGCACGCCTGTAACAACAAATCAATCAGCTGCTCCAGGTGCTCCGGAAAAACACAGAGGAGAAGAATCACTCCAGTACAGTTAAAGACGATAAAAAATGTCTCTTATTGCTGTGGAAGTTGACTATTCTTGAAGCAGCATGGTTTCCTCTGGGTACTCCACTTCCCCCCCCAGAGTTGAAAAACATGCTGAGGTTAATTACCAGATTGCCCTTAGGTGTGCCTTGTAATGGGTAGGTGCCCCATCCTGGGCTGTTCCTGCTTTGTGCCCGTAGGGCCCTGTGACCCTAAATATTACAAACAGTTAGAGAAAATGGATGGGTGACTGTTCGCATGTGAAACATCTGATAGCCTCCTATAGTTTCTTTATAAATTTGACAGTTCTGCGTCCCTTTTTTGGAACCATAAACTCCAACTGGTAATTAATCATTCCCAGAATATTCTCCGTCTCACGGGTCGCGAACTCAGGAAGCTATAATTTATTAAAACCTGACTTTTACATGTCAGTAAGCACCGACACTTTTTGATGAATCCCTCATATCTGGAGTGGCAGAAAAAGAGGTGGATTTGTTCCATAACAATTCACTTGGTGTCAAAATCACACTACAGACTCAACTACACATTTATTATCAGTTTTAAAGTGACCTGTGGCATTACTAAGTTCAAATGAAAAAGAAAAATCTATTTTCCTGTTAGCAGATTTTCTCTGATTGATCTAACCACGCACACATACTGTATGTCAGTCAGACACTATTGTTTCATTGTACTGTAGCTGTGAACACTGAATGGGTATGCAAGTCAGCTGATCACTTATGGTTGCGTATTCCAGTAGAGTGGAACAGAGAATTATTATGGTAAAATATGCAGAATTCGAAAGTATAATAACAGCAAAGAGCAACATTACGGCTGCCGCCAGAGTTCGAAAGGTACGCTGACAGCAGATATGCACACATAGTATGACTGCCGTTAAGACAATTCTACTTAACCACACAGTTACTTCTGGCAGCCTAATCATAAGTTCTTTATTAATGCATTTTAATGTTTTATTAAACAATGTTAATATAAAAACCTGTGTGACGTTTTACTCATAAGCAGTCGTTCTTATCAGCATCATTTTCCTTGGTTTTCAAAACACAAGCGCCTGTCTGTTGATAGTGAGTAATTTCCCTAGTTAAGTTGTAGTTAAGTTATTTATATCTTTTATATTTCTTACTCTTTATATTTCTCTCTGTCCTTGTCACTAGCTTCCTCACATCATGCTCTTTGCCTGTTTCATGCAACTGACTCTCACTCAGGCCGTCTGACCCTCTGCCTCCTGGAGTCTGTGTGAAGACCATAGATAAAGGCCTGCTTCCCTCAGTGGGGGAGATAGATGCAGACTTTCTATGGTAACTTAACAAACTTGCTGCTTTAAGTGATTAGCCGGACAAGACATTCTATCCTTATAGGGTTATATATTTTTAAGAGTACATTGGAACATTAATAAATACTAATTGAAATAATTATCTTCAGAAGAATTAACCGTGACTATTTTATTATTATTATTATTATTATTATTATTATTATTATTATTATTATTATTATTATTGTTGTTGTTGTTAGCCATGATATAAATGGGAAAAATTACGACGAGTGCAGTTATACAAAAATAATCACCGCCAACTTCATGTCGGGCCAGATTACACCAAGTTACCATTGTCATGACCGCTGGGACGAAGAACTTGGGGGGGCAGGCATGGTGAAGCAACAAAAGGAGTTTTACTGACACTGAAGAACAAAGACGGGAAATAAACGGGGTCATGAGGATCAAAGCAGGAGGACTGGGCACAGGCAACAGGATAGTATGACATCACTGACCAGACTAGTGAGGAGAAGACAAACAGGTACTTAAATATATAGACAACAAGGGGCAACAAGCATCAGGTGTAATTATCACACCTCATTGTGGTTTATCATTTACATAATACGGGAAGTTATTCCATGATACAAATTAAAGTTTTGCGTTTTAAGTAATTAGTAAAGCTGCAGTATTTAATCATTTAAAACAACTGTGCTTAGGTGTGTTTGATAAATTATACTTAGCTAGGAGACATCCTAGTACACTTAATTTCCTCAGTTCTACATCACCTTAAATAATGCCTGTTAAATTGAATTTGAAAAAAGCACATATTTATGCCATATATTCCATACATAAACAACAAGTTATTTTCTGATTATAACAATTTATCATTTGTTTCATAAAATGCATCTGAATTTTCCGGAAAGAAACTACATTTTGTAAAACATGCAGCTTAATTGAACTGATTTTATGGGAAATGTTTAGCCGTATATGGTATCTTATTGTGTTACATTATGATTTGGTGAATTTTCCTAAGATGTTTAGTTTTCTTTGCATTAACAAGTCTGTTGATGCAAACAACCGTTACAAATGAATATTAAACATTTAGTATGTACAGAGCCCAGAAGATTTAGTAGACCAGGGTGAAATTCTCCAAGCATAATATAAGGGTTTCCAGCTGAAATAAGGTTGAAAAATGTCAAATGTGCCAGGGCTCTTGAAGCACACGAAAGTGATCAAACACTTGAGTTTGGAGTCACAAGAAGGCAGCTGAGGTGGAATTCCTTATGTCAGACTTTTAGGGCTTTTATGGATGAAACAACTGTCAACCGCATTAGTGTTAGGGAGTGGATGCTGAACCTGAAGATGATTATCAGTTAGGCATGGATTCATTTTAATCCAGACACAAGTCAAGCCCTTTTTGTTGAAACGTGTCATTCAGTGAAATGCTCTCCATGTTCCATCCATCACAGAGAAAGAGAATGGGACTGAGCTACTATGTCAGGGATGAGCCAGGACGAGATCTATGGCTGGCAGAGATGATTGTGTCAGGTTCACCTGAAAAATGAGCGGCGTTGTGTTGAGTAGAGGACAAGCCATTCTGCACACCACTGTTGCAGTGATTGCACATCCTGTTACTGTACCTTTAATGAGCCTGGCCGTTCTCCTGTGACCTCTCTCATTAACAAGATGTTTTTGGCTGCAGAAATGGCTTTGACTGGTGGTGTTTTGTTCATCACGTGATCCCCCTTTAATTCTAAACACTGTCTTGTGTCAGAATTTGACGGGGATGGCTGTCCCAAGGTGCTGTATGTACCGTGTAGGCAAGGCCGGACTGATGCACGGCCTAACCTGGTCAGTATCCTAGGGCCACAAGTTGTTTGTCCTGGTTGTTACAGCAACATTTTATGCTGTAACAATCATACCATGTTCAAAACCTCTTAGATCACACTTTGTAGCCATTATAATCAGGGATGGACATAACATGGTACGCATTCACCTTTAAAAACGATACGATAACGATTACGATACGATAGCGACAATCGATTGTTTGCAAATGCGTACTTATTTTATGTGCATTTGCGCTGCTATAAAAAGAAAATACCTTGCATTTTAACCTGTATACCACAAATGAAGTAGACTTAGCATATAAAGATTAAAATGCATTATATTTTGTTTTCATATCAGCGGCATGCATTTACACTGTTACCACAATCGATTGTCACACATATTGTTTTTAAAGATGAATGCGTACCAGTTATGTCCATCCCTGATTATAATAGTTAATTGAACAGTAAACATTCAAAGCAAACATCTTGACCTTGTCTGTATGGTGTATGAATTCAGATACACACTAAAGCCTTCATGTCCGGAACTTCTCTTGGTAAATGAATCATGATGAGCTGGGCAATGCTGTAACACAGGATGGCACATTATTTGAAATTGTCTTGATTTTGCTCCACAATGAATCATTGATAAACAATACTATCATCCATGCCTAGGGACTTTGTTACAAAAGCTGCTTTGTTACAAAAAATCTGTATGCTGTTATCAATCTGAATGCAGTTGGTAGCAATTTAAAACAAATACAATTAAGATGGCAATCTGAATGATGATATGGGAAGATCATGAAGGCAGGCTAAAATTTAGTAGACCGTATACAGTGGCTTGGTTTGGTGAAATTTTGATAACATTTTTGTGGGAAGGATACATTTTGGTAGATTATATAAAATGCAGTGTAATAAATATTATTAGACAGATTATAATAAAATCAGAAAAATAAAAGGCATTATACATATAAAAACATAAAATGCAAACTCGCCTTACATTAGGGAAGAGCAGGCAGTTGTAAGCAAAAGATACAACAACACATGGCCATGTGTATACAGTGTTTCCTGTGGATCAAAAGGTTTGTCATGGCAACAGGGTGGGGGTGGGGGGGGGGTCAGTATTCTACTGAAAACAATACAGACATCTGGCCATTGTTGTACAATCTTATAGGCCTCACTGCACTGCACACAGCCTAACTGTACATGTGACTCAATCTAACTGCACTATACACAGCCAAACTATATATGTCACTCAGCCTAACTGCACTGCACACAGCCAATCTCTGTGTGTGACTCAGTCAAGCTTAGCGGGTTTGTTGTGGAAAGTGTGAGTCTCTCTCTTTCCAGATAAGGACTACAAGTCCCATTTTCCAGTCAGTAGGGATGACACCTAACTCCCAAATGGAAGCAAAAATAGCCCACAATGCCAAGAGCACAGCCTTACCACCAGCGTTGAGAAGTTCACCCTGGATACTACAGATCCCTGCGGCCTTCCCCACCCCCAGCTGATTCACCACCAGGGCAATCTCAGTGAGATTGGGTGATTCGCAGCTGATTGGAGGATCAGCCTCAAGAACCCAGAGATGTCTAACATCCTACCCGGAGGATCAGCTTTAAACAACTGCTCAAAGTAGCCGGCCCAGTGGGTCACAACTGCAGTGTGATCCATAAAGACCATTCCATAACCCACCCAAGGAACAAATTCAGATGTATGTAATGCTTCGATTCCTCTGTAAGCAGGACGTGTGTCACTTGCTCACAGATTCGTCTAACAAATGGCTCCTTATCTGCCCTCAGAGACCTCATAGCCATGCTCCTCAGTTCCCGATACAGACTAGAGTTTCTTAGAGGGTCTTATCATGGATGGTCTCCACATCCCATTAGAGTCAACAGTTGCACCCAAGTCTGCAAATTCCTGCATGCAAACTTTTCAGTCCAGCCTCATTCTCCTGGTACGTGGTAGCCTACTGGATCTAAGCTGAATCTTCAGAGTAGCAACAACAAGTCTGTGGTCAGAATTCACAAACTGGGCACTTCTGTAGACCCTGTAGTACTGTACCCACCTACAGAGACCCGGCCAGTCCCCAGTCTGCATACCTCAGAGAGTGCCGCCACTATAATGCGGAGTTACGAAGCTCCCCTACAGCAGAGAAAGATGCTCATCTTGCCGGAGAGACAAGATGTTCCATGCACCTACTGTACCTGGTTGGGCTTCCTCAAGCTGGGGCCCAAGTGCCACCATGCGTGGCACCGATGCCCAACAGGCCTGGTTCCATTAGCTCTCCAACAAGTTAGACTCTTACGGATATGAAGCTCCTGAAGGCTCCCCCACCCCCTTCATGGTGCGTGCAGCCTTCCTGAGGCTGGCTGCAGCAGAGCTACTCACACAGAGAACAGAAGGGTGTTGTGCCTGTGTAGATCGAGCAGTTGTGAGTTGTTTTACGGAGGCTGGAGTGCCAATCCCACCACCAACCCCCAACATTTTTCATTGCAAGTTGGAGGGCTGTGAGCAGGGCTGGATGCAGTTTAACGTCATACGCAGGATATCCTCATCCTTCCATAACAGTAAAGTAACGTATGTCGTGTTCACCCAACTGATATCAGTGAAGTGAATGAAATGGGAGAAGCCCCTTTCATTCACACTGGAGCCATGTCAGAAAGTTACCACTAATGTTACTGGGCTGCCAGGGGATGGATTAACCACTAGACTTTACTGCTTTGCTCCCAGTCTCAGACGACACTATAACGGTTAAATAGCCATATATAAGCGGATAACAGTATGTGTGTAAATGGGATATAAGACATTGAGTAGAGAGATGTGTCGTTGCCCCCACCTAGCTAAATTCCTGCTCTGTTTACCTACTTTGTCAGTATTTCTTTTCCTTGGAAAATACCTAAGTAAGCTCATTGTATTAGAGCTTTATAATAGAGCATCTATTAGTTCTGTTAAACAACTGAATTCCATAATATGTGCACTGGGGGGGGGGGGGGGGGGGGTAGGGGGGGTTAGGCATCGAGCTTCCCGAGTGAGTCACTAAGGTGCTGGATTAAGATAATTGGTGTTTTTTTGGCAAGGCGACAGACATTTTGGCCTGGTGGGGCACCACAGACAAATGTTAAAAAATGGCCAAAACACTGGTGCAGCATCAAGATATAGTAGCTCAGAAGGACAACTATCCAATAATCTCTAACTGGTTATCCTAGTCAGGGTCATGTGGGACTAGGATCATAGAGCAGGAGGTTGGGCTACATCACATTTACCTATTAGCAGACCTTTTTGTCTAAAGCAACATACAAGTAAGGATTAGAGATCAGGGTCTGCCGATGTCTCTGAAGCAGATAAGGGCCAAGTTCAATGGCACAGAAGTGATATCACACGCACACAATCATTCTCTACGGGCGATTCTGAGACAACAGTATAATCTAAGCGCGTGTCGCTGGACTGTGGGAGGAAACTAGGATAACCCGGCGCGAAACAGCACAACATGGGCATTCCAAACATGCAGTGCAGAAGTGGGATTCAAACCGGCAACCTAAAAAGGTGCAGGGTGGCACAACATGGGCATTCCAAACATGCAGTGCAGAAGTGGGATTCAAACCGGCAACCTAAAAAGGTGCAGGGTGGCACAACATGGGCATTCCAAACATGCAGTGCAGAAGTGGGATTCAAACCGGCAACCTAAAAAGGTGCAGGGTGGCACAACATGGGCATTCCAAACATGCAGTGCAGAAGTGGGATTCAAACCGGCAACCTAAAAAGGTGCAGCGTGGCACAACATGGGCATTCCAAACATGCAGTGCAGAAGTGGGATTCAAACCGGCAACCTAAAAAGGTGCAGGGTGGCACAACATGGGCATTCCAAACATGCAGTGCAGAAGTGGGATTCAAACCGGCAACCTAAAAAGGTGCAGGGTGGCACAACATGGGCAGTCCAAACATGCAGTGCAGAAGTGGGATTCAAACCGGCAACCTAAAAAGGTGCAGGGTGGCCCATCTTATAAAAGTGTCATGTCACAGGCATCAGCCCAGGTTGCACTGTGGGAATGTTAAAACAAAAATAAATGCTTTTGTTTATGGATTTGATCAGTGTTTCTTAATCCTGGCCCTGGGGGCCCCCAGACAGTCCCCATGTTTGCTCCCTCCACAAATGTGGATTCTCTGTAGGTCCCTGAGGACTGGGTTGGGAAACACTGGATAAGATGATAAGACTGAAATACAACATCTTCTCAATATTGAAATTATTCCCAAAGACAATGTGTCCTGCCCCGATCGTCCGCTCCTTCCGTGTGCCACACCCCCTCGTTAACCCCGTGTGGAATCCCCGTGTGATCAGCTGTTTCTGGTTGTTGTCATTAGTCCTCTGTATTTCGTCCGCGTTTCAGTTTGTTTCCCCAGTCCGGTCATTGTATTGTTCGTCTGCGTTTTGCCTGCCTTACTTGTAATTAAACCCCGTATTCCCCGATACCCTGACGTCTGCGTCTTTGTTTCCGTTCCGTCCCTGCTCGACACGACAATATTATTATAATTAAATGTATTAATGGTTTATTATTAATATTAAAATAATTTATAAGAAATCTTTATTTTAAAATGTATTTTATTATATAATAATAATTACTGTTACTGTCTCATTGTCTAAATGTATTTTTACTGTCTAAATATATGTATTCAGCTAGTGTAAACATGCACGATGCTATCACAGCGAATGTGAGGTTGAGATTGAAGCTTTACCCTTTGTTTCCGCTGGGAGACGTGCTGCGTGACTCATTTCCCCGCGCGTACAAGATATCTTAGGTCTGCGTTCACGGTTTGACTTCTGAGATTCAGATCGAGTTCTAGGTATTTTTTTTTTCCGAACTGGTTGGTTCGACTTTTAAGAAATTCGAGTTCTAATGAGTTCGAGAACTGAGGTACCACTGTATTTATGTTGTTATAAATACTCATTCCTTAACTTTAAATACATTTTAATTAATTCCAGGGCTAACTATAATCTAGCTCTTTATAACCTTGTTAGTCTTCCCTGTCATGACTAATATCTTAATCTATTCGAACAAAATTAGCATCAGAGTCTGTTTTCTCAGGTATGTTAAAACAGCTCTGAACAACAGGATATGAAGAAGCCAAGCCTGTTAATCTGATTCAGCGCGTAGTGGCAGATGGGTGCCATTAACACGCGTAGGCTGCCCTCCGTGCTATTTCAGCAGTTGGTGTATTCATAAAAACCACAGCCATTCAGGCCCTGGTACTCGAAGCTTCAAATCACCTGAAACTATTTATGGCCAAGCCAAAAGTCAAAGTCATTCTCAAGCACTTGAGCACAAATTTAAATTTATTATATTTTTTAAGCATGAATGAATGTCATGTTACCTTTTTGAATTTGTCACAATACATGCAGGAGGGAACCCAATAATCCCAATTCTTCTGTGTAATTATGATAAATTGTAATAAGGTTTAATACCAATGTATTTGGAAAACCAAGTAGCCTTATGTTATTTTTGCATATAACAGCTCAGTAACTATGCAGCGAGTTTTATTTCTTTTTATCATCTCCAGATTGAGAAAGACAAACAACTGTTACAGCCACCAGCCGATATTTGAAGCTTTTTTTTCTGCCTTTCATTTAGTTATTTACATATCTTGCTTATTTCCCTGTTGGCACCGGGGGGCAGCTCAGCGGGGGACCCTGTCAGCACCTCCTCCTGGTGTCTGCCCCGATCCAACCTTCTCTCTGCTGCTGTGCATCTTACATAAACCGTGCCGACTTCCTCTGCATGCTTCAGCTGCCTCCTGCACTCCAAAGGCTGTCAGGCTAATTGGCATCGCTAAATCGCTCACAGTGCATGTGGTGGACTGGCCTGGTGAAGGTGTAGCCCAGCTTCATGCTGTGTGCTGTGTGACCGGGATAAGCGCTCAGAAGGGCCACAGGCTTCTCACTTGGGTAGTTCAGCAGGTGTAAATGTAGATTTTACTCCTGACCTGCCTCTGTGTCTGTGGAGTTTACATGTCCCCCTAGTGTCCATGTGAGTTTTAACTGGATATCCCAACTAAATGGGGTCTAAAATTGCCCTAAGTGTAAGATACAGTATTATGAATGCTTTGTGTTTTTTTGAGATATGCTCTCAGCACTCCATGCCCTACACTGGATAATTGGTTACTGCATGCATCATTCCGTTTTGGAACACCTAATACTGTTTTGCTAAACAATGCCAAAGTTCAGCACAATACTCATAAAAAGTTTACAGGATCAAAATACTGTAGTTTGCAGTAACAGTAGTAATAATAATAATAATTAATATTATTATTATTGTAGTAGCAGTAGTAGTAGTAGTATCCTAGTGTACACTTGTGTATTTTTTTCAATGATCATCCTATTCTGCATTGTCACTGTTTAAGTGCTTGAAATGTCTTTGAAAAAGCTTTCAGTTGGACATTCCACATTACCCTAATTGTCCTTTTGTATTCAGTGTCCCTAGTATTCAGAGAACTAGAGATCTATATTTTACTTTTGTAATACAGGCTAAAAAAAATGACTACATGAATTACAGGGTATAACAAAAGATTCTCTCCTGGGAACTTTTTAATTAATTAAGTTCTATTTAATTTTCTTTTCATGGACCATGATTCCCAGCACAGCTCCACCAAAGTACTTCATAAAGATTTAATAAGGAAATCATTATAAAACAGTTACAATGTTTCCCTAACTGCTGTTGTACTTTTATATGTGTGGTCAATCAATGTGTGTTGCCCAATACATGAATAATTCACAGTAAAATTCTGTTTTCTTCTGACATTTTAAATTTGCATATAATTTAAAAGGATTTAAGTACCAAAAACAAAAATACAAAAATCATGATTTAGTTCACGATTCAAATTATCTTTGCATAATTGTATAAAAAAGTAACTTTAACCAACACAGATAATGTATTGAACAGTGGCTGCAGACAAATCAATGTATGAGGCTTACAGCAACATCATTATCTTCATTATGGGAAGCTGTGTCCTGCCAATCATTGAATTCTTTAGATTTCAGACTTGTTACCTATAAAGTAAGTAAATCTGTACACATGCATGTAAAAGGTGCATCTTATTTCATTCTCAGTATAAAAACTACAATAACACCATATATCACTGGGTGTATGACACAAGAAGTGATTAACAAGTGTTATGACTTCATAATTTTCTGAGTCATGCATATATAATGTTTTATATATCTTTCATGACTAATTGTCCATGCTGTCATTTACCCTCATTTGACATGACACGTGTCATAAAGGGATGTATTTGTTTCATAATGCCTTATGAATGTTACATGTATTCATGCAAAACACTTCTGAGACAATATCTGTCTATCAGCTATCAGTTTTACACTGATTACCTGAAGAGGGGAAGAAAAAGTCACAAGAAAAGGAACATTGCAGATACTGCACATTTCAGGTGTTTGTTTTTTAGATAAGGCACACTTGTTCTTAATTAACTGTGTCATTACCCAACTGTAAGAAGCTGCTGATGGAGACGATGCCACAGTGAACTGCAAGGAGAACACATCCCTTCAGTCCAAAGGTGGAAGTTCGGGTCCAGAAAGTATAAATCCAGACGAAGGTTTTGTTTCAACCAACCAGTTGAGTACTTGGTGACTGTGACTCTTTATGCTCAACTGGTTGGTTGAAACAAAACCTTGGTCTGGATTTATACTTTCTGGACCCGAACTTCCACTTCTGCTTCAGTCAAGATGAATTCTTTATTCATATGCCGAGAAGAAAAAACTTTTGGTTGAATTTACTTCATTGTGATGAGTTGGTGCCCCATCCTGGGTGGTCACCCTGCCTTGAGAGACTCTCCAGACCCCCTGCGACCCTGAGTATTACAAGCAGTTTCAGGAAATAGATGTATGGATGGATTTACTTCAAGAAATGAATTGTAACAATTTGCACTAAGAAAATGCAGTGAGTTTAATCCTCGTATATTTAAGTAATATCATTTATCATTTTTAGATTGACTATTTCAGGACTGCACAACAAGAATTCTGTATGATTTACTTTAAAATATACTTACTGCTGCTAAATTAAGTAACTTTTACTTAAACCTACTGTAAAATGTAAATTTCCATTTAATGTTCATTGTTGTTTTGAAGGCTTGTTTGTATAACTGAAGTAATATTTAGATTTTCAAAATACCATTTGATATTTGACTGTAAGGCAAAACACACAAATGAATGGAAACAGATGCATTAAAGCATTCTGCAACCCATACAGTTTAAACTTCCCTCTGAGTTTACTCACTTTACTTAACCTCAATACAAACATGTTTAATATTCACTAACAAACAGACCCAGAACGATACAAATGAAACAGAGTAATCAACAAAAATTTGGATTTAATTCTTTCGAGGAGCAATGCTCAATAATAATAATAATAATAATAATAATAATAATAATTATTATTATTATTATTATTATTATTATTATTATTATTATAACAACAACAAGAATAATAATATTTTAAAATACATTTTCATTTCATACTCGTGGCAGTGAAAAAGAACAGTTTCTGAAAGACAATATTACATGCAACAAAAGGTTATTCAGTTTTCTTAGCTCAGACTAACATATTGATGGGAATTCTAGTGTCGAGAGGTTTATGCTGTGATCCAGCAGAACTACATTCCTTTCCTTTATCCAGAAAGCTCTTAAAATTAAGAATTACTAGATATTTTCAAGCCCCATGGTCAGGTTGCAAGCTTTTGCTGTGTCATCATATTTGGCCAATTCCTCATCGGCCTAAATGATGATTACAACCGATTACAGATTAAGCTTTGTTTAAATTAATAATTGGGTCTGAAGCTGTGGATTTGATGAACTTAAACGTCACCCTTCAAATCCATTCAGTATTGCATTATCCATCACACACACACACACACACACACACACACACACACACAGATTAATTTAATTGGCCATTTCGTTATTTGTTGAATGTTTTTACTTTTTGTTCTTCCCTGCTCTCTGTATCTGCGTTTTGATGTATGCTAATGTAAGCCATAGGTGTCATGACACCTCAAGAAGTTCCTATTTTTGCAGAAATTCTGTTCCAGATGCAAAACAAGTGGTGTGAAGAGAATTTGGACACAAGTTTAAACAATGTAAAAATGTAATCCAGACTGCTGAGTATAAGTAAGTAGTTCGGCATCTCCTTATTTATATAGGTAATTAGGCAAAGTTTAAGAACTTACATAATTAGCAGGCAGCAGAAAGTGGTGTGTGTGTGTATATATATATATATATATATATATATACACACACACACACACACACACACACACACACACACACCACATATTTTTTCTCCAAATACTGTTTTATAAAGAAGGAACATGTTTTTTCAACAACTACTGGACCGCTTTGGATAAAATTTGCCAAGCAGGGAGGCTAGTGACTAAAAATCAATATATACTTTATCATAGAATATTCATAAACTCATCAGTTTTAGCAGCACTGACCTGTACAATGTCCCTTGGAAGTTTGCAAAAAGATTCCTGGAATAAGTTTAGATGGCAGACGGCTGAGCTGATCAGACGGCGGCTATCAGCTCTGTTTTTGCTCTCAGCTGCCCTCAGTTATGATTTTGGATGTGATCCAGTGTACATTTTTAGGTGTAGATTTTCATCTATATAATGATTTTGTGAAGTGGTAATAGGATTCATCAAACAGATTAAGTAGAGTAAATACTGTAAATAGATTGACCCTGTTCACAAGGATAAGCCTCTAAACATCTTTCTTCTCTTTGCAGTCTATAAGTGCTTTGGTGCAATTTGTCTCAAATTTGAACTAGTACAGATCTCAATGCACACAATGTACCTGCAAAGTTTGGAAAAGATTAGCCTAATAATATTTTAACTGTCACGCTAACAGGATCAAATGTTGGAACTGCCTTCTTTTTGCTATCTCTATGCAGTGCTGCTTGGATTTTGGAGTAATCTGTTTCGAAATTTGATGACTTCTAATTTGTCATCCCTTTGTCTGCAAAGTCTGAAAAGATCCATGCAATACTTTTAGAGTTGTTGTGTTCACAAGTGTCTCCTGCAATTTCCTTCCTTCGCTTTGCTGGTCAGAAGCTGTTCATAAGTCCGGGTGGTCATTAGAGAGGTAGATGAGGAGAGACTGTAAATTGTAGATAAGTATACATTTGGAAATACTGAATACAGTTGTTGTATGCGGCTGATATAACATTGAACAGAGAGAAGATTAGTCAGTTTAATCACTGGGAGGAGCTGAATAGTCTGACAACCTTGGGGACAAAAGATTTCCTCAGTCTGTCAGTAGAGCAGGACTGAGACAACTGTCTACCACTGAACATCCTTCTCTGCCTGGTAATTGTACTGTGCAGTGGGTGGTTGGCATTGTCCATGCTGGGCAGCAGTTTAGTCAGAGTCCATTTTTTGAAACGCAGGAATCCAGCCCCATGCTAACCACATGACCAGCTCTCCGTACCAGCTGGTCCAGCCAAATAGCATACCTCGTCTTAATGCTGCCCCTCCGGCAGACCACAGCATAGAAGTGAACCCTGGTAACACCAGACTGGTAGAAGATTAGCAAGAGCTTCCAAGAGATGTTGAAGGACCCCAGCCTTCTCAGGAAGAGCCCATTCTGCCTCTTCCTGTATAGTGAGAGGGTGTTGGCTGAATGATCCAGTTTTTCATCCAACTGCAGCCCTAAGTGTAACAGACCTAGGGCATAGTACAGGCAGAAATGAGGGTGACGATCCGCTACTGGCTCAGAGACAAACACCAGGAAAAGCTCAAAATATCAGGACCATGAGGGATCAAAACTAAGACAGGAAAAACACAAATGAACAACAAAGAAACCATAACCAAACACAATTAGGGAGCAGGACTAGGGAACCCAAACAGCACAGCATGCACAACACCTAATACAGTGACTCACTGGAGAACGAAGCAGAGCAGGCACCCTAATACACAGAAAACTGGGGCAAACAAGGAACAGGTGTAAGACAATCAATTAACCAATCGACAAACACTGGCACAAGGAAATGGGCAACAGGTGGAACTCATAACTAATGGGCACAGAAACTAAGAAGCTTTACAAATACCAAAAACTAGGAAACATTAACTGGGAATCACAGGATTTTCATGGGCAAGTCAATTCCAGAGCTTGGGAAAATCCATTTGATACGACAGGATATACAGACATCTGTTACTGATTCATAAGCCTGAACATAACCTGCCACAAGCCAGATCAGCTGTGTAACATTACTTATCAAGGTAATATGCCCTGCTAATAGCTTTGTGATACTGGAAACCCAGAGCTACCTCATACTAAGCTCAAAGTTATCCAGCTAAGCAAGAATAGGTACAACCATTGATGAAGAGTCCTAGTATCACAAGATATAAGAATCATGTATAATAAGGGTACTGTCACATTTGCATCTAGTCAAGTCTCCATTCAGCTACACTCAGTCTGGTCACATTGTACCGGTATAGATTATTACCTCACCAACACGTCATGAACAGGTTTACCTGACTGAGTGCTTAAGGTCCTAGCTCTCAATAAGCTCTTTGTGAAGTACTGTTTTCACCATAATGAGCATTTCCTAACATGACTATTCTCCCAGTTCCCCAGTCATGTAAATGACAGATGAGTTTGCTTTAAACGTCTACATCTTTGCTTTAAACGTCTACACATACAATATGATTTTTTCAAATAATTTGTGGCATCAGCCCTGACGTTAATTTTTTCATCACGGAAAGTGGTTCAGTACTGAAAAATCACCTTGTGAATAAATATTTTCACTGTCCCTGACCTAGCTTAATGCAATCAGACTTTATTTAAATGGGATATTACATTCACTGACACTGAACATTAAATGACGTTACATTACTTTAAGCAATACATCAGAACTTGAAATAAACCTTCAAGTGTAATGAAACAAACAAACACGAGTAAATAAATTAGCTGTGATGTGTCACTCTCTTCAACACATGTAAGTGACCTTTTCTTTTTCAGATGACTTATTTCTGTGTAGGTAGTAAATTCAAGCCTGAGCACAGAGTTTGGAAGACAGACCATAGGATGCAGAATATAGGATGCAGATCATGGAAAACAGTCTAATGAATTAGCTAATATTTCATCAAAGAGAGAAAACAACAGTCAGAGGAAATCACTACTTCCTATGAACCGAGAACAATAAAAAGCATTTATTCATTTCATCTGATCAAGCTAGCTGCTTTAGATTAAATGTATGTGTTTTTAGTATTCTAAATAAAACATTCACAACCTAGTTCTCCATTTTTGTTTCCTCTGTTCATCAAAGGTTGATGTGTTGAACTAAAATATACTTTTCTTTGGAACCAAAAACAGCTGACTCAACCCAATGCATCACAAGGACTTTTTCAAGATTTTTTCAACCGGAACCTTTTTTATACTCCAGAATGCTGCAAAAATAAATCAAACTAGTAAGGGGTGCTGTATTCCCCAGACAGCTCCGTCACCTGCTCCGCCCATCTAATCCTTACTCCTCACACACTCACCAACCAGTATTATTTCTGTACGTACTGATGGATTACCTGGAAATGTGAAAGCCAACAGATGTGTTATTACCCAATTGCAGGTACAGGTAACCACCTAATTGGTGGGGAAAGGTTCTGCAAATTGCCATGTAAGTGGAATATGCAGTAAATTAATAGGTGTATTTTCAGATGTGCAAGTCAGAACCAGGACTCAGAGCATTCCGAGAACCTCCTTTCCTGTTTACAAGGTGTTTAGTAAATTGTGAGAAAGGAATAAGATATCTTTGTAATGCATTTCCAAATTTGATATACAAAAATATGAATACACACACAAAGGATCCATTGCTTTGACAGGATGTAACCGCATCACTGCACTGAAAAACTGCTAATAAAACTCAAAGACTCACAGGAAACAATAGCACAACTATTCAAACAAACAAGCACATCACCAAAGGGAACAATTATCTAAGATCTTATAAATAACCCAGTTTCACTACCTGAGGAATCTAAAGACATGAGGTGTGGGATCAATTACCATGGAGATGTAAAGATTACCCAATCGCAGCCCTTTAATGGTGTTCGTGCCATCTGTATAGTGCCACTTGTCAACAAATTTGGTGTTATGGCACCCAAATGTTCAATAGTACAGTGGATTGTGATTAACTGAACTTTCTATGTACAAGAAATACAGCTTAAAGCTTATTTATGTACATACACAATTTGAAGCAGTGTTGTTGAATCATAATACACCACTTTGGTTTTGCAGCCGTCTACAGTAATAATAGTGAGAATTTTTCTCTTCACTACTGACAGGGACACATTTGCTTTACCTGACAGTTCATATTTATTCAGTAACCCCTTCCACTTCAGTAAGGAATTGTAATATCATGCCAAAACTAAAGCTCATGAAATGCAACACATTTAAAATCTGTTTTTTTTTTTTAAATGTCTTCACAACAAAAAGCTGCCACTGAAAAAGAATATGAAACTTGCATATCATTACCAGAAAAACTATTATAATAGATATGATTGCCTTGGGCTAAAGCATAGAAAAAAGTGACTGAATAAAAATACCAAATTCAATGAAATTATAATATTGTACTAGTACTATTTACTCCATGGAATGTTCACTAATGTGTTTCTTATTTATTTGTTTGTCTGTCTGTTTGTTTTGTTTGTTTATTCTACCCAGTTAAGTAAATATCTTCTGATCATTGGCCAAAATGTGTGAGATACCTGAACTTTAAATTCACCTGAAGATCTTGCATATCGGGAAGAATCAGTGAACGGTGTCACTAGTTAACATGGCAGGAACTATGATTGGCAGAAGTTGGGAGCTGCAGCAAATGGCAGGAAGGCCTGAAACTTCACTTCTTCTGTTTGCTCAGTCACTGTTTGTACTAAGACGCTTATTTTTCCGATTTCATGCAAAGAGATTTCAAGGCAAACACTGGCTGCCATGTGAATCTGTCGCACCAGCAATGGGAAAAATATATTTTTTGTTCAAGGCTATCAACCTTAGTGTTCTCTCAGGAGTTTTTTATGCTCTGGGCTAATGCTGTAATGAAAGCAAAATAAAAATGTGATTAAGAAAGCAAGAACGCATGGTGACAACTGCTGCACTGTGAGATGTTCAGGGGCCTTGCATGATTATTAAGCTTCACTCTTTTATATGTTTTTTTGTGTCATCATGGCTCAGTGGGTAGTGGATGATTGCAGGGGAACCACATGACCCAGGCATGATGAGGGAGGGGGGACAAGGCAGGTTAAAGAAGCAAATGCTCTTTTATTGGATGTCCTGACAACGATGGCAACAGTTACACAGGCAGACCCCTACTGACACACAGACAGAGATCCGGGAGACGCAGGGGAAGTGATACATCAGATGGTGTGGGATCTATGGCCAACAACTATAAGACATGAATAACAGGGAGGTTTTAAAGACACCAACTATAGTGTATTTTTAAACCTAAAAGTAACATATATCTTCATTACATGGACAGGACTGGGGCGAATATTTACACGACAACCTGCCAACTGGCCAGCACATGCTAACTACCACAACTCTTATCAAAAGCTAATCTAGCCAGCTGGCTCAGCCAATTCATGTGCCAGCTTCATGATACATATGTCATTTACACATATAAGCTATCAGCTGTATTTATATGCATATGTTTTAGTTAAACCAACTACAGATTAATTTCTTGACTACCAGTCCTAAAGAAAAAAGCAAAAACAAATCTCCGTGTCAGCACCACATACCTGTGTTTAATGAAAAATAATTCTAAACAGGCGCGGTCAGTTTTGACAAACAAAAGCAGTGTATATACACTCACTGGAACGTCTGTTTCAGAAACGGCAGTTACAGTAACCCTAATAACCCCTCTTTACAACAGTGATGAGCAGAAAAGCTTCTCTGAATGCAAAGCACATTAAAACTTCAGATGGATGAACTACAGCAGCAGACGACCACGTCGGCTTCCACTTCTCTCAGCTACAAACAGGAAATTGAGGCAACGTTGGGCACGGGCTCATCAGTACTGGACAGAAAAAAATTGGAAAAGCAATTCATCTGGTCAGATGAATCATGATTTTTGACACAACATGCAGATTGCAGGATTGAAATTTGCTATAAACCACAGGAATCCATGGACCCAGTCTGCCTTGTGTCAGCTGTTCATTCTGCGGATGGTGGAGGTGTAGTGATGTGAACAGGAGCTGAGTGATGTTTAAATGCCACAGACTGATGTTTAAATGCCACAGACTATCTGAGCATTCTTTCTTGCCATAAGCACCCAGTTATGGCCCCAGTTTCTCAGTGTCCTAATGGGTACTTCCAGGATAATGCATTTCTCAAGCTACTTCAATGAAAATGACAGTGGGGACAGTCTTCTTCGGTGGCCGTCCCAGTCACCTGATCTCAGTTCAACAGAGCACCTATGGGATGTGGTGGAATGCAAGATTTGCAGGATGGATGTGCAGAAAACAAATCTGCAGCAATAATGCAATCGCATCAACATGGACTAGAATCTGTACAGCATGTCTTCAGAACCTTGTTGAGTACATTTTCACAAGGAGTTCAGGCTGAGTCAGTCCTCAGTTCTGAGAGCAAACGTTGTGGCACCTGCTGTTAGAACGGGGCTCCTGATGAAGTGGCCAATGAGCATAACATCCTCTGCTCATGGGAAGACTTACTGACAGGACAACTGCTGTTCATAAATCATGAAAAAACACGAGTATTTTGAGTATAGTACAAGTAAATTACTGATACAATCTATGTAATTTATTTTAATAGATATTAATGGTATGCTTTAATAATGGGGAACACTGGGTAAGTGGTTAACACTGAATCAACTCTTGTCTGAGAAACATGAATATTAATTCTGTTGTTCGTTCTGTCTCAAATCACTTTCTAAAACGAATCAGAGCACATGTCAGGAAGCTTATGGACATTTTACTTTAATAGTAACATTACTGCCCCAAATGTAAATTGTTTGCAAAACGAATACTATGCAAACATTTATCCGAAGAGGATGTATAACATTTGCTTCAGACAGGACAGTGGACAAAACCATGTGGCTCATAGACAGCAACTTTAGCGCAGATATTGGGGAAGGAGGAAAAAAAATCTATAAACGTATCTGTGTCACCACAAGCTTGACTTTCTTTGACTCTGCCTAACCTAGGAAAGTCCATGACCCACCATCCAGGACAGGGTGCAAGCCCGTCACAGGGCTCTCTCTCTCTCTCTCTCTCTCTCTCACAGTCTCACACACACACACACACACACACACACACACACACACACCATTCACACACTGACAATCTGGCAACTCCTCCGCTAAACATAAAATACGGTAATGATTATAAAGAATCATCTGTCTGTGTGCTTTTGTTCTGTGTTTTTCAGGTATTTCTGTTAGGTTTGTCCCTAAATTTCCCTAAAGGTGTGACTGTGCATGTAAGTATATTATTATTATCATTATTATTATTGCTATTGTTATTATAATTATTATTATTATTATTGATGATAATAATCATAATACTACTACTAATAATAATCATTTTTATTTACACAGGAAATTTACAGTACATGACTGATCAAGAAACACAACTGCACGCATAATATAATGTACTACCCAGAACACTTTCAATGTATTGAACATATGATAATCCCACTTTTAATGTCTTTGCAAAGGCTTTTGTTTAGTCTTATTTATGTATTCAGGTAATAGTTTAACCACAGAATACCCTACAAAATTCAGAACATTTTCACATTTAGAACTAATTTAACTACCATGAAATTGTCATTCTTGATATGTTTTGTTTACATATTTATTGTTATTTTCTTATTTGATTTATTTTCATGAATATTAATTTAATTAATTTGACTAATTAACATTCATGTGAAATTGTATGTTGTGTACAGACGTTTTAAGTTGTGCAATGTTTCTGCCGGGCAGACACGAAAGAGGTTTTTTTTAAATATCATTTTAAAGAGTTTAAAGGTAATGTTACGTTTCCTGTCTTGAAGTTTATATTCCCTCAAGTGGACTCATTCCCTGACTCATTCTCTATTGGTTGTGTGCAGTCAGCGCGGTATGTTTGTTTACGTTAATGTTTTGTCGGGTGTATATTTTGCTTTTTTTTATGCTACAGTGTGTTTCACTTGAATGGGTACATCATCATGTATTTGAACAGTTCAATGCAGGATTGATGACTATAAGGAGAATAAATCCATCAGTAAATGAAGAACCATGTTGTCATATATTTCCTGGAGGGAAATAAGTAAGGGAGTGACAGTCGAACTCGGAGCAGCGTGAGCTTTCCCGCACCTGCCCGACAGCTCGTCAAGATGCGAAATACAGATAAGCCACTTTTTAGCATTAAGGACACGCAAATCCATCAGTTTTTTCATGAATATGCACTAAACTCAGACACTAAAGTTTGTGTTCTCAAAGGTTACACAAGGATTGAAAGACTGCAAGGGACGATGTGTAGTCTAATAACAGTAATAGCGTTTCAAATATATGAAGGGGGATTTATATAACCATATTGTTCACATTTAAGTAAGCTGTTATTTTTGTAGATTTTTTGTTCATGGTAGCTACCTTGTTAAGTGTAATTATGATATTTTTAACATTTATGATGATTTTGAAGCACAACAACCTAATTTAGTTAATTTCACTTGATTTGTGAAAATGTTTGTTGTTCATTATACTGTGTATGTTGATCGTTATGTTGAATTTACAGATAATTTAAAACATCACAAACAAGTACAAAAATTCAGGGTGTAGCAACTGTCCTAGAGTAAGCAGCAGAAAACAATGCTAAGTGGCTAAAAAATCTGTAATAAAGCAGGATCCTAGTAATGTCCTACAAGACCACATCAGTAGTATTCAAAGGGACACCGAAGGATTGATAGCCCAGTCACCACGATTGTAATACAGAATGGTCAGTCAAATTCAAGGAAGAGAGCGGAGGAGCTGTTTTGGCCTGATGCTAGCTCTGTATTAACATCCTCTGGCTCTGTATTCACAGCCTCTGGCTCTGTATTCACATCCTCTGGCTCTGTATTCACATCCTCAACATGCCACCATGCACGCTGTACTGAAGACAATGGCTGAACAAGAGCACCACCAAGATCAACTGCAAAGACTCAAAATTCAGGAAAAGCTAATAGTTGCAGACCAAGAAGCAGCTGCCTTAACTCATCGTCTTCAAAGAGAAAAGGAAGAAACTGAGTGTAGGATAGAAAAGGGAATACAAGAGCAGCAAGAAGAGAATGCTAAATTTGTATGATGCAGCATGGGACCTGCTCAGTCAGCAATATAGCCAGCCTTTTGCAATTGCCAAAGCCATTCCAGATAAATTACATGCTTGGCCAAGATTAGCCTTAAGGGAGAGTGCAGAGTTAAAATTTGTGGACGTTTTACACAGTTATGAGTGTACCGTGGTTCACAATGAGAGTCTACATGTTCTTAATGATGGAATTGAGAATCAAAAACTTATTGCCAAGTTACCTGACTCGTTAAGTACAAGATGGAACCGAAAGGTTGCACAATACCTTCTGGAATGCGGAAGGTTCCCAAGCTTCAATTACTTTGTGACTTTCCTAACAATAGAGTTAGTATCGCTTGCAACCCTATACCATCTTTCCATGCATTATGGGAACCTGATAAGGCAAAGACCTGACCATCAATCGAAGAGCTGCAGTAACCGGATGGTCTGCAACACCTGCTCAAAATTTCACCCCACATGCCTTCATAAAGATCTGTCAAAATAATAACAAAAACTAAAAAGAGAACAATCTGGGGAAACAAGTTAAACCAAGGTAGGAAAGCCGCAAGCAACACAACTACAAGATGTCACTAAGGAAACCACATCCAACAGAGTTGTGCAAGATGGTAGTAGTACCCAGACTTCAGCAATAGTTCCTGTCTACAGTATGTGTAATTGCCTAGTGATTCAGACAAGGAAATTCTCATCTATGCTCTGTTAGATTCACAAAGAGACTCTTCATTCATTGTTGAGGAAGTGGTAGATACTGTAGATATGAACACAGAACAAGTGAAGCTGAAACTATCTACCATGTCATCAAAAGGGACAATTGTAGTCTGTAGAAAGCTGAAAATGGAATCAAACACAAACAATATGGTCATTATGAAATGCCTTTACCTTTCACAGAAGACAGACTAAATTTACCCAGTAATAAGTCATATGCTGTTCAGTATTTAACGTGCTTGAAACAGAAGGTCAGGAAAGACCATAAATTCTGCACAGGCTACATGAACTACATGAAAGACCTTATCATTTGTGGAGAGGCAGAAAGGGAGAAGAAGAATTGAATCAATCAGTCTGGTACAGTATATTCCCCACAATGAGGTGTACCCCCCTCGGAAGCCTGGGAAGATAGGTGTTGTTTTCGATTACTCAGCTAGGTTCCAAGACACATCATTAAATGACCATCTTCTTACTGGGCCAGATCTCATAAACACCTCAGTGGGGGTTCTTTGTAGGTTTCGCAAAGGTCCGATTACTGTTATATGTGATGTGGAATGAATGTTCCATCAGTTCTATGCTTGAACACCAAGTAGGTCTTCTTATGGTGGGAGAACAATTATCTGGGGTCTCCATCATATATTTTTTAATTTGAGGCAGTTCCTCAAGCTGGCTGTGCCAGTTTTGGTCTTAAACATCAAGATCAGTTTACCCAAAACACAGTTAAATTCATCCAAGCGAATTCTTATATTGATGTCTGACACTGAGGCAATCTAGCTCATCACAGAAGCGAAAGAGCTCTGCAGCACAGGCAAGGTTACACCACAGAAGTTCATTTTTTACAGACCGATGGAATTGAAATCAATATCAGTGGAAGAGTATGTTGAAAGTGTTAAAGACCTGGAAGTGACTTTGGAAGAGCTGCTCATTGAAAGATTACTCTGTGTCCAATAGTGTGTATCTTCTGATGGCTTCCAGTCCAAAGAGTGGTATCTACAGTAGCTTCCATATATGACCTGTTGGGGTTCATGGCACCTTTTGTCCTCTATGGAAAGTGACTCTCATAACTGCTGTGTTGAGACAAGGTCAATTGGGATGAACCACTCCCAGAAGAGCTCAGAACCCAGTGAGTATCACGGCTGTAAGATCTTTGAAACTTGTCTAATGTAAGGACCAGATGATGCTATATATGAGCAAACTTCAAGGATGTCAAGCAGTAGGAGCTTCTCAGACGTCAGTGTCACAGGTTATAGGGAGTACAGTTATCTCAGGGTAATCAACACCAATAGAGATGTCCATTGCTCAATAGTCATGGGGAAAGTGTGTTTCACTCACCAAGGTAACCATAGTACCATGGCTTGAGTTATCTGCAGCAGTGCTAGCAGCAAGGGTAAATGTTATGTTCAGAAATGAGCTTGAAATAGACGATCCTCAAGAATATTTTTGGACTGATTCAAAGGTTGCCATTGGATATATAAGCAATGATGGTAGATAATTTCATGCATTTGTGACATGCAGAATCCAAAGAAAGCAGCCCACTGCAATGGAACATGCAATGGTACATTCCAGAGATGATCCTGTAAATCATGCTTGGAGAGGCCTAACAGCAACTCAGCTTGGTGCTTCAAATTGGCCCAGACTTTCCACGGAAAAGAGAGTTACCCATATGAGACGATGATCCAGAACTTCAAAATGCTCAGGTGCTCAACACCATGGCAAAGGAAGATAGGACATTGTTAGAACACTTAAAGTTTTCTGATTAGAAAAGGGCTGTCAAGACCATTGCTCGTCTTAAACACCATGTTAAGGAAATTCAGGGTCTCAAACCCAAACTAAGTGAAGCTACAAGTGTTGAGGAAAGATGGGAAGCAGAACATTTTAGAATCAAATTGGTCGAAAGGGAAGCATTCAGCTGTGAAATCAAAAGTATAAAGCAAATCAAGGAAGTAAAACCCAAAGACAAGACAAACAAGCTACACAGACAAAGTCCACTTGAAGATCAGTATAATATTCTTAGGATTGAAGGACATATGACAAGATCTAGCCTTCACTCACATACCAAGCATCCTCCTATTGTGCCATGAGAACGTGCATCATCAAGGAAGAGGAAGGACTGTGAATGAAATGTTTTGTGATCCAATGGAATCCAATGGAATATGGGTCATAGGATGTAGCAGCACAATTGCTTTGCACATTTACAAGTGCACAACATGCGGGAAACACAGGATTCAAGGATGGCAGATTGATTAATGACAATAAGAAGAATAAATCCATCAGTTAACGAACTACAGTGTCAGATATTTCCTGGAGGGAGTGACAACTAATGTTAATTGACTGATGCAGTAAAAACAAATAGTTGTTTTAAAGGAGCATGTTTAACAGGGGACATTGTGACGTAATCCTTCCCAGAGATTGTCCGGTGATGCCAAGGATGTGCTTATGACTTACAGTGACCCTCTTTTGTATAACTGATTATGTAGTTAGCAGGCTAATAAATGTGCATCTGCTCTCTCTTTATAAAGGGCAAATTCCCTGCAGTCACATTGCATTGAAATGAGGTACCGCATTATTCATATGTCTGAAATATGTCTCAAAGCATGTTGGATGGAGAAATGTAAAACAGCTACCGCTGATACCGCAGTCTAATCCTTTCTGAGACAGTCCCATGTCCTCAGCTTTGGACCTGCTGATTCTCATGCCCACCACTTCACACTTGGCATCAGTCTGTTCATCAGTATGCTGGAGGTCCTGCTTGGATGAAGCCAAAAGAACAACATCACCTGCAAATAGCAGGGATGTCACCTTTCGCCCCTCATGTTGGATGCCCTTCCAGCTATGGTCGCACCTTCATAACCTGTCTATGAAAATCACAGACAAGAGTGGAGACAGGATGGCCCATTGCCAGAGGCAAATCCTAGTCTAAAAGACTTTATGGAAAGGATTTGGACATAACATTTGCTTAACATTCATACTGAAACTGAATAACACATGGTAGTTGTTCCAGCGCTCCATATTCCATCAGCACTTCATAAAATTTGTCCCATGATACAAGGCCGTGCACATTTTTATGTCCAGAAAGCAGGTATAGAATGTATTAACATGTTTCAATAAACCTTTACACAACTATGCAAAGAAGATTAATTGCTTTACTGTTCCACAGGCAGGCTTGAAACTGTATTTTTCCACCTGGAGTTCAGGTTTGACTGTCAGAAGGAAGTTTTCAATAACATGCATTCGATTTCTCTTAGGTATTATATCTAGCAAGAATAGAGATCAACACCTCTGTTAGCCAGTGTATAGGTTCTTTCCTTGACTTCCAAAAAACACTGAAGAAGTCACATCACCCTAACAGCACCCCAAGCTTACAAGTTGTAAGTATGGATTTCATCCACCCTTGCAGCCTTACCATTATGAGGACTGCTGATTACCATAGCAACGTGCCATGATTCTGAAATACCAGAAGTTTGTAACATATCCACTGTGGTAAATAGTTCAATGTGTTCCTTCTACCACTTAACAGTACCTCTAGAGTTAGTCAGCACTTCCCTATTTCTGCTGATCATGGCCCGAGCAATGTCCTGCTTCAAACTCCTGAGATGACAAATGGTTTGCTAAAACATTTTGGGGCCACCTAATAGTTTCTTCAGTATCTTCCCGTCTACAGCAGTTCCATTCAGACATTCCCAATAAACACTAACTCCTTGTCTGGGTCTGTCTAACCTTCACTCCATGCAGCAAATCCAACCCCTCATCAACATGCACTCTCAGGTCAGTTAACACACCCACTAAAATATACTCACTGACCTTCGACATTCTGGTACTTCATATAGGTCTAGACAAATTACACTTATGAGCAATGTTTTGGACACAGACATGGACAGTCCATAACCTGCATAGAAATACACCAAACCCACTAGGTGATCAGAACCGGCAAGACATTTTTCTAATCACACCCCTCTAGGTATCACCATTATACACCACGTACATTTAAGGGAAGACCTCCTCCGGAACCGTCATTCAGGGCGTGAGAGACCCCACCTCCAATACCTTTTTCATATCTTGCCCTAACTCAGGTTTCTTGCACACCTGAAAGGTAACGTTCCACATTCCCAAAGCCAGTGTCCGTCCCATGGGCCAAAGGGCCTGTCGGGGTCTTTCCTGGTATTGCATGTCATTTTAAAGGCACAACAACCAACCCTCCATCTTTCACCCCAAGGCATGGTACATTTCCTGGTAGCCTGCATGGGGATCTTTATTGGAGTATAGTTTTTTTAGCCTCTTTCCAAGGACATGTTTGCCAAGGGAAGAGCTACTAGAAGCTCAAGTTCCGGATGACGTGGATCACTGAGGCTTACAGACCAATCCGCCATGCTAAGGATACAATCCTCAGAGCAGATCTGAAACCATCCTGTTTCTTTAATTTTGTCAACCAAACTGGAGAAACGTTATACGTTAGCTGTTGCAAGTCTTACAAATGTGAGCGGCTCATGCACTTTAGATCTTTCCTGACAAGCGATTCTCTTTGAAGCTGTCGCTAGCTATCACAGACAGGGAAATGAGTGTGATGTGCCGTAGGCTGTCAGCTGTCTTCCTGCTTCAGCACTGGACGGCTCCACTCTCAGCTGATGAGAGAGTGGCAGCTTCATTCAAGTAGTTCAAACTCTTCATCAGAAACATAGCCAAGTACTTGCTTTTTCCAGTTTGTTCTTCTTAATAATATTTACATTTATATTACTATTATTTTTTGTATTAAAACTCAGGACAATGGAAATGCATAGGGCAACTTCTTCCACTTTTCCTATCCATACGTCAGGCTAATGCTTTATTAGGTTAATGCTTTGCAGACTTCAGAAACATTCTGATGTTATGCTCTAAAACCAATATTTCAGTCACACTAATTTTACTCAAATTATTTTAGTTTTTTATTTGATTTTTCCAGTGTCCTCCCAATTTTTTTTCTTCTTGTTTTTAGTTGTTCTTCACTAACATGGAATAGCTCAATTTAACATGACAATGTTGACCACTTTTGAAAACCACAAGTAACATCGACGGAGGATTGTGTGCCATGTTAAGTGTGATTTCTGCTGAGGCACTTCAGTCCCATTCTGTATGTGAAAATCAGTTTAAAACTGAAAAACACGTTCTGATACTGTCAGAGCTAATCATCTCGGCAAGGTTTCCTATTATCCAATGAATCACTTTTAAGGAAAACTCCAGCAAATTTTCAGAGAAAAAGTCTGCTGGCTTAAATTTTATTAAAATAATATATTTATATATATGCAGATGTAATTTTTATTTAACAGTTAATAATATTGATGATATGGCTTAATGATGTATTATGTTATCTTGTATATTTTAATTTTGTTTGCTTGGGGGTATTTATAGACAACTATGGGCTGTTTGTGAAGGATGATATTATAGTGAGAAATGGAATGAAATGATGCAGGACGAATATCATTAAATGAGAAGAGTGTGATGTTAGTCAGGGCTCTGCTTGGCATTTATAGTCTGACACTCCAGAAAATAGCATGATGAGTTAAAATAAAAATAAAAAAATATATAAAATATAATAAGAATAAAAATATCCACTGTACTGTGACAGTTACAAAATAATAAGACATTTGTGGCAACAGTGGAAAAGGCAGATATAACAATATACTACTCAATATGAATGCATAAATGCTGAAAGCTGACTGCCTGGTCTACTATGCCTTTGCCATGAACTATAAAGAACAACTGTTGCCGCACACCAGCCTCTCTTCTGCCAATGTTGACAAAAAAAAATAGGGAAGACACTACTGACAATATCTATAAGTTCCAACAGATTCTTCAGATGATAGGCTGCCCGAATACAACAGCAGGGTTGGTATCTCCAAACGAGTGAATTTTCAGAGGACGAGAGAGGCTACTCATTATTGTGAGAATAGTCAACTTATCACTTTTCACTATATTTATGCCTGTAGGACACAAATATGGAATTGTGGAACATACATCGTACAGTCATAGCTTTTGGTTATGTGATAAGAGTGACATGACACAGAAATATGTTAAATATTTGATTGTTAAGAATGATTTAAATACATTTGAAGCAGGTAGCTACAATAACCTAACTTGAGTTGCTTTAATGCACATGAAATTGACTTGGACTTCAGCTGTTGGGAATTTCTGCAGTTATTTTTTCTTAAATTAACTCTGAATTAAAATAAAACAATAATATTCTGCTGTGGATAACAGCCATTAGCGCTCGGTAGTGCACTGTGCATTGGTGCACTAATTTGCCCACCAGAGTCTTTCCCTAATTACTACTTTGTGTGCACGGGGAGTAGGTGCACTAGTTCATTGGGGAGGCCTAGCTGAAAAAGAAATTTTGATTTAATTCTGAGCATTAGATCCAATGTTAATTTCAGTATGGAGGGAAATGGGGGGGGGGGGGTAGAAGTGGGGGTCCCACAATCCAAAGCAAACATGAGCTCTGTGCTGCAGCACTAAGCTTATGTCTGATTTACGGGAGAGACACTTCTTTCACGCGCGTTTCAGCTGTGTGGATCCTCGAGGGAAGCCTCTGAAGCTCTAGCTACGAGGCAGGGGGCACTTGGGTGAAATTCTGGAGTTTCAGTATGTCAGGGAAAGAACATGTAACCACCAAGTAGAGAAATGGGTCTATGAGTGCTCTGTGAGTGCTCTGTGTGTGCTCTGTGTGTGCTCTGTGAGTGTTCTGTGTGTGCTCTGTGTGTGCTCTGTGAGTGCTCTGTGTGTGCTCTGTGTGTGCTCTGTGTCTGTTCTGTGAGTGCTCTGTGTGTGCTCTGTGAGTGTTCTGTGTGTGCTCTGTGAGTGCTCTGTGTGTGCTCTGTGAGTGCTCTGTGTGTGCTCTGTGAGTGCTCTGTGTGTGCTCTGTGAGTGCTCTGTGTGTGCTCTGTGAGTGTTCTGTGTGTGCTCTGTGTGTGCTCTGTGTGTGCTCTGTGAGTGCTCTGTGTGTGCTCTGTGAGTGTTCTGTGTGTGCTCTGTGTGTGCTCTGTGTGTGCTCTGTGAGTGTTCTGTGAGTGCTCTGTGTCTGCTCTGTGTCTGCTCTGTGTGTGCTCTGTGAGTGTTCTGTGAGTGCTCTGTGTCTGCTCTGTGTGTGCTCTGTGTCTGCTCTGTGTCTGCTCTGTGTGTGCTCTGTGAGTGTTCTGTGTGTGCTCTGTGAGTGCTCTGTGTGTGCTCTGTGTGTGCTCTGTGAGTGCTCTGTGTCTGCTCTGTGTGTGCTCTGTGAGTGCTCTGTGTGTGTTCTGCTGCTGCACGGGCAAAGATTCATTCATGTCTGTCTGTCTGTCTGTCTGTCTGTCTGTGTTTATACACTTCAACCAGTTATCTACAGATAACACTTGTGTAGAGGGGCTTGTCTCTCAAACCATCCGAGCCCTACTGCATTTCACATTTATGCTTAGAATTTTTTTTCCACTGCCTCCTTCCTAATTATCATTGACAGCAGAGTATGAGTGAATAATGCAACAGATACAAGCAGATTAGTAATACAAATGATTCTGTTTTATATGTATACTAAAGTAATTATTAAAATTATGATAAATCAATGACAGATTAAACTACGGATAATACATTTTATCCTTTTATTTATAATTAAGTATATTATGCAGGTGAATCATCATACCTAAGATCCACCCCTCCATCAGTCCAGCTGCTAATCCTGCTAATTACACCAAAGACACAGCACCAAAAGTACAGTTATTGCATCTATCCTGGAAATTGTACAGATTTGAGTCTGCAACCAATTACCCAACGTTGAACGCAAGATTGGCATTTATGCAGCTGATGCTTGGAGGACTGGCATTCAGTGATGTGAAGTTTCGCCATCTGCTCTGATAACGTTGCAAGACTGAGCACTCTGTGACTTTTGCAGCTCTAAGCACAGAAACACAAAGTGACTCCAAGGTGATGCCGCAGACTGCAAACGTGTTCCTGCTTAAAAATGAAAGGAGATCAGTGTCACCAGGCCATATTACTGAGCCTTCCATTTCCAGAACAATACTCTATTGCTCACAGTATGTATTACTCACAATATTGCTACTTTAACAGCGTATAACTCCAGAGGATTAAACAAATAAACTAATAACGATACTACTACTAATAAAATCGGTGCCTCAGTTATCAAGGTTCTGTACCCCTGATATATACCTGAAAATAAGCTTACTATCAAATTAGGTATCCATCTGCATAAATACATGGGTATTATGAATTGCCTATTTATCGACATGAAAATAAATTGCATTGCTAAATAAAATTAAATTAAAGCTTTAAAAAACACAAATGTAAATGCCTTCTTGGCAGGGATCTGCAATATGAACAGATTTGAAAAGGTGTGGATTGTGGAGGCATGTTTCAATGCTGCACATTCTCTGGAATAGAACATTATTTTGAAGTGGATGAATAATAATAATAATAATAATAATAATAATAATAATAATAATAAACAAAAATAAATGAATACATAATAATAATATAATAATAACAATAATAAAGTATTAGTTCAGTGGGTGATACTTTCTAATGTGTTTTACTGATATTAACAGGATATTTTAATGGTTTTAATCACACCATTATGAATGTGTATAATATATACATTTAAAGGAAGCATATTTCATGACAATGTCATTCTTAAAGAACCTTAATGGTACACTGAGTGGATGAAGCTGCTCCATTGGACCTTCCTATTGAGTTCAGCATCTGACACCCATAACTTCCATTGGTTTTGATGCTTCTTTTGGGGGGGGGGGTGCGGGGGTCTGTGGTTGAGTGGCCTCTGTGCCTTTTTTTCTATTATTGTTTCTTAGACTTATTTGGTGAGCACCCACGCCATTTATGTCATTAAAACTCATAAAACACATACCTGTTAAATTAGGGTGAATGTGAATGGCTTGCCGGGTACTGGTAATTATTGGAAATAAAAATGCCCCACACTGTAATACAGAATTCATAACCCTTTTGCTGTTAGAAACAGTCACCAGACAGGCATGGAGAACAGACTGAAGGATGACTCATATGCCCATGTGACTTCTCTCATTGCTCAGTCCACTGCCAGTGTTTTTTGCAACACTTTACTTACCAAAGTGCTTTTGGGTGTAATGGCTGGTTTATGCCTATTCACGTCTTCCATTGGCATTTGAAGCTGACTGATCCAAAGGCAAAAGCAGGCACCTCAATCCCCTGCAGTTGCTCTTATTGTACTGACAGTCCAGACCCTCCCCAAATCAATCCAGCTGCATAGAAGTGTCAGTGCGAAAAGTGCAAGATGTCATATCTGTCACCCTCATCATGATTGTAAGAACAGAAGCTCAGCAAAGACATGCACCAAATGTCAAAAGTGAAGTACTGATAAAATATAGGATCTGCCTACTGTCTTCTGCATGGTCTCATATTTTGGCATTAATATTCTCAGATTATAAAAACTGAATATTAGATTAAAGAGAGCCTTGGTATATAACAATACTAATAGTAATGATATGATTACTATGACTCATATGACTAGTAATTTGATAATATATTATAGAAATGTGTCAGGAGGAAATTCTGGCTTGACCAGTCCAAACTTTAGTTTAACTGCTTATTTTCATTTTTGTTTTTTAATGGATGGATTTCCATACATTCTCTATGTGTTTCTGTAATGGAATGACAGCAGAAGATGGACATCCAAATGCAGAGCAATAAAGGGACACTAATGATGGATTGAAGTCGTGGGTTAAGGTACAGGTGGGAGGTCTAAGGTACAGACAAAAGGTCTAAGGTACAGGTCGGACGTCTAAGGTACAGACAAAAGGTCTAAGGTACAGGTCGGACGTCTAAGGTACAGACAAAAGGTCTAAGGTACAGGTCAGACGTCTAAGGTACAGACAAAAGGTCTAAGGTACAGGTGGGGCGTCTAAGGTACAGACAAAAGGTCAAAGGTACAGACGAGAGGTCTAAGGTACATATGGGAAGGTCTACAGTACAGACAGGAAGTCTAAGTTACAGGCTGGAAGTCTAAGGTACAGGCAGGAGGTCTAAGGTACAGCAAAAATGTCTATAGGACACACAGGAGGTCTAAGGTACAGAGAAAAGGTCTAAGGTACAGGCGGGAGGTGTAAGGTACAGGCGGGAGGTATAAGATACAGACAAAAGATCTAAGGTACAGACAGGAGGTCTAAGGTACAGGCGGAAGGTCTATGGTACAGGCTAAACAATACGAAGGGAGGCAGGCACACATGGAAAAGCAGGGATCCAAGGCTGCTCAGTAGTTAGACATAGCAAGACAATATGTCACACAGAGAAAATTGGCTGAACTGGTTAAACAGGCGAAGCAATGAAGGAAAACCAGAAACAGGAGTGAACACAGCTGCCTCAATACTCTGAAGAGAGAGAGACCTGACAAGCAGGTGCGGATGTGGAACAAGCTCAGAGTCCATCCTTACAGTAACAAGGAGAGGTGACAGGGGATGTGGCTGAGGAACAGGCTCAGAGTCCATCCTTACAGTAAGAGGGAGACCTGACAGGGGATATGGTTGAGGAACAGGCTCAGAGTCCATTCTTACAGTAACAGGGAGACCTGACAGGGGATATGGTTGAGGAACAGGCTCAGAGTTCATCCTTACAGTAGCAGGGAGACCTGACAGGGGATGTGGCTGAGGAACAGGCTCAGAGTCCATCCTCACAGTAACAGGGAGACCTGACAGTGGGGCTTGGCTGAGGAACAGGCTTCATCCTTACAGCATCCAGTTATACAGCAAACAAATTAAAGGAAATTGGAGCATCAAATATGTGTGATTTTGTCTGGTAGAATTTTTTTTTTATGTAATGAAATTTAATAACAAAGAGAAAATTACAATATGTTGACTACAAAGTGAGAGTAAAAAATGAAAAGAGAAGAGTTTAAAAATTCAAAGCACTTTCTGAAATATTTATTAAAAGAAAAATTAATCCCATTAACATAATAAAATATAGTTGTTCTTGTATTTATGACAAATAGTCCTCTCTCTGTTCTCTGAGTCAAAAAATCATCTAAACCCATTTTTAGGGTTGAGTAAGTAAACCCATATTACACAACAGGCTAGCACTACACTACCATTACAGTACATTAAACTGTGTCTGTATGTATGACATAATATTTCATGTGGCAACATCTACATTTTGGATGATTAAAATAACTGAATCCAGTATTAACAGGGGACCTTTAAGCTAGTCTGCTCTAGGCGTCAGATCTACTATACAGTACGTAAATCCCTCGAGATCTGCTCCAGGGTCTGTGTGTCTCTGTGTGTATGAATCCTTTCCCAGGAATAGTGAACTGAGAGTGTAGTTGCATAGTGTGTTGTAACTAAGGTTACTTTAGAATGTTTCAGTTGAACATGGGTTGCATAGTATTTCATAGGAATTACTGCTTTGTGTGTATTGTCTCTTTCAATAGTACATGGTTGTCATCTACATTTATCTACTTAGTACATCAATTCATCCATTTTCCGTAGCTGTTTGTCCTATGCAAAGTCACACACACCAGGGAATTACCCATCACAGGGCACATACACCGCAGGGAATTACCCATCACAGGGCACACTCACCAGGGAATTACCCATCAGAGGGCATGCTCATTATGGAATTACTCACCACAGGACACACTCACCAGGGAATTACTCATCACAGTCCATACTCACCAGAGATTTACCCATCACAGGCCATACTCACCAGTTAATTACCCATCACAGAGCCCACTAACACCAGGGAATTACCCATCACAGGCCATACTCACCAGTTAATTACCCATCACAGGGCCCACTAACACCAGGGAATTACCCATCTCAGGGCCCACTAACACCAGGGAATTACCCATCACAGGCCTTACTCACCAGGGAATTACTCATCACAGGCCGTACTCACCAGTTAATTACCCATCACAGGGCCCACTAATACCAGGGAATTACCCATCACAGGCCGTACTCACCAGTTAATTACACATCACAGGGCCCACTAATACCAGGGAATTACCCATCACAGGCCGTATTCACCAGTTAATTACCCATCACAGGGCCCACTAACACCAGGGAATTACTCATCACAGGGCCCACTAACACCAGGGAATTACCCATCGCAGGGCCCACTAACACCAGGGAATTACCCATCTCAGGGCCCACTAACACCAGGGAATTACCCATCACAGGCCGTACTCACCAGGGAATTACCCATCACAGGCCGTACTCACCAGGGAATTACCCATCACAGGCCGTACTCACCAGTTAATTACACATCACAGGGCCCACTAATACCAGGGAATTACCCATCACAGGCCGTATTCACCAGTTAATTACCCATCACAGGGCCCACTAACACCAGGGAATTACCCATCACAGGGCCCACTAACACCAGGGAATTACCCATCTCAGGGCCCACTAACACCAGGGAATTACTCATCACAGGGCCCACTAACACCAGGGAATTACCCATCTCAGGGCCCACTAACACCAGGGAATTACCCATCACAGGCCGTACTCACCAGGGAATTACTCATCACAGGCCGTACTCACCAGTTAATTACCCATCACAGGGCCCACTAATACCAGGGAATTACCCATCACAGGGCCCACTAACACCAGGGAATTACCCATCACAGGCCATACTCACCAGGGAATTACTCATCACAGGCCATACTCACCAGAGCTTTACTCATCACAGGCCATACTCACCAGGGAATTACCCATCACAGGGCCCACTAACACCAGGGAATTACCCATCACAGGGCCCACTAACACCAGGGAATTACCCATCTCAGGCCATACTCACCAGGGAATTACCCATCACAGGGCCCACTAACACCAGGGAATTACCCATCACAGGGCCCACTAACACCAGGGAATTACACATCACGGGGCACACACACCAGGGAATTACCCATCCATCCATTTTCTGAAACGTATCCTATTCAGGCTTGCAGGGGATCCAGAGCCTATCCTACAGGCTACAGGCACAAGACAGGGTTCAAACCAGGAAGGGGTGTCAACCCATTGTGGGGCACAATCAAACACCATTCACTGAAACAGACACACCTATCGTCAATTTGGTAACAATTAACAGCAGCATGTCTTTGGACTATGGGGGGAAACTGGAGTACCTGGAGGAAACCCCATAATGACACGGGGAGAACATGCAAACCCAACGAGTCATGGCAGAGACTCGAACGCCAGTCCCAGAGGTGTGAGGGGACTGGGGCAACCACTTCGCCACCATGCACCCCCTCTGGAGCTCTCTGTATTGAATAATACCTTTTTATTTAGTCTCCTCCATTGTGTTTGGTTGTGACCACCAGGTACCGACTCTGATGCCATTTCCAAGATTCATGATATTCTCACATTTTCTTGCCCTGTACACCTGTTAATGTCTGTCCAAAAGTTTTTTGTTTTCTCCTTGATTTGGTAATTACGGTATGTCATATTAGCATCAACCCTAAGCCATCCCCGTCTACCTTTGATAAGTACTCCTCATTTCCTGCAGTGCTGGTCATTGCCCAGGCCTCACAAGTACACGACCAAAACATTCACACTGTTGTAGATTTTGGTTCCAAACGCAGTATACGGAGCCTTCCTTCAAGATGTTAAAATCAATATTGCAGTGTAGCACTTTATAGGTAAAGTAGCACATTAGTTGTTCCAAAGTGTGCTTTTTCACCATTGTGTGAGACAGTGGTGCATCAGATGTCGCATCAGAGAGCTGAGACCCCATGGCCTGTGTGGGAGGGCAAGTAACTGAATTTGAGCTCAAAAAGCTAAAAACCTCAACACAAACAGCACGTTGATTCATTAAAAATGTGAGGCGTTTTGTGAACAATAAATATTCTGAGCCAAGAACAGTTCTGGCATGTTGTCCACATTCACAGAGAAAACAGCAGGTGCCCATAGTAAGTCCTGGTAAATTACTGGCTGGACAGCAACATCCAAAGTGTAGCTAAGCATGGAAATAAAACAGGAAATATATCATATATTAGAAAAATTCTTCCTGCATAATGTGGGTTTAGTTTGGGTACTGCCAGATGCCCCAAGACATGAGGTTCGGCGAGCAGCCTCTGATTGTGTGTGTGGATTTGTGTGTGCACCCTTAATGCCACCCAGGATCAGCAGTGGAAGGTTCTTGGATATTTATATAAAAATACATATTGATTTGCGTTACTAATTTGTACCTGAAGTGCCACCATCAAACTGTAATGTTTCCATTAATGCATGTTCTAGCTGCTTATGCTGGTCAGGGTTACGGGCAAAGCTGGAGTCTATCCCAATGTCTCTCAAGCAGAAGCCAGATCATCACATGCACACACACAGATACGCACGCACACGCACATGCACACACACAGATACGCACGCACACGCACATGCACACACAGAGATACGCACGCACATGCACTGGCACACACATGAACGCCAATGCCTGCACACGCACACCTAACCTTAACTATAAGTAACCAAATAAAATTCATGACTTCTGGCTATTAATTTTTTCATTGCAGTCCCAGATTTTTATTAAAGTTTACCCTCGTGGGGATCAAAAACATGTCCCCACCGTGGTCACACCTCATAGTCATAGTGGAGGAACAATCTTGAGACAATAATTAGCCTGTATCTGCCTGCCTTTGGAATCCAGGAGGAATCTGAGAACATGCAAACTCCACAGTCACAGAACAAAGGTGGAGAACATGCAAACTCCACAGTCACCGAGCAAAGGTGGAGAACATGCAAACTCCACAGTCACCGAGCAAAGGTGGAGAACATGCAAACTCCACAGTCACAGATCAAAGGTGGAGAACATGCAAACTCCACAGTCACAGAGCAAAGGTGGAGAACATGCAAACTCCACAGTCACAGAGCAAAGGTGGAGAACATGCAAACTCCACAGTCACAGAGCAAAGGTAGAGAACATGCAAACTCCACAGTCACAGAGCAAAGGTGGGACTCAAGCTCTGCAGTCATCCGCTGAGTCACTGTGTTACCCTGGAGGATCGCCAGTCCAACCCCAAAAACTCCCAAATGCCGCTAAAATAATGGATAAAGCTTCTATGAGCAGCAATCAAAAATCAGAAATAAAAATGAACATCTAGTGCAATTAAGCTGCATTGTACTCATTTTTGTGCCAAGGAACGTTTAATTGAAAAGACCATTCAAAATGTGAGGTCAGAATTTTGGTTTCTCTGTAAAGGAATAATGTTTAGCACTATTCAGTCCATTTCATAATCCAGCTGCAAACGTGTCAGCCCTGCCACCTATCCATCCGCCCACACACACTTACTCCCACCCTAACACGCTAAAGGTACTTAAGTCACTGAGTCACCCATTCATGTGAACTGCATGTCATTGGGCCGTGGGAGGAAACCATCGTACAAACATATCCAAGCTTGAAAATCCATTCCTTTAAGAGACAGAATATGCTTTTCCCAGCGCTGGTCTAAGCCCATGTGGCATCCTAGGCAAGAATCACCAGAGAAAAGCCACCCCCCCCACCCCCCCAGGCAGCCACCGTGTCGTCTATAGGGCTGATGGCCCCCGTTTATGCCATTAAATCTGTACTTCAGTTATAGACTGGAAAAGACAATTGGTTTATATGATTTACTTGGAACCAGGAAGGGGAAATAATGTGGAAGTATGTCCATAATGACTTATTACTATTAAGTTAATTTTCTCATATTATATAGCAACTAGGGCTGCACATTATTGTTTCAGCATCATCACTGAGATGTGCGCACATGCAATAATCACATCGCATTTGTCGGCACTGCTTTTTGTCTGTTAACATAATTCGTGGCAACGTCTCCAACTCTCTGACAGACTCTATTGGTAGATATGTCCTGTTTGGCTATAGTTTTTGGCTAATTTAATCTCTTTTGTTTTCTAAATATTGCAATATTACTCATGGAAATTTCACATATGTCAATGTGATATCGTTCAGCCCTAATAGCAACCATACCAACACTCATAAAGTATCAATTTTGAACTATGTTTATACACACAAGGACAAAACTACAATTCCTGAATATGGAACATCAGCATATTCAGACAAGAACAACAGTCTTGTCCTGTAACTGGATGTGGTGCATTACAGTTTGGTAAGAAAAAAGACATGATAATAGGTGATTATGGCAAAAAAAAGTGAAGTGCAGTGCCAGATTTGATCAAATATGGATTAAACTTAATATTTGTTAACACTTTACATTAACTGCACCTATGCATTATGCATTCATAGAACATTCATATGTAGCATGTAAGTGAAGATCCTAACCTGCCTTAAAAGATTTAATATATAATAATAAAAAAAACATTAAATAGTGATATGATTTTCATGTTTGTTGTTAATGTATATTAATGCTGCTAAGGTATACGAGGATGTTAAGGTATGCAACCTGTTATTGTAAAGCATTACCAAATATTTTAAATCTTGTTTTGAATGTGGCTACACTAAAGGCACATCCAGCTGTTTGTAGCAGGATGACTAAAAGTAATGGACACTACTACCTAACCATCTGAGACCTAGTATGTTTATGCTCTACCAACAAATCAAAATGTATTTTTGGTCTAAGCTATCACTGAGTGACTTACACACAAAGATCAATGCTTTGAAAATAATCCAGTAACTCACTGGAAACCAGTGTAGGGCCCTGAAAATTGGAGTGATTTGTTCACATTCCAGCAGCAGCACTTTGAGTCTCCACTGGAAGGTACACTATCAAAATATGCCAAGGTATGTGCACACTTTGATAATTTCCTATTTGTTTTTGTCAGAAAGTATCATCTGTCTTGTCTTTGATTAACTGATGAAAATTCATCCAGTTATCTCTCTAAGCACTGAGTCATCATTAAATCAGGTGTTGTCTGCATAACTAAGGCATGCAATGATAGGGTATGCAAACATACTATGTTGTCTTGCAAAATTCATTAGAATGGAAGCATATAGAAGTTAAACGAGAGAGGCCCAAGAATCAATCTTTGTGGGATTCTGTATGAGATGACATTCCACTCTGATTCATAATTGCCAATGGCAAGAAAATACAGCACTATGAAAGTTACAAAGAAGAGTGAGGCAAAGGCGCAGAGCAATTTCAAATGAAATATGGGCCACAAGCGTACATCATGTAATAAACAATGAATGGCCTCAGTATGATGGAGGCTGGTCGCAGAGTGTAGTCTAATCTGAACTGATTCATATAGTGTCATCAATAATCTAGACAATCAGCAGGGAAAACTCAGTCGTTTCATGTTTGAGATTTGAATGCATTGACTTACTATATTTATCTATTCCACTGTTTTCTGTACTGTACTTTATTTACAGTATATGATTGATTTACTACCCTATGCTTGCCGCAGAACAGCAGTTTTCACACCTCATCACTGGAAGAAATCTGCAATATGGTGATAGAATTCCATCACACTAAAAGAGATCCAGATACGACGGCAGAAAATGAAGGCATCTTTCACGACATGAACTCTGTCAGCCTCTCCACAATAGGGTGTTGATGAGAAATCTTTTGAGAAAAACAGTGATAGAATGAAAAAGCTGCAATACCACTATGAACAGGGAAGACTTTGTGAGTCAGTACTGTAATGTCGGTTCCATTCAGTAGTGTCCAGTATGCCATAAACAGTGACGTTGAGTGAAACTTGGGGTCTGAGCAAAGGATAAAGCCATTAATTCAGGACTCCTGGGGGGGTTGGGGACGGGGGGGTACGGGCCTTGTTGAAGGCCCCAACAGATGTGAGTGTTCAACCAAGACTCAAAGTGATGACCTTCTGGTCACTGATACAGAAGTTTAACCTGCTGAGCCCATTGAGTCCATAGTGCAGTATGATAAGAGTTATATGGCAAATCAACTGTAACTGTAAATCATTTACACACTGTAACATACAGATTAAGATATGAAAACTGACAACATACCTGTACAAACAGAAATCTTCCTTCTGTTGAAAGCTTTTGAAAGGTTTTTAGAATATAGTAAGAGTATATTACACATATCTAGCTATTTTATGAGCAGGTCACTCTTCATATTTCGGGTTTTAACTCTGAAATGTATGCATGACTAAAGCCATTGATGATCAGAGTAAATAAGATTGTACTCAAGTCCAGCTTCTCTCAGGGTCAGCACTGGAGTCCCACAATGCTGTCTACTCACCCCCAGTCAGCACTGGAGTCCCACAAGGCCGTCTACTCAGCCCCAGTCAGCACTGGAGTCCCACAATGCCGTCTACTCACCCCCAGTCAGCACTGGAGTCCCACAATGCCGTCTACTCACCCCCAGTCAGCACTGGAGTCCCACTAGGCTGTCTACACACCCCCAGTCAGCACTGGAGTCCCACAAGGCCGTCTACTCACCCCCAGTCAGCACTGGAGTCCCACAAGGCCGTCTACTCACCCACAGTCAGCACAGGAGTCCCACAAGGCCGTCTACTCACCCCCAGTCAGCACTGGAGTCCCACAATGCTGTCTACTCACCCCCAGTCAGCACTGGAGTCCCACTAGGCCGTATACTCACCCCCAGTCAGCACTGGAGTCCCACAATGCCGTCTACTCACCCCCAGTCAGCACTGGAGTCCCACTAGGCCGTATACTCACCCCCAGTCAGCACTGGAGTCCCACAATGCCGTCTACTCACCCCCAGTCAGCACTGGAGTCCCACAAGGCCGTCTACACACCCCCAGTCAGCACTGGAGTCCCACAAGGCCATCTACTCACCCCCAGTCAGCACTGGAGTCCCACAATGCCGTCTACTCACCCCCAGTCAGCACTGGAGTCCCACAAGGCCGTCTACTCACCCCCAGTCAGCACTGGAGTCCCACTAGGCTGTCTACACACCCCCAGTCAGCACTGGAGTCCCACTAGGCTGTCTACTCACCCCCAGTCAGCATTGCAGTCCCATAAAGCTGCCCACTCCCCCCATTTCTCTTTTCCTTTACTGCCCCCCCCGATTCAGCACTGGAGTCCCGCAAGGCTCCCCACTCCCCCCATTTCTCTTTTCATTTACTGCCGCCCCCCAGTCAGCACTGGAGTCGCACTGTTATGGCAGGGCATGACAAAGAACAATCAGGGTTCATTAACAAAACAGAACACAAAGGGCGGGGAACCAGAAAATAAATGGACCACGAGCAGTCAAGAACAAAACAGAAATAATAAGAACTAACTAAAAGTAACCACAAAGTAACACAACTAGGGAATAGAGCAAAATAGAGAGCAAGACTGGGAAAGTAAAAAACCACAGTAAAAAAAAAAACATGCAGTAACAACAATAATGACTAACTCAGAAATAGAACAAAGGCAGACACTTAAATACACTGATAAGAAGGACTGACAAGGGGCAAAGAACTAGGGGCAACGAGGAGCAGGTGAGGTCAATAAATGGATACAGCAGGTTCATACACCAGGGGAAACTAAAACAAGGAAAACTGAACATAACACAACCAGGGGGCAGGGAGCAAACACAGGGGACTGTAAGTGGAATACAGACACATAATAAACCAAGAGAACATAAAATAATAAATGTTAAACAGAAAAAAACAACTGATTGGGGCTGGCCTGTGGCCAGCCTCGAGCCCACAACAAAAGGCAATCTGGATGATGGCCAATCGCTTAGCCTGTTAAGCCACATGGTAGCCCAGGAAGTAGGAAAACACGCTGGGGACTGAGGGACTACAAAGATAGAGGGGGGAATAGGATAGCCAGTGACACCTGCTGGCCAAATGGGGACAAGACACATGGGACAGGGCCAAACGAGCACTAATCCTGACACCCACAAGGCTACCCGTTCTCCACACTTCTCTACTTCTCTTTTCCTTAATGCCCCCCCCCCAGTCAGCACTGGAGTCCGACAAGGCTGTCTGTTCTCCATGCTTCTCTTTTCCTTTACTTCCTTTACTTGCATCATCTCTGACAACAGTGAAACAAAATATCACACAGAGGTGGAGAAAGCAGTAACCTGATATACTAACCATGACTTCCATCTCAATGCATACAAAGTCTTGGAGGTCACTGTGGACTGCAGGCATTCACATAGCAGCCAAAGCCTTGGAGATCACTGTGGACTGCAAGCACTGACAGAGCAGCCAAAGCCTTGGAGATCACTGTGGACTGCAGGCACTCACAGGCCAGCTAATGCCTTGGAGGTCACTGTGGATAGCTGGCACTCACAGAGCAGCCAAAGCCTTGGAGATCACTGTGGACTGCAAGCACTGACAGAGCAGCCAAAACCTTGGAAATCACTGTGGATGGCTGGCACTCACAGAGCAGCTAAAGCTTTGGAGATCACTAAGGACTGCAGGCACTCACAGAGCAGCTAAAGCTTTGGAGATCACTAAGGACTGCAGGCACTCACAGAGCAGCCAAAGTCTTGGAGATCACTGTGGACTGCAGGCACTCACAGACCAGCCAATGCCTAGGAGGTCACTGTGGATGGCTGGCACTCACAGAGCAGCCAAAGCCTTGGACATCACTGTGACTGCAGGCCCTCACGGAGCAACCAAAGCCTTGGAGATCACTGTGACTGCAGGCCCTCACGGAGCCGCCAAAGCCTTGGAGATCACTGTGACTGCAGGCCCTCACGGAGCCGCCAAAGCCTTGGAGATCACTGTGACTGCAGGCCCTCACGGAGCCGCCAAAGCCTTGGAGATCACTGTGACTGCAGTGCCTTTGTCAACTTTCTGCATTGCACTACATGACTTTGCCCAAATTAATGTATTTATCTTGCATTTACTCTTCTCTGTTGAGTATCCTTTCTGTTGTATTTATTATCTGTACATGTAATTATTTGATATCTATTGTCATGATGTCACCCAATAGTTGCAAACTGTGCCAACACAAATCTCCACCAGCCTTGGTTGTGGCCCTGATTCTGATCTTCTGTTTCTTAAGCCCAATCTTACTCCTCTGTTCCTCACAAGCCTTACATTCTGCTTCTCCATGATTCCTCTGAAGCCCACTACACCGGGCGATAACAATGCTCCTCGGGTGGCACTTTTCATACAACTCGATAAGTTCACCAAAGGGTGAGTTAACTGGCACACAGTTCCAATGCAAATTAGCAAGCTAACAGATAATGTGATTTAATAGTAGCTAATTAATCAAGCAGATTTGAGACCACTGCTTGTGAGCTTAAGAATATTATTTTGCTACTGAAATTTCCGTTAAAACATTATGCATTATGGTCTTTGTTCTTAGAGATCTGTGAGTATTCACTCCTAGCTTCTTTGTGACAGTTCTGCTATATAAATCTGTGGCACGTTTATCATCAGCTGGATTCCTTGTTGTTGGAGGAAGATGCTGTATCTCACTTTTAATAGTAATTCATTTCTTTGCTCTGTTCTTTTACTTTCCTTCCAATTTTCTTCAATTTCCACTATAAGTATCCAAGGTTGTCGATATTTATAAGCCCACTATTGTCTTCTCATGGTCCAGCTCGTCTTGTGAGTTCTGTGTCCGGGCTGAGTAGCTGATACAACATAACTCTGACTCTTTTACCACTGGAACCAGTGTGTGGTTGCACACAAAAATCAAGCCTGACACAAAAGAAAAGAATCCCATATATATTTGTTTGTTTATATTTGTTTTCTCCAAATTAGGAAAACAGATTAGTAGTCTACCCCCCGGTAGAGTCACCAGTCTATATTATACGCTTAGGCTAAGACTGGTTTAGTGTTGAAAGTGATGGTTTGTTAAATCATATTAGGTGTGTGGGTGGGTGACTGGAGATTCAGAAGCATATGACAGATAAAAAGGGTAAATATAGTAAATGCATTTAATCTAAATTCAAAATGACTTGCTTGCAGTCACCTGCTGCACTAAAAAAGTAATATTTGGTCTGGATATGTATGAAGAATTAGAAATGATCTTCATTAATAATATTTGTCTAGATGTTCCCAAGCCATCTGAGAGCTATAATCAGCCCTGCATGCCCTAGGTCTGCAAGCTCCTCACCATCTGATAGAGAGCGACCCCAGCAACCCTACAGAGAAACGTCATTCTGGCTGCTTCACTTCAGTGCTGGAGGTACTTTTCTGGCGAGGCTGAAAGCACAAAATCATATGCAAATAGTAGGAATGTCTGGCAAAGGCCCCCATACTATATACTCTTCCAATCATGGCCATATCCTGTCCATGAAAATCAGGACTGAGAAAACACACACCCATTACAGAGGGCAGATTTTGATTCAGGGCTTGAAATCAGTAAATTACATGCTGCACTGAACTGCACTATTTGGGTTATTGTGATATCATATAGAGTAGGATACTGATCCTTTATTCACCCGCATGGGGAAATTCTCTTTTTGCTTCCCCGCCTTGATTTCCGTGACTCACAGACACACATACAGGGGGGAACAAACTTGGGGTCACAGCACTGGCTCAGTCAGCGTGCAGCACCCTTGGAGCTGGGGGTCATTCTGCCGGCCCTGGGATGGAAACTGCCAGCTTTCTGATCATAGGCACTAAATCGCCCAGCCACACACCATCCCAAAACGGGCACACAAGCTGACCCCTGGCATTCCCTAACTAGGAATCAAACCCGCGCCGTGGCACTGAGGGTTGCCAGATCGTGGGCATCATACCACCAGTGAGGATGATAAGTTCAATTTTAAATACGTCAAAATTTTTTGCTGGTTAAGGAGATAACATGCTGAAAAAAACCTTTGCCCCTACAGGACATTGATTTTAAATGTCACATGAGCTATAAATCACACAGACCATGCTGAATAATGTATAGCTTAAATGTATTTTGAGAAAGCCCTAATAGACTAAGAAGGGGAAAAACAGACGACACAGTCACAGAGAAAAGGCACAGACTAGTCAGGCAAAAAGAAAAGGCACAGACTAGTCAGGCACAGAGAAAAGGCACAGGCCACACAGGCACAGAGAAAAGGCACAGACTAGTCAGGCACAGAGAAAAGGCACATACCACACAGACACAGAGAACAGGAACAGACCACACAGTCACAGTGAAAAGGCACAGACTAGTCAGGCACAGAGAAAAGGCACATACCACACAGACACAGAGAACAGGAACAGACCACACAGTCACAGTGAAAAGGAACAGACCATACAGTCACAGAGAAAAGGCAGACCATACAGTCACAGAGAAAAGGCACAGACCACACAGCCACAGAGAACAGGCACAGAGCATACAGTCACAGAGAAAAGGCACAGACCACACAGCCACAGAGAACAGGCACAGATTTCTCAGGCACAGACCTTTGAGAAAATTGAGAGGGTTACAGCAAAAAAGCCATCAGATGTGTATGACGTTACTTGCTAATGAGGCAGACACATATTAATGAGTATTCTAATGCATATAACAGAAAAGTAGGTCAGGTGGGAGGGTTCTGCCCTGCTGGGATTACATCTAGCTTTGGGTGACTGAGACATGACAAATACTCCATATTTCAAGGTCAAGAGGAAACACAACCAGAAAAAGAGAGAGAAGAAATACAGGTCAGTTGATCAGGTTATTGAGGGAGGGAGGGGCGCTTTGAGTATAAAAGAAAGATGCAGAGTACGAATGCAGCTTTAATGTACGTATAAATTGTGACCGATGATCAGAAATCTTTATTTTTCTCCCTCATAAATTGCACACATACATTAATGTGCACACGCTGTTTGCTTAAGATTTTAAGTCTCCATATTTATGAATATTTCCCATTATTCTTGCAATAAAAAACTTAGAAATAAGAAATTACTCCTATAAGTCATAATCAGCCTTTTTATATAGCACTGGTCTCACATATTTCTAGCCCTCATCAAAACACAAAGCTAGTTTTTGTTATGCAGACTAATGTTAAGCACCCTGGCTTAATTAAACACATCAGCACATTCTGTAGACCCTTTAGGAATACGTACGGCTTGGGGATCTTCTTAGAACTCACTCTGAAAATTTAAGCCATTAATCGACTTTTGGAGAACTAATAAGATCCCGTGGTCAGAAGGGGACACAATTACACTTAATTAAATATATGATTAACATTTGGCTCTGATGCCAGATTTACAAAAACACTGCTATGTGCCATAAATGGTTTGCCTCTGTTCTCAGCTTTAGCAGCATACGGCTCCACAGAGCAGCATAATCAGCCGGGAAGTTGAGGTCCGGCAGTACGTTCTTCTACTAACCATGAAGTCCAAGGAGGAAAGAAAATGCTAATCCCAAGGATAGGATCTCACCATTTTCACCGAACAATCGGGAAAGGAACCGTAAAGCACTGAACACTTTGCTCGTACTTGTAGGATAAATAATAATAAACACAATACATGTTTAGATAAACAATGTTCAGTTAGCTTCAGGAAATAAGCTGATTCAGGGCAGGATAACCCAGAAATGCTTAGATCACTGTTGTGAATGGATGCAAATCAGGATGGGAATGTCAGGATGAAGGCAATAAATTTGGGACCTAATTGGATTGATCTGTGCCAGGGGTTACATATGAGAGGCTGTCATGGGGGCCACGATCTCCAGCGGCGTCCCTGGCCGCCTCCGTATTCCCATTTCACTCCAACTTCATGGATCATTGACAGAAAACCCTCTGGCCTCATATTGACTGAGCAGTTGAAAACTGTTTGCATTTTGTCTTTCAAAAATTAATCCAAGCACAGCTTGTGCAGCAGATTGCAACTGTTTTGTGTTGTAGCCTTTGAGATTATTTACTAGAAATGACCATCATTTAGTCGAGATGACTAGGAATAAGAAACTGAAATTTTGTCATACTCTTGTTAAAATTATGGAAAAGAAATCAGCCAAAATTAACATACGGCATTCGGCACAGAACAAAATTCTATAGTGGTTATAAACAAAACAACAACAACAACAACAATAATAATAATAATGTTACATATGTTAGGGACCAGATTCAACTAATGAATATAAAGGAAATCTTGACCACGAAAAATATATTACTGGAGACTGCTTTAAAACATTTAACATTACTCACTGCAATAATAAGGATCATTAAATTAAATGCATTCAAGCTCCCCCAGTTTCTCTCCAGAGAGGCTGACTGTCACAGGGAAGATAAAAGATCCCCTCTCTGCCAGATTGACCCCCTTGGTATGAAACTGTCAAGCCGAACTTTAGAGGAAGTCGTGGTGTTCAGCTCTCTGAAACTCTGCCCTGATTCAGTGGCACTGACTCCAGCAGTCTGCATCAATTTTCCAGGTGGAACAACAAAGGTCCTTGTTGTAAACTGTATGTGGTACATATTGTGGATTGGGGTTTTAGTCTATTGACAAAAAAATAAGAGTTCTATCAGCAGAAGAATATCAGTTACTAGTGTCAATATGGCAAAACGTTGTTATAGCCATTTTCTTCCCCATATTTTCTTTTATCTTGCTCTGTTTTTTTAATGTTACATAATTAGCATGGAATTTATGTAACTGTTATGTAAATCTGCATTTTTTTATGTTACACACGTTACTGTGCTGTAGTTTAGTAGACTTGTACCCTTACCAACTGTTAACTTGATAACGGTTAGTCGATTTTATTAATATTTTTATTAATAAAACAAATCCAGATCCAGATGAGGAAGAAAAGAACATCAGGTGACAAAATCGCCCCCATTCCTTTGGATGAATGATTCTCAACTGTCCTTGTTAAACTTGCATCAAAATGGGAGGCAGGTTTAATTTCCTTTTCATTCTGATTTCTCCCTGTTACCTGTTTTTATTTTCTGCAGTCCATCTTTTGGGGAGGGACAGACTAAATAAGAAAGAGGGACTCACTACATCTCTCTGTGTCACATGGATCTGTTTACCACACTTGAAGCTGAACCTTTAGAAAACAGCCGAATTAAGTCCTATGGCAACTGCAGGACCAGTCAGATTTTGTATCACCATGGCTGCAATAGAGGGAACCCAGCTGGTTACATGGTAGGCAAGTCATTAGCTGGACCACCAGAATCAACCGTTTTTCATCTGCTTTCCCTAATCTCTACTGCCATGTGATAATCCAGGTAATATCCAGATCCTTTGGTTACTGCTCTGCATATAATACCATATTGTATTTACCAACCTCCCAACCCAGCCACCTGTCTATCTAACTATGGTAACACTTTACTTAAGGGCATGTTCTTAGTCATTTGAAAACACATTTATAACAAATAATGATGAAGTGGCCGGGGAGAGGGAAGTCTGGGATTCCCTGCTGAGACAGCTGCCCCCGCGATAATGGATGGATGGATGGATAATGTATTCATAAATCATTATAAACATGGCTATAAATATTAATCAAAGGGCATAACACATTATAGCCACGTGTATTATGCAGTATGACTGCCTTATGCGGCTCTCATCTATAATGCACTATATATACCTTTATAATGCATTATAATGGTCAGTATAAGCATTAAGAATGCTTCGTCCTATAAAGGTATCTATAGTGTATTATACATGAGGGCTTCATGAGGCAGTCATAATGCATAATAAATACGGCTATAATGTGTTATGACTTTTTATAAATGTTTATGTTATGTTTGTCATATTTGTGTTTTACGAATGCATTATAATGCATTGTGAATGTGTATATAAATTATACCCTATCTATCTATCTATCTATCTATCTATCTATCTATCTAACTATCTATCTATCTATCTATCCATGCCAAACATAGCACAAACTTCATAAACTGCTGTTTTCATATTTCAGTTTAAATGTAAACTTGTCCCTTTCTCATATCACGTACTTCCAGTAAATAATGTGGATTCTGCATGGAATAGATGAAGAGAGAAGATTGGGATTCTGCTCAGGCTCACGTCAGGGGTCCAGCTCATCAGCAGCTGTTGCAAAGCTCTCATACTAACTAGGTTTCTCATTAACTCAAGATTTTAGCCTCACTGGGCCATGGAGGAAAAGTGAAATTTGACTGTGAATGTATTTTAATGTATGCTATCAATCTGCCCTTTACTCCTATAACATGTGGCTACTCACAAAATCTAGGTGTGTTGTATACTAAAGAATTTCAAGACATTGACCTTTGTGCTACTTCAACCTCAATCTTTTTCTGCTTCTTCTTTTTGAAATATATCTCACAGAGTTGTGTATATAAACTGTTTTGTTTGAAACCCGGACTATTATAGATAGATAAAAAATAAACACACACACACTAATTTATTTACTTGTTTACTTTGGTGAAGGTTCCCCGCATAATTTACATGGTTACAGAGGTGAGTAGAAAAATAAGATGAAATGAAGAAAAAAAAAATACAAAAACTCTATGCCAAGGATTTGCAACCCAGCTCCTGGAGTGCTGGTGTCCATCAGGTTTTCAATGCTTCCAGAGATCAGAAATGTCTTTTACTTTAAAAAAAATTCCGCAGCACTTCTGCATTATCTTGGAATACTTGCAAAATCTCTCTATACTTTTTCATTACTATTAATGACTACAATGTGTCCATTCAAAGCACAAGGGATAGAATTAATGGACTAATATGTATAAGACTGAATGACAGAGAAATGTTCAGTAAAGTGTGCTTTAAGTATTAAACTATGGGACAATGCATTCCATTTAACTTTCAGATTATGTATTTTTATACACATTCATTAATAATTCTACTGTGTCTTTTCACCAGCAGTGACAGAAAACGAGGTATTGAATGTGAAGTGCATATGCAAACACTGGGATAGTAATTAAAATTTACCTGTAAAGAAATCTATAAAACTAAGGGATGCATTTCTTTGAAAGGTAAAACAGACAGAAAAATGCATATGAAGTTAACTTTACTGTGGCTTTGGAGTTGAGGTTTAAACCCAAAACCAATTTCTGGAATACCGAATACCTCCCTGGTATTTGCGATTGCAGATGTATGTAGGGACGTGTGGATCGATACTGAAATATATTTTCAGGCTTGACCAGGTGACAGTTAGGCAACTTCTTTTCCCCTTGGGAACTGAACCAGAAACTGTGAAGAAATCTGTATCCATTCATTCTCTATGCCCAGCCGTCCTTTGCAGGGTGGGGGGGGTCCAATCGTAGAAGCTATGGGCACATGGCAGGGAAGGACAGGGCACCAACCCATCACAGCTATGAAGAGAGAAGAAAAATATTATTTGTCAGTTATCTTCCCCATTGGTTTGCTTTCCTCTTTGTGTAATACAAAAAAAAATCTTGCTTTTTTATTATTTTTTTTAAATATGGTCTTTTAAAGAGATTATGGTATTCTTGGATGTACGGAATAGTATATATTATGAATATAAACTGGCAGTTTACATCGGTGTGTCTAACAGGGGTACTGGTGGCTGAGAGTAACTTCATTGCGAAGAATGACATCAAAAATTACAGTGGTAGCATCTCATTCATGAAAGGAGTCCATAGAGAGCTGGAAGAGGTATATAATGTTGTAAATGTCAAGTAAATGTCAAACTGGAGCTTCTGCTTCTTGAGGAGACCACTCAATACTTCACGCAAGCTGGTCTCTTTCAGCTCAGCTAATTGTGTGGGAGCATGAATTTTGATTTTACAGATATTCGTGAGAGGGGCATAGGAACAATTAAAGTGTTTAATATAATGCCAGTGTATAACTAAAAATATCTCAAATTTTTCATTCAGAGTTTCACAAAAATTTGAAAACTCATTATATACTGTATGTAAAATGGGTAATTTCTGGCTTGGCAGAAACGATGACGAGTTGAGTCATGAGTGTTCAAGTCTGGGTCAAAACCAAGTCCATTCATATGTGGACTGGAGTATCACAACCCATCTAACTGGCATCACGCAATTGCCTGTAGAGTATGAGCGTTTGTATGTATGGGTCCTACGATGTACTGGTATCTAGAGATACATGATATATCAGTTAACATCTGTATCGACTCACATTTGTTAAAAATAGAGTTGGGTATTATTTGGGATTCTTCCAAAACAGTGCTGGTGCTTAAATGATGCCTGAACCCATACTTCAAAAATAAATAAATAAAGCTTAAAACAAAGGTCAATGGCATTAAAGAACAGCCTTTTCATTTCTATGGCAAATTTGAGCTTCAAATTAAACAATATATATATATATATATATATATATATATATATAAACAGCTAATATTAAAACTTATAATATTAATTAAATATTTATACATTGAATCCCCAAATAAATGTAGAATTAACACAAATGAGAGTATATGGGTCATTATCACGAGTTCAATACTGCAGCACATTAATTTTCTCTTATTTTTAAGACTCCAATAATACAACTTCATTGTCTAAACTGTCAATTTTGCCTCCAGGGTACTTAATTAGTTTTATTGTGTTAATATCCAGTTCTGTAATAAACAAAAGTATTGGTTGGTTAAAAAAATAAATCAACAAATTACAGCAACTAAAGGCATTACTTTAATATGTCTAAAGTTAAGATAGTGTTTGTGGGGTTCAACTGACATTATTTCATCAAAATTGTAAAAAAAATTCTCAAATTTCTGAATATGACTCATATTTTAATATTTAATTGCTTATCTTAAATACACAGATTATTAATTTTCAACAAAAATATTACTTGCAAGCATCAGGTAAAGTTCAATGCTTTTAAAATGGTTTTATGAACAGATGGCAAAAAGAAAAGACAGGCTATTGTATTATAAGTAGGGATGTTAAGGGATGTTCTTCTTTTTAATTACACACCTTGGCGATTAATGGCATTACCACATGTACCCAACAGGCAGATCAAAGTAAACCAGGTAACAGCAGGTTCCTGTGAGATTCTAACTGAACATTTCGAATTTAGCTGTGAATTCTGGGATTTATAATGTAACATCACAACTTAACTGTCACGCTGTTTGCAACCAGGAAGGAATATTACATATCTCTACTAAAATCTATGTTCATACTACTGTCCCATTTGGGCAACATAACTCTGCATGCTTTAATGCAATCAAAGAAATAACGACGCATTGCGACTTAAAAATGAATGAAAACCCTTAACATTGCATTTCAGTGGCACCCAACCAAAGTTAAAAATCAAGAAACTGGCACTGGTCCAATGTACCATGGTTTATGCAACCTGCAACATATGTGTAATTCATTCCTGAACGGAATAAAAAACAGTGTAATGTCATTCTGATAATCTGCGCCAGCAAACTTGGCCAGTTTCGTGCCATTGACAACACCCCCACCCCCCAGGCTAAGAGATCAGCATTTCCACATTGGTGCACCTCTTGTGGTTTCACATCCAGGGTGTCCCACCGCTTCGCACCCTATGCTGCCTGGGATAGACCCCAAGCTCCCCGTGACTGACCAGCACAACTTGTGCTGCATGAATAAATTAATCTCGAAAATGAGGCAGCCAACAAAACAAAACCTGCAAAATCAAAGGCAAATTGAGAAGTAAACTGGATGGCTGTGCTGAGGACACAATCAACCAAACAGCATGGTTCAGGCCTGAGACTAGCATCAAGGTATCAGTTATGGTCTCAGTCGCTAAGAAAGAATTAACACAGCTATTTATGGGACATACAGGGGGACAGGTGACAGTAATCACTGCAGAAGCCCTGACACATGACCCTCCCACCCAAGGGGGATGCAGACTGCCCAAGGGGGATGCAGACTGCCCAAGGTGGATGCAGACTGCCCAAGGTGGATGCAGACTGCCCAAACAGATGCACACAGAGTCATGATTCAAAACCCATGATGAACTACCTTATGGAAAACTGACCAAACTGAGTTTAGTTGTTACAAAATCCATTTCCGGATTTTTCTTATTTTTAGAGCCTCGCCCCAATTTTATTTGGTACCATACTGTAATAAAAGTCCCTTACCTTGCATATCCAGGGCACCTCTGCCAAAAAGAGCTTAAAAAGTCTACAGTGGGAAAAAAAGCTGCACAGTATAGAACACCCCCGAAGACTGATAGATGAAAATTAAGTCTTATAATACACAAGCAACTGACTTCCAGTTATGCTGGAAAAATTGCACTGTATCGCTGTGTCCCCTCTAAAAGTAATGTATTTTAATAATTTCACATCAGATCCAAAAGGTTGTTCTGTAATTATAAAGAATAGAGGGTAGTTGTAAAATGGAAACAAATTCAATATGATGTGGAAAAGAAGTGACTACAGTGTAACAATTGAAAAGACCATTTCCAAACTCGCTCAGCCCATGGGAGTGGATTGTAACAACACATTATGTAATAACACTGCATTATAACTTGACAGAATGGAAGAAATTTTCATCAGAAAATGTGGTGTTATTGCATAATGCATTGTTACATGGATGTTTCTATAAGATAACAGGTGAAGCAGTGTTTCACCAGAAAAAAGAACAGAAAAAAAACCTTACTTTCATATCATATAAAGCATCTTTTTAATGCTAATGTAGCATCACAATGGCCATTTCCATTTGAAACCAAAAAAGAATGTAATGGTTCAAAAGCTGTCTAACTAACCATTGTAAAATAACACGTTATTATTTCTTTGATTTGATGCAGAATTAAAAAAAAAAAATTAAGAATAAAACGAGCAAAGATTTTAATAAAGATCTATAATATTCCTTCATTTAGGTTGTAACAATGCTGTGACATTTGGAAGTTGGTTGCAGGATTGGAACTCCATCCTGTGGGAAAAAACTCACACTGTTTCATTGGGATTAATGTGGTGCTGAGGTATCATCTGCTGCATGGCTGCACTCAGGCTCTCATCCCTGAGAAGGTCTGTCGCATGGCGGCTGCGGTAACGCGCTGTAATAAACGCACGCTCCTTACCACACCTCCTCACTCCTCATGTCACAAAATCCCAAAATTAACAGCTAAATCAAACAATTACCAGACCCAGACATGCAGAGGATAAAAATATTGTAATTTGCAATATTTGTTTCAGTTCTTTTATATTATAAAGTGTACTTTCAATGGATGACACATTTATCATGAGTTTTTAGATCAGTCCTGCAGTCAGGTATCATGGACGTTCAGGGAGGACGTGCATTATTATCATCTCTTCCCATTACCTCAGTCTCACCACTTATTCTTCTTGTAATCTCCACAAAACAACTTTTGTTAGTTTTCTTCATAGCCATGGGGGACCGATTGCCAAATTTGAATGTGTTCCAGGCCCTTGCCTTACAGATTGGAATAGAGGTAATTGTCAAATAATCAATTTATCCTTATTGGTCAAAACAGCGTCATTAAACAATAATTAAATTTTAATTTTTTTAAATATCATTTACCCTTCCTAGCTTTCCCTGGTTACCCTGTGTCTCACGTTAAAATGCAGTGAACTGTGGGTAATTCCCTCAGGCAAAGTCTGTAGAAATGCAGACTTGCAGAAAGTGTGCATAAAGGGCTCCAAAAATCTGCAAAAGAACCCTCATGCACTAGACAGTTTGATGGTGGGAAAGCCCTAAGCCCTTAAGAAATTAACAAGAATGCACTTTGACGTCCGTGAGTCTGTGAGTGCGGACATTGCGATTGGACCCTAATGTTCAGCAGTACACCATAGAAAGTACTTTATCCAGCAGTAAGTAAGCAAAACTGCACAAGCCAGTGATACGGCAAAACACTGTGGAAATATTGGAATTGCATGTAATGAAAAGATCACACTGCATACAGCCTCACAGCTAGAAGGCAAACTTAATAACGCAGTGAAGGAAGAATGCAAATCAAGTATGAAATCAAGCCCAGCAAACCTGCAATTTATCGTTTGTGTTAAACTCAACCAAAATGTACAATGCATCCTGTACAATTATAAAGGAATCAGATGGTCCTCAATTGTCTTAAGAATATATATTTTACCTTGGAGAAAATTGTGAAATAAATTAAGGAAAAACTATGATAAATTGACTTGCAGCAAGTCAGGCGTAACACTTGCCAAAATTTCTTTATTGCTGTTTCAGTTATTTAATTTTCTGACCCATATATCACAGATTTTTATGTTTCCCTTCTTGAAATGCATCTTCAGTGGAAATGTTGTACTTGCATTCATTTATTAAGCAGAGCCATTTGACATAAAAGTGAGGCAGATGATGCATCACTAGTATAACAGCCATAAGCTCTGAGCTCAGCTGAACTGATGCATTCAATCAGAATAACCTTGAATGGATTAAATACTGTGCATTATTATATTTCTTATATTTTAATGAATGTGAGATGTTTTGAATATATGAATGCAGTTGAATGAGAACAGAGTATGTAGTAATAAGGTGATTAAGTAAAGGGGAATTACAATTATTATGTTCTCTCTGATTCTGATCTCTGCATATACTCGCACACACATACATGCACAATTTTTTATGTTGTTTTGAAGAGTGATGCTGACTGTTAAGTCACAGTAATGACCATGAAGAAGACGGTCCATGTGAGCTCAATGACATCTCCTGCACATTGCTGTCTGTTTTGCAAACTTAAGCTGGCGAAGGTGCTGGCTGTAGATGGAACAGTTTAAAAATGGATGGTGTATTAATACTTTTGCCTAATACTGTATATGGAATTCTTGAACATTCTTGAAAACAAAACTAAAATATTCTTACTTATTTATGATGTTTGCTGTACTCCAGGAAAATAAAACATTATTTAAAAAAGAAAATTATAATAATAATAACATTCATTTATTAAAATAACATTTCTCACTGTGTAAGAAATGTTCCAAAGCATCCATTTATTACAATCCTGACTCAACAATGAATTATGGAATAGGTTGAGCTGACGAGAGGCTTTGAAAGTTTTTTTTTTTTTATCAACATACAATTATGTAAATTCTCCTTGAAAGAAAGTGATCTCTTAATTTGTGTTTGAGAATTAAAAGCAAAAAATAAATTATATCGGCCTCCATGCAATGCAACAATTATGAATTAATGACTCTAATATGCAGTAATGATTACCCATCATACCTTCAGTGTACAAGGAGAAGTTTTCGATTATATGAAATAGGTAATGAAATAGATGCCAAGGATAATAGAAACCAAACATTAGAAATATCATGCAATTTTGATAAAACAACTGATTATGGGAGTTGTGCTTGATGGTTACACTTTCAGATCTGATCTTTGGGCAGAATTATTCCATTCTAAATCACCTTGTGTTCAAAGTCAACTGAGTGCCATTAGGGGAAATGTCACTTTCAGCTGTGCTGTAAAATAGAAAGTTATTCAATGTTAATTATTCAGCCCCTCAATGGCTCATAGTGTCAAGACATAAAAAACCAATAACAGAAATATTGATCATCAGGGACTAAAACCCAGGCTGGGATGACAACCCAGTCCCTGAACGGCGCACAGCAGCCAGATCATCATGACCCATAATAGAAATATTGATCATGGAGAATGATGACTTTGGGAATACAATCAGTGCGTAATTCATTACTAAAGCGATCTCCTTGCTTCTTGCCCCCGTACACCTTCCCCAAAGGGTGTTTGATTTAATTAGCAAACTATTTAGGTTATATCCTCCGGGTCTGATGTCCTGGCACCAGTTTCACATATGTTGAATTGCAATGTACTTATAACTGTTACACGGTTAAACATTAGGGCCAAAATGAAATAGAGAAAATAAAGACTTTAATGATCATCAAAGACCCTTTAGACCATCAAAGACCATAGATAAGTGAATTTTGCTGTAAGAGATTGTTTTGATCTAAAATGAGAAAACTAAAAATTATCAATGAGTAAAAAAAGTAGTTCCTATAGTAAGTATGCTGTATGTATCATCTGTATTAGGTCATTTTACAAGGAGCAAAGAGTAAGGAATTTGCAAAAATAGGATAAACACTACAAACCAACCTATTTACCATTACATCATATAATTATACAACTGTACAAATACACACTTTTAGCTTTTTGAATTTTTTGAACATTACTTTAGATAATCTACCTTTCTCTTTGATCTTGAATTGTTTCCTGGAAAACAGATCCTCTCTCAGAAAATACACTGCAGGTACACCCCCACCCCCCCAAACTGGAATCATTCTGAACTCGACAGTAGTTTTACAGCCCTCCCCCCCCCCACCCCCCCAAACTGGAATCATTCTGAACTTGACAGTAGTTTTACAGGGGGTCAACCTCACTGGTCTCAAAAAAAAAAAGTTAACCAGAGAGAAAAAGGCCCGTGATGTTTGAGAGAAGTAACACACAATGGATCATGTTTTATTATGTCAGTTGTTGGACATCATTGTAGTGCAAACAGGAGCTAATCAGTACCAAGCTTTAATTATGGGGTTAATTATAGCACCTGGTTAGATGTTTCTGCAGAAACAAAGTAAAGCATGTCTGTAGCTATGGTGATGCCGTGAGCTCACGCAGCGGACCCTCCGGATGATCAGCACCAAGCCACTGCCCAGTAGGCAGCAGATCCCCGCAGGTGGCCACAGAGCCAATGGGATGCAGAGAGGGGGTGGGATCGCCTTCCTCAGCACAGCTCCACACCTGCGTTGCAGCAGGAGATGGGGGGGGGGGCGCTGGCTGGTGAGCTATCCATTTGTGCTTTCTGCCTCTCTGAAAAGAGGCGGCCCAGAGGACGAGCAACCGGAAGATTCTGAGACCTCCCACTAGTAGAGGCCGGCATCAGGAAGAAGGGGCTGCTGCTGTACCCAGGCTGCCCATGACCTGCCTGTCACCTTCCTCTGGAGATGAACACGGCCCCTTAAGGGTTTTCTCCTGGAATAATCCTTAATCACCACACTGCAGCAGTGCTAGCATCTTTGCAAACCCTTTAGAACTTTCTCCATTTATGCATAGATATAGCCTATAATGTGGTCTGACCTACAAGCAACTCCTACACATAAAACTAGATAGAGAACTCAATTAAACAGGATCAAAAGGTGATGCTTTACATCGACTGCAACTTCGTAATGGGTTCATTGTGCATTCATAGAACATTCAGTGCATCTTTATAATGTATTTATGATGCATTTATAGAACATCCATAAGCAGCATGTAAGTATGCCATAAAATCCTAACATACCTTAACAGGTATATGTTTATAACAAACAACAAACATTATATGATTACCCCATGGGTGTGTATATACTCTGCCCGCCATTTGAATTTTTCGTTGGACCGCCTTTAGCTTTGATTATGATGCACATTTGTCATGGCATCGTTTCCACAAGCTTATGCAACATATCAGCCTTTATTTTCATCCATATTTGCATTCATTTCTCACCGAGATCCTGTATTGACAAGTGAGTTGAACCATTCCATAAAGCCTCCTTCAGCACATCCCAGAGACCTTCAATGAGGTTAAGGTCACAACTCTGTGGTGACCAAGTCACACGTGAAAATGATTCCTCATGCTCCCTGAACCACTCTTTGACAATTTGAACCCAGTGAATCTTGGCATTCTTGTCCTGGAATATGCCCATGAAAACAGGGAAGAAAAAATCCATTGATGATGGATGGAGGTGTAACCTGGCCATTCAGTAGATTCAGGTACTCAGCTGACTTTACTTTATTGCTGCATAACGTTGCTGAGCTGAAAGAATGATCCAGTCATTGGCTCTTAAGTATTTGCTGATATAAATTCAAATGGCGACTTTTTTTTCGCTGGGCAGTATACACACACACACACACACACACACACACACACGCACACACACACACACACAGTATATATATAATGAACATTCTGTGCTGCTTATGAATCTATGTTCTATGAAGGCATTATGAAGGTGCACTTAATGAAAAGTGTTACCCATTGAAATGATACATTTTCTTTTATTTATTGTTAAAAATCATCCAATTTTACCCATGGCGCTGAATAAGACAAGCGGGGACACAAAATGAATGGATGGATGGATGGATCAAATATTAAACGTTTTTGTTTAAAGGGCATCTGCTTCGCACTCTTGAGTTGGCATTATGCCTTTACTTGCTGCTCTTCATAGCGTGAAGTATTTTCAAAGTGTCTGCCGATTGCCCGAGGACAGTGCCATGTAAGTCTTTTCTAGAATCCTCCATGGAGTCAAAGTAAAGGCTATTAACTGGCCACTCTAGAATAAAACATTTTTTTCATTTCTTTAGATTCATCGACATCCCATTTTAAACACATATAAGATGACAGCATGTTTTTAATCTAGTATTTTCCTGTAATTTAGTATGTTAATTCATCCTTTGAACCTAACAAGCTTTCTTTTTATGTTGAACCTATCCAGAGTTACGTTTTAGTCTAGGCATGCTGTTGACTGGTTAAATATCTGCTCTGCATCTCTGCCAAAATGTAACGCCTGACATTTTAAAGAAAAAAAAGTCTGATATCTTAGCCCACCACTTTTTTTTTTACCGTAATCGTCAGTCAAAAGTTTATCTGGAAATATTTATACCGGCTTTGATTATTTTTTATCCTCCTTCTTGTCACCATGCTAAATAATCTGCTTTTGTAAAGTGTTCTGGATATTGCTATCTGATGCATCTCTCTAATCCCATCTTTTAAACCCTGTAGGCCTCTGGAAGCTGTTCCATAGTAGATTCCTTTTAATTGAGTTGCTCATTTCAGAAAGAGAGCTTGATTGTGTAATTTTGTGATATGCAACTTCCATTATTTATGACTGAATGGATTGGACAACTAGGAATTTTAAAAGTATTTTACACACGTTTTATGTATAGTACGTAAGATACTTACATTCATATGGGTCTTTGTCTAATAGCTGTATGTACAAATTGCTATTTTATGATTAACTGTGAAAGCAACAGTATTTGAACTCTGTACAAATTGCTATTTTATAATGATGAACTGTCAAAGCAGTGATATTTGAACATTGTACAGCATTTCAAACCACCAGACCTCCAGCCAAGGTTTTCCTTCAAATTTAATTTACGGAATTATTAATGTTGCCTCTAGTTTGTCACAGAATCTCACAAGTTGTTTTTGCACTATCCACTGAAATAAGGCCCTTTCACTGACACATTGGCATGGAGCTCAGGTAGATCTTACATGTTCTACTTTAACTAACCCAGAGACACAAAACTGAAAGCTTCAGAAAAATTTAAATACATAACTTTACTCGGTCAGAACTTTACCTAACACTTGCAGTGCTGGAGGATCAAATCCTACCTCTGCTGTTTGTGTGATGTCGTGTATATTACATTGTGGGGTCCAAATGTCTCCACAATATGATAAAAACCTGATATGTCGATATTTTCTCAGTCCCCACAAGCGGATACTCATTTTTATGTAAGGGTTAACCCGTCTGTCACAAAATAACTGGATGATGGACAAATTATTATCTTGCACTTTGTTACGGGAAGTCCTGGATCCTAGATCATAGAGCAGACACACAACAGTTATGCAGCGATGTCATTTAGCCTGAAGGCATGTCTTTGGGATGAAGGATGAAACCAGGGTACCCAAATGAAACCTGTGCAACACGAGGACTAACAAGCAGATTCTTCACACACAAACAAATACACTCAGAGAGAGAGACAGAGAGATTATCTATAGAGGTAGAGATATCTATATCTTTGTGAGGACTCGATTTTATGGACAAAACCCTAATCCCAACAATGACAACATTAAATAACTGTACGTAAAATATAATAGAAAATACAGCACCTACTGTACCAAGTGATATTTAATGCTTCATCACAGATTACTGCAAACATTACAGTCATGATCAGAATGTAAATTGCTGACGTGACCAAAAAGCATTTTCTGATTGCTTACACAAACTTTTCAGAATACTAGGCAATTTGGAAAAACTATACACACAAAGCCTGCAATTTACCAAAACTTTACTCACAAAACCCGCAATTTACCAAAACTATACGCACAAAGCACAGTTTCAAAAATTTAAACACAGAAAAAAAACTCATATAAAACTTTTGCATATGAAAAAAATATCCACCAGTAAATGAAGAGCATGATACAGTCACTCACATTGCAGATGAGACGCACCATTTCAGCAGAACTGTACATTTCAAACCCCTTTTTAAAATGCAAGTTTTATCTTGTACTCAATCAATAAGCACTACAACTTAGTAATGGTGAACTGGATTTGAAACAGAGACCAAAACCGTGATACAAACGTCCACGACCCTTCCCCCAGTCGCAACCAGCCGCTACCTCTCAAGTTCAGCTTGTTGAGCTATCGGTACATTACTAATGTTACATAACTCAGTTTTCATTTCACAGTTAAAACTATAACACATGTAAATCACATTTCTATTCTGCTCAAAGTAAGAGCAAGCTGTATATATTGTAAATATTACACATTAAACCTCTTGTCGTTATCCAGCTGCATGTGTCATATAACTATTTTTGTCTAATCGTGACTGAGTGATCACACCTGTGCTGAATGCTAGGCTAGTTTCATTAGCTCAAGATAGATAATAACCCTGAGATTTCAGAGCAAAGAGTTCACACATGAATCATCACAAAGCCATATTGGTTTATTGGTACACGACTGTAGCAAAAACTGTATTTCACCTGTTGCTGTTAATACTCTGTGTAACTGTATTGTACTACAACATATTCTGTACGTAGTATTACACAAAAACAATGAGAATGATATCCCTTAATTCAGTCACAGTACTGCTCAGATCTTAAAGCATTTTCTCAGAACTGGGAGGCAGTCTCAGCAGGAAGGCAGGGCAAAGGCTCAGCCTGCTGTCAGAAGGACATACAACGGCAATAGTGAACATGGTATTAGCCGTTAACAAGTGTCACATACAAGAAATTCAGAGCAGCATTAAAGATAAGAATATGTTGCAGGGCATTCACCGAATCAGCATTTCAACCATAGACTGTATTCTGTGTTGTAATATGATAGAAATTAAAGTACCATAAATAGTTACTTTTGAAAGAAATTCTGAGTCAGATACCACTTACTAGGGAAGAGATGAGTATCTGGATTGACAAGAGTATCTGGTACAAAAAATGTGTGCATTCTGAAGCCAACTGTCAACGAATAAGTGTTATTTTTTCAATTTTTTCATTGGATTTCAACCGAAAGCAGCAGCACTCACTGGCTCGACACACACACTGTCCCTCCCACATACTGTAGCTATGCAGTGAGTCATGTGTATGAGGAGAAAGTCGTCCAGGCGTCCTTGAGCACGTTTCACCAGCATTACATGCAAACACCGCATTACGTGTGTAAACTCTGTTCTGTCGTCTGATATATTGTGTGCATTTTAATATTGCATGGCTTGTCTTCATTAACATTGCATTTACTTAAATTCATGTAGTTATTTTGAAATCTTGGTAATAAACTTTCCGGATGTATTTCGCCTGACGGCAGAACCCGACCCCCCCCCCCCCCACCCCCCAAGAGCACCTGCCCCTTTCTCCCCTTTCTCCCCTTTCGCCTTAAACAGCCTCCATTTAAAGTGCCGCTTTAAAGTGTGTCACAGGCTGCGAGCACAAGGCCCTCAAAGTCTCTGCACGGTAATGACTGTAATTTTGTTCAGATTCAAGATAGAGCTCAAAAGAGTACATTTAGTTCATATCATACTTTTCAGATCTTTTGGAATATCGGAGAATCCAAGGAATAACAAAAAGCACCCTGTCCACCAATACAAAAAAAATAAAGGAAAAGTAACACGTACGATAACATTTATAATCATTTATGATTCATGCATGTATGATATGTGATCTTGCATGATACTGCTGGTGGATTGTATACGTGTTTGTGGTCCAACATAATAAGGATATATGGTCAGTGTAAAACAAAAAGTGTTATATGTATTCTTACAAGGCATTTTCATATGGGAATATTCACAAAATTGCAAACTTCTAGGTTAAACCACGCCCACATCCAATATGAAGCGCTGCCCATTCTGGATACAGATACAGATTATTTTGCTTATTGAACAGATATGGAGAGTCCGGGATTCGCTCGCTCCTGCTGCTTACAGTACTTACAGGTTAATCCAGTATAAAGTCTGCTTACTCTACTGGTGAGATAGATACATTCTTTGCATTTTAGAGCACACTGTCATATTTCACTATACGCCATGCAGTCTTTTCAGTCTCTTGTCTTTGTGTTTGACGCCAGTGACTGCAGACAAGCTCATCTTTTGTGATGAGACAGGATTCAGCTTCAGTAAAAGGGGCAGGGGGGGGGTGAAAATGGTTAATCAGCAGCCATTGGGGTAGTTCCTGGGTAACACATAGGCAATGTGACGGTGTGTGCAGGCGTTTGCTGTTGCAGGGTCCTCCTCTGCCGTGCTACTCTGGGACCTTAAAACACAGCAGACCTCTTGGCATTCCTTCATAATCACCTTCCTCAGTTTTTCCAGTGGGTTCCTAGCAGTGTCTCTCCCCTTCCTCAGGTTGTCCGCTGGGTTCCTAGCAGTGTCTCTCCCCTTCCTCAGGTTGTCCGCTGGGTTCCTAGCAGTGTCTCTCCCCTTCCTCAGGTTGTCCGCTGGGTTCCTAGCAGTGTCTCTCCCCTTCCTCAGGTTGTCCGCTGGGTTCCTAGCAGTGTCTCTCCCCTTCCTCATTTCATTCAGCATGGTGGTGGAAGACAAATCAAAGATATCGCTGTGAAAGGGAGAATCTTCTGCAGAGGACAGAGGAAGCCGACGGGGACATGCACTAAGGGGCTTATGGAACAGCAGAGAGGGTTTCTCCTGCTGTCTTGGGAGGGCATTGTGGATGGGGTCAGGCAGGTCAACCCAGACCAGAGACATCATGTTAAAGATATGGCTGCAGAGGTTAATGACTGATGCTACTAACAGTGAATTCTAAAAAATTGTGTCCCCTTATTTCACGTTTTGGATTTAATGACCATATTGGCTTTAATTTGTGTTGTTTTTTTCCATACAGGACATGAATTTGCTGACTGTTCTCTCTATTGAAATTTAAGTCAACAACAAAAGTAATTAATGTACTTAAATTCATGAGATATTACTTATCTAAATGAGGTGTGTTAGTGGTCAAGTTCAGCAAATATCTGAGTATACGAAACAGTAACATCAAATGGTGTGGTGACTAGAGGAGAGGTTTTGAAATAGTAAGCTGACACACTTTGATAAAATCAATTTTCCTTTCATTAAAAAATACCTCTGCGACGGCCTAAAACATTTGCACAGTACTATATGTATATATGTATGTGTATGTATGACCATTTCAATGAATTATTGTCAGAGGTAGAAATTTCAGGTCCAGAAAGTACAAATCCAGACCAGGATTTTGTTTCAAGCAGCCAGTGGAGTACTCTGTAACTATGACTCTTTATGCTCAACTGTTTGGTTGAAACTAAATCACGGTCTGGATTTGTACTTTCTGGACCTGAAATTTCCACCTCTGATTATTGTAAGAGGAGTTTCCTTTTGGAGCCAACATGTAATGATTATGTAGACAGTGACACATAGACCAGCCCAACACATCATACTGCTTTAAAACGAGGTTATATTTATGTTTAAAGATGCCCAAAATAAAAATAGGGCTAAAGAAGTCTGACAGAAGTACAGGAAACTAAACAGCCTGATTATATAGCACAGAGCTCTCATGAGCTAGATGGTCCCCCTTGTAAAATTGCTGAGCTCCAAAAAATGAAATAAACTTCAGACTCTAAGAAGAGGGCAAAGTAGAGGAACTACATCTTATCAGAGGCAGATTTACTTCTAGATTGGGAAGGTACATTAAGAAGAGGAGTCAGAACTCCGACAGTATTCTGCTACACTTGGGTGATTTTGTTGCTGTGGTGCAACATACTGTAAGAGAATTCTATACAATTGTTCTTTAAAATCTGTGGAAGTTTCTTAATTTCCTTGCAAATTAAATTCTATCAAACTTAAAAACATGAATTTAAAATGCAACCACTAGATGACCGTTGACTGAGGCTGTATGTAACACTCTTAATGCCTAATTATGTGTGTATATATATATATATATATATATATATATACACTGTATGTCACCTAGTGTTAATAATTCACAATGAACAAGTAATGAGATGACTCATTTCAAGAGATGCATTGCATACAAAAGCTCTAAATACCCTTATTATTGAAATTGCATTGAAATTGTCACGCAATGTCAGAAATCAAGATGCATAATACCAGTGATTTTTCTGGTTTAAATGTTACATGGTTATTAGATACTTATTAGGACAAATAATTGCACATTTTCTTTGGGATCAATAAAGTATCTATCCATCTATCCATCCATCCATCTATCCATCCATCCATCCAACACCATGGTTTCATAAGTGTCCATAACCGTTAATAATGGGGGCTATTCTGTAGTTCACAGGCAACCCACTCCATTTTCCTCTTCTTCCTTAGATCAGATTTGCTTCCTGCTCGGCCTTGCAGCTCCGATACTTTGCACCTGTGTTGGCTGCAGCTCCTGTTGCGCGTGTCTTGGTGTTTGTTGTTCATAGCGAGGTGGCCAGGGTACATTAATGTCCCTCCTGTGTTCGCCAAACCTCCGTGCTCGAGTCCTTCCCCTGCACATCTCGTTCCAGAGCTCTCCACCCAGACGCCAGCACCAAACCCTGCTGCTTGTCTGTTCCTCAGTGTTTTTTCCACCAAACCCCAGGAGCACTGTGAGGATAGCTGAATGGAATGGAAATGTACTTAATTTAATGAAATATTTTGCACCAAATTCCCAGAATAGCAATGCTTGTTGGATTCATTTGCTATTGAAGAATTGCTTATTTTTTTAGCAGCTTAATATATCATTTTTAACTGCTGCTAATGTTTCATTTGCACAACGAGCCATTCTAAGAATGGCAGAGAAAGCTTTCAATTATTCTAAATTGGCTTACATTTTTTTTTTTGTTTGACAGGCATAATTCAAAAGAATACTGAGATTCTAGGACGTATTAATCAGGTTCCAGCATGCATTACAGGTTCTCGATTGCTTTGGCACATTTCACGAAACATACTTATTATTATTATTATTATTATTATTATTATTATTATAAATACTACATTTTATTTATAGAGCCCTTTACATCACAGGATCTCAAAGGGCTACAAGTAAAAAAAAAGAGACAAAATAAACAATTTAACAGTAAACAATTTTAAAACCTCTAAGTGGGGGAACCAAACGTTCTTAACATTCTCAAGACTAACAGCATTTGGTGCCTCTTTACAATAAAGCTGCCCATATAATGAGTGTATGAATGGTTTATAATCTGGTTCTTAATTAGGTTGTAGCGCTTTGTAAATTATTAATAGACAATTATAAACAAGTTATAACTCAGTTTTTTATTAATGAGTTACTACCATTTACAAGTGGCAAAAGGGGGCCTCATTGTAAAGCGATAACGAGCATATATAACAACACTATGGTTTAGCTGCAAGTGTCAAATGCAAATAATTACTTCAGTAAATTAGTCATTCTTACAAACATGAAAAGGACAACCAGCATTATTTTAACCATGAGCATGAAAAAGCTTAGTTATATTGTCAAAATGTCAATGTAAGTATGCTTCTTAGATCCAGAATTTTTAATATTTGGTTCCCACTTTCTCATTGTCACTGACTGATAATTTTTTGTTAGCAAACTGTTACTTATTCATGTCAGACACCAGTTTCAACACTGCAGAGCTCTACATTACAGTATGTAACGCTCACTGGCAAGGGAAGCACTCGCATGCACATGTAACTTCTTCAGATCTCAGGATACAGTAAGATGGCAAACAGTCACACAGCACTGTAACATAAAAATAGCAACATGGCAATACAAGAACAACAAAAGGGCATCAAAATCATGAACGGAGGGAAGCAAAAAGACAACAATGGCATATCACTGCAATTTACAGAATATATTTTTAAATCATTTTTAGCTTGGTTAACTGTTTTGCTTGTGGTGAGTAACATGATGATCACACACATATATAGTTTTGGGTGTATAATTATTACAATGGAACACTACATAATCTACTTTTTACCAATAAGACTAATGTAACTGAAAATTGTGCCAAATGAACAACCATACAAAACCATTTGCATACATGTACTAAAACATTTGGAAATTTGTGTGAGGCAATGAGAAGTGTTCTGATGTGCAGAGCTGACACTATGGTGTGGGGATTGCACTCCTCGTTTTGCAAATCGAGCAGAACTGCAATCATTAATCTGAATGTAAAACATTTTAAACCCAAATGCAGACAGATATTTAAACAGTACATTTTCAAAAACTGCTGGCACCCCACCCTGGGTTATTCCCTGCTGGGATGGGCTCTGGACTCCAGCAACCCAGAATAGGACAAGGGGGTACAAAAATGGATGGATGGATGGTTATTCATAAACTGCAAATTCTTGCTAAAATAGCTACACTTATTGAAAACATTTGGGAAATATTGAATTAATGCATAAACTTATTAACAATGTTGCAATATTCATTTACTTGTTTATACACACCTTTATAAAATCAAGACACATGGTATGCAACACTCTGGAAAGTTTGTAGCACCATTGTCTACCCAACTTATAGCCATCTAGCCAACGGCAGAACATTGCATATGACAGAATATTACAAACGCATTATCCTGTCATGTAGCAATATTCAAGAAAAAATGTGATAATCTGAATTTAAATAATCCATGCATCAATTATTTATTGTTATATATATATATATATATAACTATATAACTATAAACATCAGAAACCAAAGTCAAAATTACTTCAAAGTAAAACAGAGTTAAACGCAGTATCCTAAAAAATAATCATGACAAATCAGTTCATTACTATAAGAGCTGTTTCAATTGGGATGGAAAAAATTCATATGAGATGGAGACTGTATTTGGGGGGGGGTAGTGGACCTACAACAAAATGAAAATAGGAACGGAGAGAGAAAACAGACTTGGCGCTCAGTGAAGGGTAATGACAGCCGGACCATCGGGACACAATGGCTGATTAAGTGATCAGGGGTCTGTCAAGAGAGAGCAAAGTATTACTATGGAGAAGTGATTTAGCCTGCAGGGACGTTTCTGCTGACGGCTCCTCACTGCTGGGGACACATATCCCGCCATGGCGAGAACCTCCTGATAGCTGATCATTGTGAGAATTGTTGTCTATTGTTTAGAATAAAGTGTTTTTGTCTTATTTTTTGATACCCATATGTTTATATTTAGCATATTTCATTAGATTCTATATATTATATATATATTAGAATTTCTCTAATTTTATGTCCCACAGAGCCTCCCAGAACAATGATTTCACTATATGTTTTACAAGTATGCTTGCATATGACAAACTCTGACTTTGAATAAAAGGGGGGTTGGAATTAAGCTGAGTCTACTCTGCATTCAATACAGAATAGGGGGAGGAATGTGTTAGCGATCCTCTTTATCCTATGCCTTTAAAGTAATGTGATCTGAGGAAACTAACTACTGACATTATAAGAAGTCTCTATATTAAATATGTACAGAAATTCTGGCTGCTCTCATCAAATCAGGCTAATGCGCAACCCTGTGATTGACAGATGGGGGTGACATCATGTCCTTAGCATAATGCCCTTTTGTTGCCAGCATTTCTCTGTACGTCTTGCAGTTGTTACCCATTTATCAAATAAATGGTGCTTTTGGTTGCCAGGAGTTTCTCCTTCAAAGACAGGCAGGAGAGTTGCTGTAAAAGGCTGTGGCTCACAGGTGACCGTGATAATTCAGCGCTTTGAAGTTAGCAAAAATACAACAATAAAAGTAATTTTTTTTTTTTGTAACAAACATTTTTACAACATAAAGATCCATCCATCCATGCATGCATACATAGACACTCACATGCATCCATAAATAAAAATTCACTCATTGCATAGTTTATTTTATTGATTGTTTTCCTGCATATACTCCCACATTCAAGTGTGCATATATTACTGGAAATCGTTCTTGAAAATGCATATAAAAATAAGAGAATGGGAGACTCAGATGTTCATGATTATGGTTTTTCTGTGTTACAAATTGGACATCGTGGTGAGTGTGATGACTTTATATAACGTCATGGGAAAAATCAAAAGCCAAAACTCATAAAACAACTTAGTGAGTTGAGAATTATACTTAACTTCCCATCAAATACATTTCAGCAAAGAAATCAGAACCTGAATTCTAGAGCACAATGAACGGAGCCTCCAAAGGCATTAAAAAGATTCAGCTGCTCTCAATATCTACTCAAATTACTAACCCTTTACGGTGACTAAATTTAGAAGGACAATTTAAAATATTTTTACATTTTCTAGGTTAATCACATACTGAAATAAACTCAACCCAAAGGGACACAATTGCTCATTTCTGAGTTGGAAAAACAATACTTCCAAATTGAATGTGTCTAAGATCATCTTTGGGCTGTTTCTACAAAGAATGGAGAAATATTACACGAGTAAATATATGCTGAATCAGCTTTGTCACCAAAGCATAATATATGCAAAGCTATGCCGTGGATTTAATTTGCATGTCCTTGGTTCAGTCGGTAGTGTGGCTCAGTTGTCCCACAGTTGCCCCTCTCTCATGTGTGGAGTTTTCATGGTCTCCATCTGTCACATGTTCCTTCCCATACTCAAAAGACACACTTACATTTAGGTAAACTGGTGTCTTTAAATTGTCCATAGTATGTTGATGAGTTTGTGCACAAGTATGCCCTGTGATGGTCTTGTGTCCCATTGAGGATGTCTTGTCCACAGTATGTTGGTGAGTTTGTGCACGAGTATGCCCTGTGATGGTCTTGCGTCCCATTCAGGATGTCTTGTCCACAGTATGTTGGTGAGTTTGTGCACGAGTATACCCTGTGATGGTCTTGCGTCCCATTCAGGATGTCTTGTCCACAGTATGTTGGTGAGTTTGTGCACGAGTATGCCCTGTGATGGTCTTGTTTCACCCTTCCCTGAGTCCTAAAGTTGGCTGCGTTTTCATTTTATTATTCTTTACTATGTCTGAATTAGAATCAGCTAACCATTAGGTAATAATTTAGTAAAACCAGAAAAAACCTCCAAAGATCCATGTTCCACTACAGATTCTCTTGGATTGTAATTTTCTTTAAGTAGAATACAGATTGTAGCCTTAATCAGGAAGCACAGGCCCAGGTAACAGAGAGACTTGGGCAAAAGGACTCATTTTATATGCTATTAATGTCGCTATCTCTTGATTAGCTTTTTTATTACGTGGCACATATAGTAAATACTGTTGTGAAAAAACAAGCCTTTTATAAAATCAGGCTCATAGATGTTTTCTTAAAATTCTTCCGTTGAGAAAACTTTACTTTATACAGTACATGTCAAGGATTTGATCCAATTACTCATCTTCCAAACTCAGCACAGGGTCATGGGGGGGGGGGGGGGGGGGGGCAGCAGCAGTCCGCTAAGCTGGACACCTGTGCTGAGTTTGGGATTCCCGTTCATGCCAGGACCCACAAGCATTTTATAATGCATATGAGTGATTACAGGTCAAGGGAGGGGTGATGTCCTGCCAGCCCCCACCCCCACCCCCCCACCACCATAAATTATAGCCATGCTATCGTCTATGATTGCCAGCGTAACTAAAATATTCCATTATGAATTTTTTGATTTCCTGTTTTCTTTGCATATGTTTATCAACATAGCAGTAGAAATAATTGGATTTCAGGTGCAGTTAGTGCATTTGGACGTAGAATTTTGCAGTGCTTCAGGTCGCAGGTGATCCAGAGACACAGCAGTTTCTTAGAAGATGCCAGTACAGGGAACGACAAAATGGCCCGTCCTTTGGTCTCTTTCTGGCATCTGGTTTGTTCCCATTCAAAGTCTTGCTTTTGTATTTCATTTGAAACAGAGAACTAATGGTTATAAGAAAACCCCTGTCCTCACGTATGATGGAAAGTGGGATCAATCAATGCGGTCAGGAATAACTATTCCATTTGATTAAGAAAAAGTGCATATTTTACCATAAAACCTGAAAGCAGCTTCAGCTTTGTGTGTGTGGATGCGGTATGTGATCAGTGCTTCACACTGTTTTCCAGGCATTCCAGGTTCTCTCTGTGGTCCAAAGACATGCAGTTTGACGTTTCTAACGTGTGTATGTACCCAGAGGGGGACTGGCATCCTGTCTCATGTGTACCTTCACATATACAGCATATTACAGTTTCCCCCGATTGTTTTGACAAATTTCATGAAACATACTTAACATTCTCAAGACTATAAGTGCATTTCTCAAAACAGTTCATGAATACAGCTCAACACGAGGGTGTCGCTGCAAACGCCTGAACTCCACAATTGATTGAAGTGATAGTCGGTTCCCAATTTCTCATTATCACTGACTGATAATTTTTCGTTAGCAAACCGTTACTTATTCATGTCAGACACCAGTTTCAACACTGCAGAGCTCTACATTACAGTATGTAACGCTCACTGGCAAGGGAAGCACTCGCATGCACATGTAACTTCTTCAGATCTCAGGATACAGTAAAATGGCAAACAGTCACACAGCACTGTAACATAAAAATAGCAACATGGCAATACAAGAACAACAAAAGGGCATCAAAATCATGAACGGAGGGAAGCAAAAAGACAACAATGGCATATCACTGCAATTTACAGAATATATTTTTAGATCATTTTTAGCTTGGTTAACTGTTTTGCTTGTGGTGAGTAACATGATGATCACACACATATATAGTTTTGGGTATATAATTATTACAATGGGAAACTACAAAATCTATCTTTACCAACAAGACTAAAGTAACTGAAAATTGTACCAAATGATGTCAATTGTACAAAACCATTTGCATATTTGTACTAGAACATCTGGAAATTTGTGTGAAACAATGAGAAATGATGTTCTGCTGTACAGAAGTGACATTATGATGTGGGGATTACACTTGTTGTTTTGCAAATGTTGATTGTCATTTGAGAAATGCTCCAAAGCAATTTGAGGAAAAAAAAACCCATAAGAACTACATTATAAACGAGAACAAAATTTCTGTGGCATACTGCAAACATTGCACACTAAATGAATTGAATCCTAATACTGAATTTCTATCCATTCATCATCTGGAAAACATTGAACAAAATGCACAAAGCCGACTGCTTATGTAGACACTCCTAGTCATAAGGATTATCACCTATAGAGTGAGTGAGGTACCATGATCTGCGGCAATTTGCTCAAACCATAATTTATAATAGAAGTTACATCTCTCTCCGGCGGACAGAATATGCAGAATTAACAAAGATTGATTTTAGTGCTCTTTATGCAGTGCTTTATACCTGCATAGTGAATTTCATATTCACCATTATAAAAAGTTTGCTACTGGTACCATGAATATTTGCAGCCACCTAATTTAATTCCCAAAATCTGTGAATAATGCAATGTATGAAATACCAGAAATATATCCCTCTCAGCGACACATTTAGAGGGTAAGTCAGAGAGCTCAGTTACAGATGAAATGGAAATAATTCTCAAAATCAGTGTCATGTCTCGCGTGTGAGCGCAGAGCAATCAGGCCAATCAAAACATCAGACAGGGACAAGACCACAGGAACAAACAAGGATGGGAGATCTGCCAAATGGCATTTCAAATTGCTGATCATAAAACATTTATACATTTTAAATATTACTCATATCCATACTCAGTTACTCGAATTAAGGTGTCTTATGAAGCTACCGAGTTGCTTAGTCACTAATAGTTATTACATAGTGTATATTGGTAGTTTGTTACAAGTATTAATATCCAATTAGCCCTTTCAAGAACAGGTACATAGCTTCTGAAGTCATGAGTAGGTTGGTATTTTTATTTAATATATTGCGACAAAATTGTTCATTAAAAATAGGAGGCATATAGCACCAAACACAAGAAGCTTTTGTAAAAATGGTTTCTCTCCATAAATAGTCCACAATGATGATAAACATGCATAACATGACACTGCTTATGAAACATTAAGAAATCAATGTGATTAGTAACAGGTTCAAAGTTTTTTACTTGCACTTTAAAAAGGTCACGATGAAGGCATAACACTTGTAGGGTTCATTGTGCTTTTTGGACCACAAAGCCAGCTCATTAAATAAATGTACCTCTTTCTAAAGTTAATTTTAGAGGCTGTTATTCCTGAATGGCCTTTTTTCCCCAAGTAGTCTACAAAGTAAATGGCCTAAAATCCAGGTCAATAAAGGAAAGGGAAGAGAAAAAATATCCAATCACCTATTAGAAGTGGCCCTAGTATATAATATAATTCTGTAACCAAAAAAATGCTGTCCACATAAAACCTTGACATATTTTCATTGCTGTGAGTAATGCATATGGTATTTTTGAAAGAATATTACAAAATTGCAAAATACCCCCTCATACTCAGAGGGAGCCTGACAGACATGAAAATACCTCCTCATACTCAAAGACTAGGCCACAATGCCATGCTTGAAATTACTTTTCTATAATATTACCTTCTGTAATTGTAAATTGATGTAACTTTTTAAGTATTTTTTCTTTTATCTTGTAAATAGACATTAAAATAGAATATAACAGAATATCTTCATTGGATTCTTGAACCCATCCACACGTACAGACAGACGATAATATTACTATTATATTAGCTATACCTGTGCTTTTCATCAATTTTACCCAACTGTACTATAGTGAAATCCCGTTATAGTGGACTCGCTTATAACGGAATATCATCTATAATGGACGAGGTCCGCTGGTCCCGGCTGTGCGCCTTGAACTTGCAGAAAAAGCATCGGATATAGTGGACTCGCATATAACGGAATTTCACTTAGAACAGACCAACAACTTGGTCCCCGGGGCCACTTTTAGCTATAACAGACATGCAGGCTCCGCCTACAAGGCGCGTGGCGTGCCGGTGATACGTACGTAGTCGGGATTATTAATAGTCACGCATCTGCTCAGGTAAAGTTGGATTACTATATGTACAATATAATAATCTACAGTATACCACAAGTGTGTCTGCTGGGGTGTGGCATGAGTAAATGGTGTCCTGTAGTTGTGTTCTGGGCATACAGCAACTCTGGATATAACGGACTGTTTGGTCAGGTTCCTTGAAGTCCGTTATAATTGGATTTTACTGTATACCTCTTTTTGATGTATATTTTACTAGACAGGGCAAGATATGCCTCAGACTGCCATACTTTGCAAATGTGAATTTTTCTCATCCAACTTTTTCTTCTGTGAAAAAGGAAGTCGCTGGTGAAGAGGTCACCTCGGAGGTTCTTAAGTGGGTCCTCCTGGCTGTGAGCTTTCCCTAACACTCGGATTTGTGAAAACATTTAGATCAAAGGAGAGATGTATGTTTTTAGATTTAAAGAAATCCATATAATATTTATTTTTCTGTGGTATCTGGTGTTCCCTGGAGCTGGAGCCTGTTCACCGAGTTTTGGAAAACAATACACAACGAATTGGGGGTGAAGGAATTGATTCTCTGAGTCATCTCTGAAGTCTGCTAGGCGCTCAGTCTGGTGTTATGGGTCAAACATCAAGAATGTCGTTCTTCAGCCACAATGACAATATTGTCCATCAAGAATTCTCATGTAGCGTATGATCTTCAAGACTTAAATTCATTTAAACTCCCTATTAATGTTCATACGCTATCCAATATTAGTTGCACAACTAATGTCTGGAAAATCTGTTTTATAACTGTGGCTTAGAAAAAATGTAATACTGTTGCTTTTTAAATATCCACACAGAAAATACAAGTTAATAATTACTCAGATTATATTAATTATGGATCATTTTTTAAATTTGGAATGCACTCATTTAATTTATTTTTGTATGTAAATTTTGTAGATATTACCATTTGTACGGAATTAATGATACCCTTACATGCGATAATTCTACAGTATGTGCATTTAATTAAACTTGACCCAAAAAGCTTTCCTATGAATTTCTCACTTTAAATTATTTGAAAAAGAAAAAAAATAATAATGCCAATCTAAAGGCCCGTCAGACTGGATGCCATCTTTTCAAGGTCGTCTAAGAAATCATGTTTTTGACAAAGTGTTTTCAGGTGAAGTTTAGCAACACTTCCCTTAAAAAGGAATAAAATATTTCTAAAATTATACTTTTTTTCAGGATGATGTTTTTTTTCCTATTTATTACATCAGGAAAGGATATGAAAAGTAAAGGCAGCGTAAGATGCCCCATTCAACCCAAGCCGTCTGTCTCTGCAAAGGGAAAAAAATATTCAGGGGGAGCACATTTAAACAGCAAAACTCTGCACAGACCTTTGATGGAACCCAGCAACCTTTAGGTGAAACTCTTCATCTTTTGCCACGCATCCATCTTCCATTATGGCAAACTGTGATGGAAGACAGACTTGGGGAAAAGGCATTTTGGGCAAAAGCGAAAGGGGTTTTATCAAAGTAAAACCAAACTAACAGACAATCAGAAAGAAACCAGATCACAAGGGATCCTAACAGGGCTGCCCACAGGCAGACTGAAGCAATATTAATAACAGGAACACAGGACTGGGAAGCACTTTGATACCAGTCTGATGAGAGAGTTAAACTTTTAACTTTTGAACTGCTATGGAGAACATCTATGCATAACTGTAAAATTAAATAAAATAATGAATAAATAAACAGTTACATTTTCTGTAAATAACCCAGGTTCGAATAGTTCTATTTTTCCCAGAAAGATTATATAAAATTCTAGAAATATATGACATAAGAAGTTTTGCTATTAATACTGGTGTGGAACTATGGTACTTCTGCATTCATAAGGAAATGTATTTATAAAATATTTAAAGTACGTTTTCTATTATTTATATTGTATGATTTCTCTAATTGTTGAATTAATTAACATAACAATGCAGTCATTTAGCAGGTCTGTATCTCAAGAGAGATTAGTATCTTAACAGAAAATTACAGAGAAGAAATAAAGAGGCTAATTCCACCTTAAAGTTCAGGCAATTTATAATTTGAAGGTTTTGAGTGTTATATAATCTTAATATTTATGCTTCTGGGAGTCAATGTAAAGATCACCTCAGGAGATGCACTAACTCTTGAGCTCTCCTGTTTATTCCAGTGTGTGGGGTCAAACCGCGTATCACATCCATGACCCATGCTTTCCACTTTGTGGTAGCTTTCCAGAAAGATTTGTAACGCTAAGTAGCTCGTTATCTCTTACTTAAGATCAATCATTATTTAGCATGTGTTTCCAGAAAGCCTTTGAAACTAAAGTAGTTCATTATATGGTTCGTAGATTTACGAGTGCTCCGACCAACTCATTATTTTCTATATCGTTCTTTATTTCAACTTTTGCTTGCTGTTCTATCACAGAGGCACAGAGATCGGCCAAAATAGACGATGAAAAATTGATGGTGCATTTTGGACAACTTACTAATGCTTATGATATAATAAGAGGTTAGTATTGCAATATAAAACTATAATGTCGACTATAAATTAGCGCAAAAGCAGCTCATTGTTGTAGCACCTGTATGCCATTTGAATACATAACAGGGTCCTGCACCATTCAGAACTGACCTGAGAATGACCTTGAAAATCAAATTCAGTTCATAAATTGGTTGAAAACACGATGCAGAACCGCAATTCGACTTTGAATATAAGGAAGAAGAATTGAAATGGAATTGATTTCACATGAATTCATATACATAGTGTAGGTGCAGCTTTAACAATACAGCTTTGTTAAGTGTTTGGGGCATGTTGCAAGTGAGGAAAGGGTGACCATCAACAGGGCAGCTCCAAGACAACGGGGGTTTATTGATAACAACACACAAAAACCAGAAAATAAAGGTACCACTACGGGTCAAAAGGCCCTAACAACAAAACACAGGGGAACACTAGTAAAGATCAGGGTGACACAAGGAAGACAACTAAGGAAAAATAACTACATTAAACACAGGAATCCAATACGCACAGGAACGAAGCACAGGATTACCAGCATGTGGTACAATGACCAACTGAGGGTACTGAACACAGACAGGCACTAAAATACATAGATAAGGGGACAGGACACAGGTGGAATTAACTAAAAATGAACAAACACAGAATTAAGGAGCTGGGACTAGAGGAAACACTACAGTAGGAAAATGAACATGAAGCAAAAGAGCAATTCAAAGCCCAAACAGAAGGTGAGGAGAGCAACCACAGACCAGCCTGAAACCCCAGGAGCTGAGGGTTACAGACTACATGCCGTACTGTCAACCCACTAAGCTATGCGGTGGTCCAGGGAATGAAGGAAAGCACACTGCGGACCAAAGGCTAAAGACAGAAGGGGAAGACAGACAGAATGTTCAGCCGTGCCTGCTGGTCAAACAGCTGTAAGGGTCACAGAGGGCGGGGTCACAGAGGGCGGGGTCACACGGGTGCTGACCATGACACAGATTTATATTTCACTGTGATTCACCCAGCATGTTAACAGATACACTGACCCCCCCCCCCCCATCACAAATATAAACAGCAGCAAAAGGGCCACGTTGGCCTTGGCCCTGTTCAGGTTGCTGCCTGAAAAGTTTGTGCATGTCACTGTTATTCATATTGAAGGCCACTTTTGAAGTGTCACCTATATGATAAATAATTTAACTGTGATTTTGTGTACCATGGTGAAAGAGCACCAGTCATATTAGTAACCCTAATGTGTGATAGCATACATAAACAGTTAAATATGCAAAATCAATAAATACATGCACATGGAAAAGGACTTAGAGGGCTGATATAAACCAAATGTCAGAATAGGCTAAAACCATTACACATTTTTTATCTTACAATCATGCAAATATAAAGTTACTCACTAGTACATTTAAAAAGTCAATATTTACATCTACCATCTTGTAAGTAAATTGGTTATGTAATTATTCATGTTTTGCTAGATCAAATGACATTCATGTGTTGTATGATTGCATTGAATTGAAATTAATTAAAGTCTTCTTACCGTCATTTCAACACCTTACACGGCGTGGCCAAGTCAATTCAAAATCCAATTAATGAATTGTGAACAACCCTGGTAAGCTACGTAATGAGCTAACCAATCAAACTTGCTATGTGTTCAGTCACATCTTTTCAATTGGGAAGGTGAATCACCCCTCATGACCAGCAGTGGCAGAGGATTGTTACGTTAAAAGGAATCAGGGTTTGCGACAACGTCATCCAGGAAGCCAAGTTGCTTTGCGGATGATCATGAACCCCTAGAGTCATCTCAGTAATGCACAATTCATAATGAAATACAGGCCCGGGGTGAAGTAATGAGCCTCCTTGGTCTGGTGCAGGATAATTTGAAAAGAGGAACATGCCAGAATTTGCTCTCAGTGCACCTGGTGGATTCCTGCAGACCTACAGAAGCTCATGGCCTCTGCAAGGCTGCTGTGCCCTGCATCTGTGCATTGATCACATTTCTGTTGCACTGTGTGCACAACTACACACAATGTCCAGCAGAGGGGGGGGGGGGGCGGGGGGTGCCTTGTGTGACGCCAAAATTGTTCTTGTCTTACGTTGTTCGTTATCTTGTTTGTTATTCACCAAGATGCTCTCTGGAAAGCCATTGCTGTTCTGGGACGTCAGTGAATGTCACCTACTTTCTCACAGAGGTTCTACTGCCATGTCACTCTGATCCCAACAGAGACTTCATGTATATCTTCCTTTGACTTTGCATTTGCTGTCGGATACTCGTTTTGGGTTTTCAATGAAGTGCAATAAAATTTCAACTGTAATATACATACGTCACCAGTGTTATATGAGAATCTATCTTCCTTGACTGATAATCCAGTGCAGAACAAATGCGCCTTGGGCCTGTGAGGCACAGGGTACAAGGAGAGAAAATCATATGCTGCAGGGAAGAGATGCAGACAATCAGAAGCGAAGGGCAGCTGAGAATCATCAGGTCACTGGACATGATTTGAGAGTATGAGAGGAAGCTGGAGTACCAGGGAATGCATGACGCCTCTATAAACGGCCAGTCTGAGGCGATGTGTTATTTTCTTTCGTTTCCTTGTTTTACATGCCTTTGGTTTCCAGTTGATAGGTAGATGTAGGTGATGAAATGTGGATTTTCCCCACTTGCCTGCACATATCCTTTGCCTCTCCCCTTTTTCAGCATTCTGCTGCTGTAGCCAGCTTGACAAGAAATATGCTGTATTACTATTGTTTATCTCAGTAGAATAATTGGCCTTTTTTTCTTTCTGCCCCGCTTCGCGTTTGAGGCCATCTGGCCCAGAGCAGAGTAATCATCAGCTAGGATCAGGCAGGGCAGGGGGCAGCACTGACATAAATCCCCAGATGAAATTATTGGAATTTTACTGAATGTTGTAAATCCACCCCAGGATGTACCTCTCATAACTAGATGCTGTGCTGTTGAAATGCCAAAGATGTACGGCCCCAGCCCCACCCCCCCCACCCTCATCCATCAAATCGCTACTCCCACATCCCCCCACCCTCTACAAGCTTTCGCTCTCTACACTAGACTAGGGAGGTAGCTCATTTTTACAAATGCCAGGCTACCTTGGCGGTGGGTTCCTCCGCCATAAAATTCCCCAAGGGGGGGGGGGGGGTGTAGTTGCCCAAGATACATTTTGGCGAATGAAAGCAGCATGGATAAAAGCACCCAAGTAGCTTACACACTCACCCCTCCTCTCTAAAAAAATCCTTATTAAAAGCCCAACTGTGTACGACTTGTTGCAATGTAATCCGGCTCACTATATCTGTGCTCGTGTCTGTTCTTTCATGTGCCACCACTAAGTAGGACTAGGGCAATAAATGTTACACAATAAATTTGCCAGACATAGTGGGTTTTCCGTGATAAATTTCACCAACGGATCGTACTGATAAAATTTTGCTGAACAAGGGGGCCTCCCCATGATATATTTTGCCAACTGGCTACCGGACTGCTACCAATAGAGTTTGGCAGGCAATGGGGGGGTCCCACAATAAATTTCACTGAGTACCCCATGATAAATTTCCCAACCATCTGCTGGGCGGCTCGAGTGGAGGGGAAAGAATGCGAATCAATTTTAGAATATTCCAAAAATCATCACGCTCCCCACAGTCTGAGATCCACTGACGTATACAATGAAAAACATTAATGGAATAATTATACTGCCTTAACGAACTGTCTACGCAAGCCATTCTTTCCATTCTCTGCTGACACATAGCGCTGCTGCTTCAACTGAGGGGCAATTTGTCTCGAAATGAAATCAGGTGTTGATTTTCATCCAAATAATGTTTTTCTGAAGTGGTAATATGATCCATCAAAAATCAAATAGAGTAAATATGGTAATAATATCAAACAGAGTGACCCTGTTCACAAGGTTGAGTGTCCTCTGGAGTAACCCTTCATTTTGCTGCCACTAAGTAACATTTCATCTGTTTTGGTGAGTTTTGTCTCAAAATGTGATCATTTCCAATGCTTCATCTGCCCAATGTCTCTGCAGCATTTGAAACTTTGAGACTTTTGAGGTATTGCGCTATTGAGCAAGTATCAGTGACGGCAACAGACCTGTCCCTAAACCATGTGCATTTGCCACCCGGGGATTACAAAAAAATTAGAAACATTTAGAAAGCTTTATTGTTAAATCACAGATAATTTAGCTGACATCTAAGGTCAGCCTATGTCTCAATAAATTTATTTCAAAGAAAATTTAATTTTCTTAAAGATAAATGTGAGTTGAGGGGGGGGGGGGGGTGCGGCATCTCCTGCCTCCCACTGAGAACTTTACAGCTTACGCTAATTACAAAGTTTCTCTTCTGTTGTTTTCTTTTTTTAATTCAGTATTTTGCTTTGAAGAATGGCCAATTATTTCAAGTTAAATCTCCAGCATCAAAATAATCTCCTCTTAAAATCCTCTAAATTACTTCCTGACTGTTACCATGGCAGCTTGTCAGAAGATAACTTATAGAAGGGGTAATCACTTCATTTTAATGGAATGTGAAATACATTTTTAATCATTTGAAGAGAAACAAAGGATAAATAGAGAGACGACTGACTGAAAGTGAATGAAATTAAGAAAAATAATAATTGTACAATTGAAAATATAATGACATTATTGAATTTGTAATTGAAACATCAGAGATTTGACTTTTTATGCAAATTACCAGGGCTGCGTATTTAAGGTGCCACTCACTTTCAGTCTGTAGGTCTCCTAATGACTCATCAAACAAACTGTTAATGGTAATTCTTCTGAGCATAGAACAATCTGCTAGCCTTTAGAGTGTTATTTAAATCTAACCAAGAAATGGAACATTTTAGTGTTTTATTTTCAGGTCTTATCTTCTGTCTAGGTCACCTTAAATAATACCGCTGTGTTCCCTGTAATGTGTTCTTATGTGTTCCTATTGCAATGATTCACTGTGTTGTATATCTCTTCCCCGTACCTGGTTATTATCTGCATCAGAGGCCAAGATCAACTGACAATGAACTGCAAGTCCTGGAATTGTGACTTTGTGTCCTGACCGATGACTGAAGACACAAACATTGGTGGAAGAATGGGTCACTCTGAAGAGCTCAGTGAATTCAAGCCTGGTGCTGTCATAGAATGTCACCTTTGCAATAAGTCAGTTTGTGAAATTTATTCCCTGCTAGATATTCCATGACTAACTGTAAGTGGTATTATTGCAAAGTGGAAGCATTTGGGAACTACAGAAACTCAGCCATGAAGTGGCAGACCATGTAAAGTAGCAGAACGGGGTCACTGAATGCTGAGGCACATAGTGTGTAAAAGTCACCAACGCTCTGTTTACTCAGTAACTGCAGAAGTACAAACCCCCTCTGGCATTAACCAGCCAAAGGACTGGGTGCTGGGAGCTTCATGGAATGGGCTTCCATGGCCGAGCAGCTGCATGCAAGCCTCACATCACCAAGTGCAATACCAACCGTCGGATGGAGTGATGTAAAGCACACCGCCACTGGACTCTGGAGCAGTGGAAACATGCTCTTTGGAGTGACAAATCACCCTTCTCTGTCTGGCAGTCTTATGAACGAGTCTGGGATTGGTGGATGCCAGGAGAACATTACCTGCTTGACTGCATTGTGCCAACTTTTTATGGCATGTTGGAGGAGGAATAATGATACACAGTGTTGTTTTTCAGGATTGGACTAAGCCCCTTAGTTCCTGTGCATACATTTTGGAGAATTTTATGCTTCCAACTTTGTGAGAACAGTTTGGGGAAGACCCTTTCTGTTCTAGCATGACTGTGCCCCAGTACACAAAGCAAGGTCCATAAAGACATGGTTGGATGAGTTTGGCGGGGAAGAACTTGACTGGCCCACACAGAGCCCTGACATCATTTAACACTTCTGGGATGAACTAGAACGGAGATTGCAAGCCAGGCCTTCACATCCAACATCAGTTCCTGACCTCACAAATGCTCTTATGGATGAATGGGCAAAAATTCCTGCAGATACACTCCAAAATCCCGTAGAAAGAGTTCCCAGAAAAGTTTTGCAAAGGGGGGACCAACTCCATACTGATTCCTATGGATTTAGAATGTGATGTCATAAAGGTTCCTGTGCGTGTGATGGCCAGGTGTCCCAATGCCTTTGTCCATATAGTGTATCACACCCTCTTGTGTGCTTTTAATAAACACGGCTAAATGGAACTGGGCAGGCATTGACTTGGTTTGACTTCTAGAACTACAATAATAGTCTCTATTTACATTCAGCCAGTTTCATCTGAAGAAATGATATGATATAATATGCGCTCACAGACAAACAGAAATATACGAACAGTTTTATTATATTTTTTCCACTGCCAACATACCAGATCTAGCTTTACAAATAAAGGAGAAAGCACATGTTAGTATTTCCGATTTTTCATTGAGGTTAGTGAAAGAGCATCAATCTATTTTACTTCACATATAATGCAATGCCGAACAGGCTTGTGATAGATACTTCAAAGGAACACCTAAGAGATGTGAACATAATAGTATTCCACTCACTCCAAGCCCCACACTCTTATCCTAAGAACTTCTCAGACCAAGAAAGTGCAGAGGGTTCCTGATATATTTGTAAATCTAGGCCCTGAATTTGACAGGAAGCCCTGAGTTCTCCGATGCTACTTCCACTTTCTAGTAGGTTTCTTGGATTGGAAAAGGTAGAATTTGTATTTGTTGTGGAGGAACTGAGCCACAAATACTGAAAGCACTGAGTTACCTTATTGGATGAAATCCCTGCCCTGCCTCCTGAATCCTGACTAATCCATTCCCAGACACAATAACTTCATTTTTGTTTTTTCCCATTTTATACAGTGATACAGTAGTTGATTCATCCATAGGGGGGAAACTTGGGTATTTTTCATGTATCACATCTAACTCTCCATGCCGGTGCACTGGAGGACATAGATACCGGGCAGATTCAGAGGGCCCAGCACTACAGAGGGGCTCCAAAGCTTATCATTGACCCCCCCCGTCAGCACCAATATTTCTTCAGATTTATGATGCCAACCCAGGTGGGGATCCCAGGAGTCAAGGTGACGTATTCAGATGAGTGAAAGCCTTTGTGCTGTAAGTGAGGGTCATCCGACACCCAGCATCCACACGGTAAGAGCTGCGGTCAGGACCATGTTTGAGAGCTTAGCACTGCCATCACCCTTCCAGCCAGGAAATTTCAGCTGGAGGCTTTCTGATCAAGGTCCTAACCCGCAGAACCCAAAAATTGCTTTTTCCTTTCCGTCCTGCAGGCTTGCGTTGATCCCATATATCAGCCTTCTCATCTTAAGTGACTGAGATCCCCATGATATCTTTATGTTACATACCCACTCACACAATGAAATGCTGAGGCAGTCATTTAAAAAAACTCTTTAATTATGCATATATTTATATACAGTGGAAGCCGCTTATAGTGATCATGTCTGTCCAGGTGAAATTAATCACGATGTGGATGATCATTACAAACGATTACCATCTAATTGACATTTGTATATTTATCACATGAATATAAGGTAATAAAATGGACGGCGTCGCTGTCATGACCCAATCGTCAGCTCCTTCGGTGTGCCACGCCCCCTTGTTCACCACGTGTGGATTCCCCGTGTTTACCAGCTGTTTCTTGTTGTTGTCATTAGTCTTATGTATTTAAGTCTGCGTTTTCCCCAGTCCGGTCATTGAAGTCCGTTTTGTGTGCTTCGCCTTGTCCTTGCTCTGCAATAAATCCCTCGTTCTGATCCCTCGTCTCCCTGCTCCTGCTTCTGCGAATCCAGTTCTGACAGTCGCTATTTACTTAATTTTATTGACGATTTCAAAATACAGTACAGCTGTTTCAAAGGGTTTTCAAATTGCAGTATTGTGCAAGTTAAATTACTGGTATGTATTATTCAAATATGCTATAATACAGTACATACAGTACTGCACATAATATTCAGTTCAATTCAGTTTTATTTATACAACGCATTTTCATAACGTATATTGTAACAAAGCGCTTTTGTAGTTTTGCTGCTGCATCTCGGTGGCTCGTTTTTTCTGATTTATCGTAAGCTTTCTGTATTCGTAATTAAGAGAATTAAATGACTTTCTTTTTCCTGTCATGTTTTCTGTGTACGCATTAGCCTCAGATAACTATAACCAGAAGCATACAAGTTGTCGCAATTGGTAAAGTAAAAAAAAAAATTAAAAAATCGCAGTTTTAGTTTTTTTCCATATGTTCTCACGTTTAAAAAGATCCAAAATGAACACTGTAAGCAGACTACTTGATTGGTATAAGTAAATTATTTAAACAATATTTGTACAGTGATGATTCTTACCCAGTTTTTTGATCCATATAAGCGGTTGATCACCATAACCGTGATCACTATAAGCTGCTTCCACTTGTATTTAAATATAGCTTAGATAACATTTGAATAAAAGCAAAGTTGAAGCATACGATTTACACGCCTGGTCTTAACTTTTAAGCTCTGAAAATAAAATTAAATCCCATTAAGTATTTGTGAATATATATAAAGGAGCCCAGGGAATGTATCAAATGCTGTCAAAGATTAATTTATTTTGAACTTTCTCAATATCAGGTCACAATGTAATATCATTGAAGAATTATTTTCAGAAACTATTATGTTAACAGAACATAATTTACAACGAAACAATAGAATATAATTTTATATTCTTTGTACATTTACTTATGATTTCTTTATGGTTTCATAAAACATGAATTGCACTAATTTGTGACAACATACCACACAAAGGTAATTGATAACAGGTTACAGGTAAATAAAATTACATATGTGACATTTTATTTATTAACAGCTTCTGTTCAACAAAAAGAAAAACTTAATTTCCATACTTGCTAGCCCTTTAGAACTGGGTGCCCAATTAGATATTAAGCACAATACTAAAAAGCAAAACTTATATATTAATATTAATCAGCATATCGCTAAACATGGCAATAACTTATACACAAATTTGCCCCAAGCACTCAGAAGATAACTTCAAGAAATCTTTTTATTTTTACACATGAGACTTTTATGGATTATTTACAAGTTTGTATTAAATTTGGAAAAATGTAATCTCCTCTGTCAAAAATAGAAACCAGTTTGAAAATTGTTACATCAGAAATTCTGTAGAATGTTGTTTTTCACATTTATTTATTCATCTCAGTATGCTGTGTTTCTGACAAAAAAAGAATCCGTTGATGATGTCACACAAAGACAGACATACCTTATTAGGATTTATTGTCTGACCCATAATGGCAAAATTAATTTCTGTGAGACAACTTGCACTTGTGACAATTAGTTTCATGATCCTCTATAGCTCTGGATAGTTTAATATCAGGCTAGTCTTGACTTACATCACCTTACATAATATTACATGCAAAAAAATGGCACTATTTCTGAGTTAATTGCAGAAACATGTTAAACAGATTCTGTGAATAGCCCAATTATTATGAGCTATGTAAGAATGGGATGTCTGAATTACATATACCTACTCTGCTCAAAATGTGTTACCAAATGTGCTCCCTGGTTGAATGCATTACCAAAGCCCCAGATTGTTAAAAAAATATTTAAAAAATGCATGGCTAATGTATTTCAAAGGTTATAGGCTTTGCATGAGCCACGGGCTCTGGTACTGATGACATCTTTCCGTCACAAGTATCACAATGTATTTCTACTTATTTCATGAACTTTTTTCATGATCAAAATTGAGTACATGCCATAGAATGGCTCTGGTATGTAGCTAAAAGCTGAAACTTCTGATGTATGGAAAGTTGTGGTTATTGTCAGTTTAATTGTCAAAGCATTAATGTTGCCTCTTTTTCTTCTGAATGCTGAGTCTGAACACCGGACACGAGACAATGCTACATACATCACATCTTTTAAGCTACAGCCCTTAGCTAGAGGAAAATATTGGTCATTTTCTGACGGTTTTGTGACTGGCATACAATTCTTTAATGGTTACCTGAGTAATTTAGTTTAAGTGCATTTTTCCAGATGCATACTTTCTGCAATAAATCCTTGTCACTTTGATGTTCTTGTTACATAAGATTTTCACTGTGGAGAAAGTGATAGGAAATTCAGAACTTGTGATTTTGTTAAAATGTTTTATCACCAAATGGCAGTGAAAATCAACACCAAAAAAAATTGAGGTAAGGCAGACTGACATTTGCTTTATGTTACATTAAATGTTATGAATATACACACTTTTGAAAAGACACAAACATTAAAAGACATTACATTTACACAAGCAAAATAAAAACAAATTGTGGGAATAATAACTGCATATAAGATGACACAGGTCCAAAAATTACTTTAATACGTTATTTTCATCATTCCATCCTTTCCCAAGACCACAGTGATAGATGAGTCTGTATGTATTGATGTTGTTGTTCATGAAAATGTAGTTCATATAAAACTGGAAACTCACACGTTAAAGTTTACACACATACACACAGAAAGACAAACACATGAAGAGACTCACACAGACAAACACATTAACAGACACACACAGACACACATTCATACAGATACACACACATACACATTTGTATTCATATCTTTATCGGGATTCTCCATTCATTTCTGTGGGCATAACCATAATCCCAACTGTGATGACCAGACCCCCAACCCCCTACCTTAACCATAAGTATCCAAACTAAATACAAGCCTTTTGACATGTTTACTGTTTTTGATTGCATGCACAAATTTTAATATAACTGAGTTTCCCCTTGTGGGGATTGAAAAAATGGTCCCCACACATTTGGTATGTGTGTGTGTGTGTATATATATGTATATATATATATTTTTTTTTTTTCCCGCATAATTTGCAGTTCCTGTTCTGATCCCTCATTCCCTAAGAGTGGATATTTTAGTGTACAAGTCATTTTTATATAGAAATTAGGTGTTCTTTTTTCTCTGACCTGCTTCAGCTTTCTTTATTCACTGACAATTATATTTTATCGGCTTCAGATTGTTACCTCTGACAAATTATTACTTTATTTAAATACCTGAGTAAACTCATTATTCTCTTGAATCCAGAATCCAGAATGAGCCTACTGAATAGATGAAGTCACAGATTCTCAGTTGTCAAAGTCTAAATTCCTCTTTAGCTTTCATTTAATAGTAACCACTTCAAATATACTGCCACAATTCATGCATGCTGTTTTTGTGACTGAAATTATATTTTTTAAAACATATTCAAAAATACTGCAAGGAAAGATGAAGATCCAAGACAGACCGACAGACGGATAGATAGATAGATAGATAGATAGATAGATAGATAGATAGATAGATAGATATAATTATAATTTAGTTTAAATAAGTTCTGATTTATATTTAAATCACAGTATGCAAAAACAATTGTGAAAAATCTATGATCTTCTATGATTGCCTCAATGTACAGCATTTTGAAAGCAAACAAAATATTTATTGAATTCTAAGCAAATGACTGTTTAACATTCCTGGAGAATTTTACCGTGTTAATGTCTGTAAATATAGTGACACTGAAGAAGAGTTATTCATAAAGCTAAGGGCAGAATAGGTCAGAATAAATGTGGCTGGAACTCGACAAATGCCGCATTACCGCACACCTAATAACAGCTTCGTTATGTATATTTTGACCTTTGCATGAATTATAAAAGAATTTTAGTGTTTTGCTTAGCTGCAAGTCAATAAAGATATGTTGATGCAGAGATTCCACTTTTATCTAGTGGAGAATATGTGTTGTCAACAAGAATTCTCACTCAGAATAATTTCCTTAGCCTATAAACAGCATCAACACAAGGATTTTGGCGCTGTAGTGATTCATAAAGGAGATCCCCTGTGTGTCAAAGAAAATCCATGCAGCTTATTTCCATTTGTTTAAATTTTTATCTAGCATGCAAATATTGCTTTGTGGTAATTTTTTTATTCTTTATTTTTTGCTGGAGTACAGAACTGTCCAGTGAATCTGAAACATCACGGTCACTAACAGTTTTGTTACTATTTTAGATTCACGTATTAAATAAAATATAAAATTCTACTATGCAATGAAAATAAAATACAATAATCAGCAAAGATATGTACTGAGGATTACGGGGTGTCATATATTGACAAAGCATATTTATTACGAATAGGGCATTTGTGTCACCTTCAGCTTTATCTGTCATTGCAATGTATTTGACAGGAAACATAATCTTCATTCATTAATACAAAAATTATTGTTTGAAAAATTTCCACTGATCATTTGTACTGAGCATTTTTTCCTTTAATGTAATGTAATAAAAATCAAATTAGCATTCTGAATCACATGATTGGGAGCCAGTGCAAAATTCAGCTCAGAGGTGTCTTCCTAACTGAATTACCTCCCCCACAGTTTGCACAAGTGTGAAGGTGACAGTGTAAAAAAATATACTGCCTTTCCATGCAATAAGCACCTGATTCTAGGTAAAATCATATTCTAGTTGAAAAAGGCTTAATTTTCTAAACAGTAATATTTCTCTTCTATGTCACAATGACAAATATAATGATAAGAAGTCTAAATACAGAGACAAAAGGAATCTATGAAAGGACCCATTCCAACTATTATTTCACAAAATTTAAGTGTATGCACTGAACAGTATAATGAACTCCTAGAACACCCAATCCACAATTTATGAAGCAAATCCATTCATTAGAACTGGTCCAGAATGTGAATATTTGCAAATTGGAAACAATAGTCCCATTATATCTAACCATTCCAGACCGGCACAAGTTCACTCCAAATGACCTCAAACATGCACAACCATTAAAGATGTTATTCCATGCTTTGTAAAGTGCATTAGCTGAATACTGATGAAATATAAAAAGGAAAAGTGCAAATAGGTTACGTTCTTGTTGGTAATAATCAAACAATTAATATGCATACTATGTGAACAAGACCAAAAGGTACAGGAGGTGAAGAGGAGAAAAAAAGATGGAAAGTCAGAAAAAAGATGGAACTTTCGATGGAAGCAAGCAGACGTTTCTAAAGTTTTCTGCTCTAAAATAACTGATTTATACAAATAATGTTTTTCTCTTTGCACTTAAGTGGCAACATTTTTCTACGTGGTTTAAATCTACAGACCTCAGTGTGCACTGCACTCCTTTTGATCACAAGTACAAAACGTTCCATAAACTGATGACACCTTGTGTGTTCAGTAAATGAATCAAGGTGGACAGTTTGCCTCCTTGTCCTGTGGCAGTCGAATATCAAACCAAACTTGAAGTAAAATTGTCAGAAGGGCATCCTATTCATTTTTCATCTAATTCTCTAAGGACATCTCCAAATAAATCAAATTTTATGTAAATAGCAACCCTTTGTTACCGTTTTACCATGTCAGTGACGCAAGGTTACTTGTTTCAAAAAAAATATATGGCAGGTGTGGTATATTCAAAGTATTTAGAAAGGTAGCTGGTCACCGAGGATGCAGCAGCATTCGGAAGTACTGTAGCATCGAAAAACATCTAACGGTAAAACAGAAGCTACACGTTTAGACAGTTATTTGGAAATATTACAGATGGGTAAAACGATAATGCCAAAAAAACACATTTATTTAGAATTTGATAATACTGATAATGCTGATTTTGTTTCTACACATTCTGTTCCTGATTGATGATTGATACGCCTTTCGTCAGCATTCATTTACGTCATAATTTCAAAGCGGTCTCCGCATATACTTTATTTGCATAATGTAAAATAAATTTTAATAAAATAAATGTAAAAACAATATGAGCTTCACCATATTACTATACACCAAGGATATTTTCTACTGACCAACAGTTAAAAAAAAATTAGCTGTGAACTGAAAAAATTAGCTGTGAAGCATAATGAAATGAGTCATTCAGTTCTCTGTCGTGATTCAACTAATTACCAGTCTGAATATATTTTACAGGCACTTAACCACCGTTCCCACTTGCTTTAAAAAACTTATTTGTATTATTTAATTAATTTATAATTATACTATAACGAAAACATAGGTGAAAAACTCCAACCTTTTCTATTTTATTTAAGGGGAAAGAAGAAATCTATAGTATATTACAGTATAGTACAGTATAGTAAAGTTATACAACATGTGTAAGTGCTGAAGTATGTATTCCCTGTCATAACACATTATTTACCCCTTTTTCTGTGATCTGTGTCTATTAATTCTACAAGTTATGCAGAACTTTCTCAATGAAATGGAAAAATAGATGTGCTACGCTGTCTAAAAAATGAAAGCTAAAGTTAATGCTTAATGCCCACATGTGTTTTTATCAAGTTACCATCCATTACATGAAATAAAGCAACATTACTTTTGATTTTAACCGAAGAGTGACTTGGGAGGAACGGCATTCATGATTAATGAGACACTGATTATGCAAGACACCAAATATCATTCACATCAGAGGCACCTGGGCCTATTGAGTTTCACCATATTAATAATACAGAAATGCTGCAATCCACTGAAATGATCAGAAGAAAATCAGACAAATTCAATATAAAACATAAGTATTTACTTGTCAGTACGATAAAATATGCCTAGAGAGCTGATCCGATATTACTGGTCATTTTCAAATTAAGCACTACTGCATGCTTGAAACAAGACGAACATACAGATTTAATTTCCAGAATATGTTAACAGTTTCGAACTGTGGGTTACCATCGGGGAATTTTGCAGTTTCATGTAGTAACATGGAAGGCATATAAAGTTTTAGTCATTGAGCAGAAAGGAGAATCTGCCATTAATTACTGTAATTATTACACCAGGTTAAAAAGGGCATACATAACAAAATGATTATGAGCAGTATATGGCAAATTTTCCGTTAACAAAATCACCATATTTTCCTTACCCATATCCGCGCTGGACCTTATAATCATCACATTTTTGTAAGATTAACCAGTGAAGGTGGTGCAGAATTTGTGTGGAAGCTTTTGCAACATCTTATTGCTTTAATGTTGTAGAAACATTTTATTTGTTTTAAATGAAACACAGGATTTGCCTGTGGTTGGCTTTGTCTGTCTTATCCTTGATTGCAACAAAATTTCCAGCACTTCTTGAAGAAGAAACACCCCAGAGAATCATGCACGATGGTTAAAGATAATGTTACTGGGTTGGACGGATAGCAATGATCACCCCCCCCACCCCACCCCACCCCCTAAACACACATGATACTCCCACAATATTGTTTGGGACCAAATCAGCCGCAGACCCCCACCCCCCTACTGTTACTCCACAATATAGGCAGCCAGTCCCAACCATCACACCCAAATCTACAGCCTTTCTAAAGTCGAGTTCTTCTCAGTATTTTCTTCTGTGTAGTGTTGATCCCAATGAAAATACTAGCAGTAAAAATACTACTAATAGTTTTTTTTTCTTTCTTTTCATAATACTGCTGTTTGACTCTTTGTCCCATTTGGTTGCTCAGTTATGTCAGGTATTCAGTGTCAATTTTGTAGAATAGATATTTAAATTTTTATTACATTTTTATTAATTAAATTCAGGTGGATTTCAAATCAATATCTTCATATGTTCATATTTCATTCACATTTTACTGTGATCTGTCATGAAAATTAAATAAATCTGGTAGAGGTTTTAATTATGTAACTTTCACATTTTTATTCTTTAACATAGTTCTATGTCACCTTTCGTCTGCTTTGAAATCCTACATTAACATGTGGGAGAATGATTGTTTTTTTTCTCTCTCTCCTGGGGTAAGAGATCAAAAATAATTTCCTTCTGTTCATGTCTGCATAAATGTATTAAAGAATAAATGAGTGAATAAATTAATCTGCACAATGTATTTGACATAAATCCATCTATCCATCCACCCATCCATCTGGCCAACTTCCATAACTGGTAATGCGTCGTAGCGAGCGTGGTGTATATCCTACAACGCGTAGGACTCTAGGTAAGGGATACCCAGCCAGTCACAGGGAACACACTCACACACACATACAGACACTCACACACACATACAGACACTCACACACACATACAGACACTCACACACACATACAGACACTCACACACGCATACAGACACTCACACACGCATACAGACACTCACACACACATACAGACACTCACACACACATACAGACACTCACACAAACATACAGACACTCACACACGCATACAGACACTCACACACACATATAGACACTCACACACACATACAGACACTCACACGCATACAGACACTCACACACACATACAGACACTCACACACACATACAGACACTCACACACACATACAGACACTCACACAAACATACAGACACTCACACACGCATACAGACACTCACACACACATATAGACACTCACACGCATACAGACACTCACACACACATACAGACACTCACACACACATATAGACACTCACACACACATACAGACACTCACACGCATACAGACACTCACACACACATACAGACACTCACACACACATACAGACACTCACACACACATACAGACACTCACACAAACATACAGACACTCACACACGCATACAGACACTCACACACACATATAGACACTCACACACACATACAGACACTCACACGCATACAGACACTCACACACACGCATACAGACACTCACACACACATACAGACACTCACACACACATACAGACACTCACACAAACCACCACATACTATGTCCAAGTACCCAGTAACCACATCGGGAGAACGTGCAAACTACACGCACACACATACACACACACACAGGTTTGTAATTATATCTTTGTGGGGACTCTCCATTCATTTGTAATGTGAAAACTCCAGTCACAACATGACGACCTTAACCCCTACCCAGCCCTAACCTTAACCATAATTAACCAAACTAAATATGAGACTTTTGACATTTTTAGTTTTTTGATTGCATTCAAAAATCTTTGTTGGGACTTAAAAAATGGTCCCCATAATGTCAAAATAAGTTTTTTTTATCACATTCTGGGGAGCATTTGGTCCCCACAATGTAATATAAACATAATCCACAGACACACGCAACCAATGTAGGAATCAAAACCACAACCACAGAGGTTCTTGGCCACAGTTCTCCCCAATAAACCACTTGTCCTTAATATATAATCGAATTGTACCATGTACATAACCGGTCTTTCTTTAAACATAATTGTTAAGAGTATGTGATGGCATTTGGGAAAATACATCTGGACATTGGAGCTGCATTTATCACAATCAAAGCCACGTTTCATACTAGACCAGTTTGAAATGCATTTGTTTCCTTGTTACTCTTGTCTTCACTCACTATGTTCCCCACATTCTTCTGTTAATAGAGTGAGAATATGTCATTTTATTTCATTTGCCTAAGGTAGGGAAACAAGCCCACATGGTAATTTATCCATCTTCTGAGCACTTATCCTGGTCTAGGTCACCTGGAGCCTGTCCCAGGCAGCACTGGGCACGAGGCTGGGGTACGCCATGGATTGTATGCCAGCACATTGCAGAGCACATATACAGAGGCGCCAATTAGCCTAACTGCATGTCTTTGGGTAGTGGGACAAAGACCAAAGTACCTGGTGAAAACCCGGATGACACGGGGCAGCCACGGACACTCACACATACACAAGCAGAGTGTAAGTGGGAATTAATCCCCCAACCCTGGACATGTGAGACATTAGTGTTCCCCCCTGAGCCAGCTTGTGGCCCTCACTGTAATTCCACTGTGGTAATCTCTGGACAGCTGGGTATGTGCTGTTTCAATCTATCTCCTTTCAGTTCCATATTCATTTACAGTTACCTGTATTTTCATGCATGTGGCTGCCAATGTCTGCTTTCTTATTGATTTAACTAATTCATAAAAATGTTTTGTGTAACAGCCTTAGTACAGATGACCAATGTGAGTAAACATAAAAATAACAAGGAATCCCAAATGGCTATCCAGTAATAACATATCTCTAAAATTACATATGTTGCTTTTGGACATTTGGACAAATGAGAATAATCCCAATAATATGCAGCACAGGATAAAGTAGATTAGCTATAGATGTGATCATGTAAACCGATCACGCCTTTCGACAGACTGGTAAATGACATGTTGTGGACTTAATTTTGATTTTATAATTGATAACCCCCCACCCCCATGCAGACTCCATACACAGAGCATGAGGGTGAGAGATGATCCCCCAACCCCCACCCCAGGACCATCCACTGGGTTCACAGTCAACCAATAATCAAGGAAACTGTCAAAATTTGATGGCTTCACTGGAGAGGAAAATGCAGTGTTAAAGTACAAAAACATTTTTTATATCCCCATTTTTTTCATCAGTGACTTATATATTGTCATATATACTGCCTTACAAATAAGTGACTTTAAATTTAAATTGTTTTGCATATTTCACATATTCAACTTTTTATAAGTCCTGAAAATGTAAAACACCTGTTTTTGTATTGCAATTTTTCTCAAATTTCTTTTACAAATAGATTTAATGATACGCTTTGATGATAACCCAAGCCAGTATTCACCACTCTGAAACCCTGTCCTACCTTCACGTAGAGAACAAGATAAGCTTGTCATAAAATTACTTGTTTAGCCCATACTCACAGGAGTACAAGCATTACTATAGTACAAGAGGTACCCAACTGAATTAGTAAACATAAATGTTTCTGAATGTAATTTATTCAATACAAAAACAAATGACAAACGAATAACAAAAGAACTAAATAGATGCGTAAACTAACAAACAAATAAATGGGGGGTTATTGACATCATTGATGTACTGACATAAACTAAATACACATAACATTGATATAGAGGAAAATAAACATTAAATTAGTCAAATTAATCAAACTTGACCACCTTATAATAAACATTTCTTAGAGTAAGAGGCATTCATTTAAGAGCATGGGTTGCTATTATGCACATAATTAACTTATGGCAACAGTTGTTATTAGTATAAACACTGAAAACCACAATAAACATGTAGCCTTTAGCGAGCTAATGTTAGAAGATTAGCAAACTTATGATAGAAGTTTACATTAGCAATCTTGTAAAATAGGTTAATCACTAAAGGAAAAAATCTAGAGCTGTTAAACATACGGGGCAATTGAGAAGACATATTTGGTTTTGATTTTAGCAACCAGATGACAACATATTAAATTGGTTGACATGAGCTAGTTGTGAAGAAACTTACATCCTTAGAGCGAAGAACAAGAAAAGAAATATCTTCCCGTTCCATTTTGTAGGTATGCATGTGGATATTCATTTACACATGTATATATGTATGTGTGCCGTGCATAGTTTCATGAATTTTGCTCATTTACAATTTCAATTAGGCATTTCAATTAGGCATGAACACTAACCACACAATGTTTAATCTTGTACTAATGAAATAGTGCTGAACCCCTGATCTCATAAGTATTTAAGTGTCAATGGCTTTCTGTATTATTAAAAGTGGACCTTACTGTTACACAGAAACAAGTTTGCTTATTGGCTATTTTATTTATGTTATAAATTCTGAGACATCCATATTTTCAATACAAAAGATTGGATTTGTGATCATTGACCATATCTGAGTAACAACCATGCAAAATCATATATCCGTAAAAAGCAGTTTACAATCACGTTTCTCTTTTTTCTTAATTTTGTGGAAAAATAACATTTTATGGCTTTTTGGAAAAATTCCTTATTCTGATTTTAATAAGATACATTCCAGAAAGCATTGTTTTATATTTCATAAGTAATCTCTGAGTATACAGCAATATTCAAGTAATACCTGAAGGGTAAATTATTGGATAAATAACAACTCATAGAAATATGTCCATTTTTATGTTTTATTTTTGTCTCAATTAACATTAGATAAGAATATTATAATTTTTTAGTTTATCTTAAAAAAGCAAATTTAATCAAGAAAACAACAGAAATTTTAGAAATAATGAAAAAAAAAGCAAAACATAGCTGATTTAAGTATATTATACATTCGTCTATTCATTGGTATTGAACCTGAAAAATCACTTTGACTAATTTTACAATGCTCTGCTTTTCTAAACTCTATCAAAAAATTGTGAAGAGGACAATATATAAAAAGGACTGAACAAAAATGTATGCTTTATATTGCACATGGGGTTTCATGTCCTTTTGAACTTGTTATGTTTCTTAATCTCAGCATTTCTTTATTATTGTTACTTCTTTCCAAATGAGGATGACCTTCATATACACAGTGCCACAAGTTTCCATTGAAACAGTCATTTAATCCATCATTTAATGCAAAATCAATTCATTGTGTATTAATGTGAAATCCAAAAAAATAATAATAACCAACTTGTTAAAGGTATGATATACATCATTCTTAACTTGTACAACAGAATTAAAGGTGAATTATATATAAGATGAATTAAATTATGAATACAAATGATATATAACATTCTTCTAATGTGGAGCCATTTTAAGAGAAAAATCAAGAACCACAACAGAAATTTTCAAGTCTGGTTAGTAGAGCAATTAAATTTTTTGACAGTTATAACAAGGATTCTGAATATACAATAATATTTACCTTTATATTACCAAGTCTATGAATAACCTCTATAGAAAAATATGAAGTTGAATGTACAATGGACTGACAATGGCAATTTTTTCTCCATTTTTTGACCAGTGTTTTCTTGTTCTGAGTGTGAATTTTTACAAACTATTTCACATATACAAATACTGTTGAATTACAAAATAAATCCAAGTATGCTTACATAGCAAGCAACATCATTCTGGCCGTCAGAGCCTTGAAGATTGTATAATGTTCAAATATTTAAAGAGAAACCATGTTAATTACAACAAAACTAACATGATTCTTCACATAAATATATAAATGATTATTCAAATTAAAACAAACAGATCTACTGGTATTCAGTTTATACAAGTGTTTCAGTTTCTGCGAATAGAGAATTTGCACAAACTCCAGCAATGACAAGCTATTACCAACTGTACAGCAGATGCCGAATATTCAGGTGTAAAAAGATTCTTTTTCGGGGCGAACATGAGGTACAGTCATTACAACAATAATCCGGTTTGAAAAGAAATTCCAAGTTCAGTAGCAGCGATTCGTTTTTTTAAGCAGTGTGTGAAAGCTTAAATCTCAAAGAACAAGATGCATGACGTTCATTTTACAGTGCCATCAGCTAGTTTAGAAAAAGCTGCATTTACTATACAGCAACATCGAAGTTTAAGAAAGTCCAGATTACAGTATGTGGCTATGGCATGTTTTCTATAGAATAATTATGTTAATGACATGTTTTGAGAATAAATGTAAATTTTATTTTTGAGAAGGCACTTTTGTCATGGGAAAAAAAATGCGTGGTCTACATTCTGCTAAGAGCGGTGTGCTCTTCTAGCACTTGAAGGTAGTCAGGTGTACCATGTAGCTTTGATTTAAGTTCGAAGAAGTCACTTTTTCGCTGGTCAGCTATCAGCTTACTGTGGGAGCCCCCAATTAGAGATTTTTTTTTATCTTGTGGCTTCTCAGGATATCTGACCTCAAAGCCACTCATCCCTAAGCTGTTATTCAAAAAGTCCTGAAAGAAGATATTGGATTCTGTTCCTGGTAGGTATTTGTCCATATCATCAATGGTGCTTAGTGCTGTCTGTCTGGGGTCCAATATATCCATATCATCATCAGCAGGATTTCTGTAAAACAGTCTTTGAGAGTCAGCATATGTTAAATCAGAGTCCCTTAGTCCACAAGTATGACTTGAGCCTATGTTTTCATAGGTTTGGGGGATAAAGGTTTCCTCGCCAAGGTGATCCTTCTTATTCGATTTGTGGTCTTGTTTTCTAAGCTGCAGTTGTATGGAGCCACATTCCTGGTTCCCAAACCCTTCATGCCCTCTGGCAGGTTTCTTTGCACATTTCAGCACGAAGAGGAAAAGGCAAAATGCAAGAAAGACTGTGAGTATCAGTACCACTAGGATACTCAGGATCATGATGGAAAAGGGGACTGGTCCGCCAGGAGACGCCCTGCCTACAGGGGGGGTGGAGGTAAGAACCGGGTCAATCAAAATCATGGGCGGCTTCCCAATAAGTCTGGGGCATAAAATTTCGTTTTTTAACAACCGGAGTTCTATGTTAGAAAACTGCACAGGGGAAACACACTTTACATCTTTAGCAGTTACACCCTCCTTCAGCTTCTCCAACCACAGTTTCAAAGCTACTAAATCACAAGTACAATCCCAGGGATTACCTTCCAAGTCAATCTGAGTGATAGATGCGAGCTGGTCTAGAACACCACTCACGGGAAGATAGCGGAAATGATTATTCTTTAGGTTCAGTCTGGTCAGAGGAACCCTAGCAAATATATAAGCTGGCAGACTTCTCAGTACGTTATTGTTCAAATAGAGGAGCTGTAGGTTTGGCATGGGGTCAAACGTCCCCGCAAAAATTTCTTTAATAGAATTGTATTCTAAGTACAAATACTGAAGATTAGACAATCCAAAGAACATTTCGGGATAGAGATAGTCTAACTGATTCCCATTTAAATAGAGCCTACGGAGACTGGTCAGATTAGCAAACACTCCTTTCTGAACTGTAACTATTTGATTGCTACCCAAATGTAATAAATCCAATCCTTCAACCCCTTGAAAATCAGTGGGAGTTATAACTCTAAGGTAATTACCACTAAGGTGCAATTTCTTCGCATTAGGGGGCATGGGTGTCAGATCTGCTAGATTTTCTATATTCCTTTCCTGACAGCTGACACTAATGCCAAAGTCAGAGGGGTGAGCTTTACAGGTACAGGGGGGGGGACAGGGTGACACTGGTGGAATTCGAGTTTGAAATGTCAAAATTTGGCTGAGATTCTGAGTCCCGGGGAAGGTATTTCCAATAAAGAAGCCTGATATTTTGGAAGGGTGTGTTGCTTTGGGCGCTTTGGTAAACAGGGGCGGTATCATCGTTGGTTCAACATTCATTTGCCCATTTACTGGCTGAGAAGGAGGCATCTGGACTTCAAAGTCACTGCCTGTTCCCAGTGGACATAGTTCCTGTTTGGTGGTTTCTTTGAGGAGCCTCCCATACAGGTCACTGGGATCTTCGCATATAGCTTCACCAATATAGATATTATAGGGCATATTCTCCAGCCAGGCTTTCAGAGGTAACAGATCACAGGTGCAATTCCACGGGTTATCATCCAGCTGCAGTTCTACAATTCTTCCAATGTGCTCCAATAGTCCAATGTAGGGTAAGGTCTGTATCCTGTTGCCCCTTATATCCAGATGTGTAAGTGATGCAAAGCGAAAAATATTATCAGGAAGGCTTTGAATAAGATTGTCGTTCAGGATGACCACCTTTAGCTTATGCAGTTTATTGAAGGCCCCTCGCTCAATTAGCTTGATTAAATTGTAGTCAGCTTGGATGTATTCCAAGTTCTCAATACCTAAGAAAGTGTCAGCACGAAGCTCCTTTAATTCATTGTTGTTTAAGTGCAACTGTTTTAATGCACCAAGTCCGAGAAAGGCCCCTCCCTCGATGCTTTGCAGTTCGTTATTTCCCAAATGGAGCGACACCGCATGTGTAAAATTGAGAAAAGAATTGGGGTACAGGATAACCAATAGATTATTCTGAAAATTAAGATGATAGAGGCTGGACGAAGGTGGCTTCAGCTGGGTGGGTCTGTACATACCAATGTTCTCACAGTTCACATAAAGGACGTTCTCGATGGACATGCAGGAGCACGCGCTGCAGGTCTCCGCTGAGCGCTCGGAATCCGAGTTACAAAACGAACTCGGCATGAAGAAAAACGGGAAAACAAGTAGCAGCATTTTGCTTTTTAGAAAGATCCCAGTACGTATAGCATTTATTAACCTTTGGAGGGGAAAAATAAATAATCATCAAATCTCCCACATTTCAGTTACTTACAATTGCAGTTTCAATTATGTTATAATGTGCAAATAATCTAAGTGGAAAAAAAACTGCAAATTTATGTTTAGAATGCTATAAAATATTCCGTCGATAACAGCGTAACGCCAGCAATGATAATACTTCAAGTATTGCCCCTAGTAATATCACTACTGAGAATAACGTCAATAATAACTATGAACTGTGAGCGACGTGTGGTCAAATTTGTGGCACACATATATGCAACATATATACATATACAGCAATACATCTGTATGTATATTGGTATGGAGCCATAGAGCCCATATGTCGTAAACAGTCGGATGTCACGCCACACACACACACACACACACATATATATATATATATATATATATATATATATATATATATATATATATATATATATATATATATATATATATATATATAATCGATTGACATAGTTTTTGGCAGTTTTCGTTGAAAATGACAACAAGGAAATTGCCTTACCTAAAGCGACGGATTCCTTTTCAGAAAAAAACATCAGAATTGTCAGGCTACTGTATGATAAAGCAGTATTCCCACTGATATCGCTTAGATGAATCTTACGTTTTCATTTTATCCCTCGAGTCCCCTAGGCATGATCCACTCGTTTTTAATGCGAAATCATCTCACAATATCCGTCCTAAAGACCACAAAAAAGGTGTATTAATTTTAATTTGTTTTACGATGCAACATCAGTTTTACAAAATAAGCTCCAGCAACAAGCCAAACAGCGTCTCCGGAAAGATGCGCGGGTGCCTAGACAACTCCGACGTTCTTCAGTACGAGAAAGAAAATGTAAATGAAGCTGCTTCTCTCTACAGTCCTTTACAAAGGATAATCCCGAAGCTCAGTTTAAAAACAGATTTCAACAAAATGACGCATATTTCAACCGCACGGAAACAATGTTGCTAATATTGTTCACCTGTTAAAATCTCATACTGTCGGCGGCTCTTCCCTAGTTATGCAGTTGGTAGGGTTGCCAGAGTTTGACAAAAAAAAAGGAAAAAAAAAACGTGCTGTGCAATACAAAAAAAAGAGAGAGAGGGGTGCGGTAATACAGCCGATGACCAATCCGACCGCGGAGTTTCCTTAGTACATGTATTTGAATATTTAAAAACGGATATTGGTTATGCATTAAACGTATATGCGCTGCTAGATTCTGTGTACCTTTCTGTCCAATATTTCTGTGGTGCAGGTTTTTCCTCAAACCACGATAATTGATTGGTATGATATCTGATTTACTCTGTCATTTTATACCCCATATGTAAGGTCATTATGTTTAATTTAATGCTTATTATTATTATTATTATTATTTATTATAGTGATCTCTCACTACATCTGATGATAAATCGAAAGAGCAGAGATGGTTTCTGCTTCAATAGCGCAAAATGAAGGAAAACTTCAAGGGACTACCTAAATATGGTACATTTTAAATGCATTTAATTATTTTCATGGTTGGCTTGATGTCGTAACTGAGCCATATAAGTGAAAGACTATAATTATCTCAAAATAGATGGAAATGACATTTTTGGAACATATTCATTAAACTGAGAAGCATTTCATATGCTAACTAATGGCAGTCAGTCCCACAGATATACCAATATGGCTGTTCTTCATGACTCTACTTTACTTTTCCTCACCAGAAATGAATAGGTGGTAGTTGCAGCTCCGATACATCGGCAGACAAAGACAAACTCACAGAGCGAAATACACAAAATTAGATCTAGAGACACAAGGCCTCGGGTTTGAAAGGCTATTGGCATAACAAAGCATACTCAGAGCAAGATCGCTGCCAAGCAAAGAGGAAAGAATGTGTGAAGTGTAAGCATGTAGCCAGGGTGTACAGATCCTTTATTGTGGGAGAAGAAAGGGCAGAGAATACAGCAGTTAGGGCTCAGATGTTTACTGATTCAGTGACGTGGCAAATTCAGCAATTTGATACAAAGTTACGCCAAAGTGGACATGCAGCAAAAATACATTTAAATGAAGTTAGGAGTTCAGGATAAAGGCATTGCAATGTATGAACATAATAGCTAAACACAAGAAACACCACATGTCTTAAGGTCATGGCTAACTGTCCAAGACACATTCATCATAATAAAGGAAAGTACATGCATAGTGATGTTTCCGGTTAGTATATAATTAGGCACATTGATGGCAGATTTTACCATTAAAGCCTGTTCACTTCACCAGTAGTGGAAGACATTGCATGCTTATTCACCGAACTATTTAATGAGTTTATTGGTCGGACATATTGGGTGCACATTCTGGGGATGTTTCTAGTGGAAATAAACAGAAAGGTAAAAAAAAAAAAAGAGAGAAAAAAACTATTAAATTCCCAATTGCCTGTTATCAATTAACCATCAAGGCTATTAAAGTTAGCTGCATTACACAATTTCAACATCATGAATATCATATTGGCCTATTGATTTGTCCCAGAGAAGCATTTTTATTATTATTTTGACATACAGTAGCAAAGCCAACAATTTAGGGACAGAAAATTCAATGAAGCCCTACAAATTTACTCAACTTTTTTTTTGTAATGAGATACAATATCTTGATATGATTTATTTAAGGTTCTACATGCCTTTATCCATCCTTTCACCCATCAGTCCAGTGTTTCATGTCATACTTTAAATTGCCAAAGTACTGCCACTTCCCCTTGTTTATCCACACTATCTCCCTTTTTAAAAGACGTTTCGGCTGCTGAGTTGTCCCTTTCTTCACCGACACTGAGGTTGCACTCATCTCCCAAGGGATTCAGGCGTATTACAAAAACAGCAGCATGTGACATGCTTCGCTAACTCGATAAACCTTGCTGTATGATAAACCAGATTTATGGTCATTTGCAGGCTTTGTGCAGAGCTTACGCTGTCGCTTATGCAAGTAATCTGTAGTTATAAGTTGATACTTGTACGCAATCTCCATCGCCACTACGTGTGCTCACCTTTCTGGGGACGTGTGTGGCAGACTGTGCCGTAGGCCTTGATCTGGTGCACACGGCTACACCAGGAGACAGCAGGAGTTCTACACAAAACCATAAATTAGGCTTTAGTTGTGTGTAGTTTATCCCTTCTTAAAAGATTACAGTCTCATCATTCAGTTCAATTTAATACTATTTGTACAGCGCATTTTTACAACAATACATTCTCTCAAAGTGCTTTACATTATCCCTGCCCAAGTCCCCAGTGAGCAAGCCAGAGGTGACAGTGGCAAGGAAAACTCCCTAGAAGGAAGAAACCTTGGGAGGAATCAGAATCAGGGGGGGTGGTAACTTCCTATTGGTAGGAATTGTGCTAGTTTCTGTGATGTGATAGGCTGATGTGTTCAAGCAAGCAATGTTCCTTATTGACAGTTTAATAAAGTTTCTCATTTTCTCATCATTTCAATTTTATGTGATTATAAGTCGATACATTGTTTATATCACCTGGCCTTTCATTTGAGTCTTGCTCTATAATTATGAGGCTGAACCTTAGACACTCTGGTCCGAGGCCGATTCAACAGTAGAAAAGCTTTCAATTCAAAGACAAGCAGAGTAAGTGAAGAAGTGGTTTTGACACCTGACAGAGAACTACAGCTCTGCTAATGTGCTGCATAACTGTCATAAAAAAGAGGGAAATAAGGAAAAATGTAAACCTCATTGTTGGGGTAGTATACTACAGTTATGAAATTTCCTTCACGATGGATAAAGTATCTATCTATCTATCTATCTATCTATCTATCTATCATCTATCTATCTATCACATAAACTGATTTTGAAAAACAGACATGTCTGGGATACAGCAATCGAAAGGGAAACGAGGTGCCATAGGCATGTCTGTAGTTGCATAGAATTCATGCCCAAAGACACCATACTACTGCTATTACTGTCCTGCACTTACATGCACACCCAAAATTTTTATACATTTATAAACTGCACATATTGTATTTCGCGACTGAATTGTATCCGGACATTTTCCCAGTGGGCTGATGGGTTAGTGGGCTGGCAAAATTCATCGTGGAACCCTTCCGTCACCCTGGTCAGCATAATTCTTTGCGGGAGATTTCCCCCAAATTTCAGGGCCCATTTTTAATTCCAGTCCAGCCTTGTTTGTGACCATCGTCTGGCTTTGTACACATGAGAGCCACTGACAACCGCAGACAAATTCCCCATGTGTGAACATACACTATATGTACAAAAGTATTGGGACACGCCTCTTAATCATTGAATTCAGGTGTTTCATTCAGACCCACTGCCACAGGTGTATAAAACCAAGCACCTGGGTTGAGTCAGGTTTACAAACATTTGTGAAAGAATGGGTTGTGCTGAGGTGCATAGTGCATAAAGGTCACCAACACACTGTTAACCCCGGCCAAGGAACTGTGCGCTGGGAGCTTCACGGAATGGGCTTCCATGGCCGAGCAGCTGCATGCAAGCCTCACATCACCAAGCGAAATGACCCTTGAGGGTACAGTCCCAGTGACAAGCAAAGGTAGAAAGTGGTGCTCCAGTTTCTGACAGGGTAACAGTGTGTCACTTTAAACACCATGTACAGGCCTTGTCATCTCTCTTTAGTAGGATTATTGGCATTTCACCTTGTGTTTAGTTGCCCTTATGAAGATTTTTACATATAGAAAGGTCAAAAGCACTAAAACATTTTAGTGTTAAGCAAGTATGACTGAAAGGGGACAAGACCTGATGCAACTATACAAAATATAGAAGGTTGGCCCGGATGGACACTGGATTAAATAAGGCCACTGCTTATGCAGTGCAAGGCTCCTGGAGTCTATCCCAGGCTGTGTAGGGCACAGTGCAGAGATACCGTAGATGGGACGCCACTTTGTTACAAGACAAGCAAGTATCCAAGCACTATGGGTAACGCAGGAGAAAGAGCCCTGTTTGTGTGACGCTCACAAAGCCTCCACATGTTCTGGGGGTTTAGCTGAAATGGCATCTCTGCATTACCCCCAGTGAAGAGGAGAACCTGAAGATGACAGTATTTTTTTATTCATGACATAATTAACAAGGGGATTTTCAGAAAAAACAAAAACAATTCTAACTGCTTCATTTCTTTCTATTGTTAGTTAATTAAGATATACTATGAATAAAGCTTAATTTAAATTTAATGTGCAATAGTATGGGTCTCTCCTTTCAAAAGCAAATTCATGTTAAGTATCAGTTTTGAGTGAGATTTGACAGAGTTTTACAGGAAGACTATATGTCAACAAAGTCCCTATTGATTTGAAAGCCATGTTAGCATCTTTCTTGGCTTGTGTACTTGATGTAATTTTGATGGTAGGCAACCAGGTCTCAAGGTTGCTCTTTCTGAAGGGTGGGAACACTGGAGCTCCACAGTGAGCCTGGAGCCTATTGCCGGGAGCACAGAGCACAACACAGCATGGAGCCTATTCCCGGGAGCACAGGGCACAACGGGCTTGGAGCTTATTCCCGGGAGCACAGGGCACAACACCGCATGGAGCCTATTCCCGGGAGCACAGGGCACAACACCGCATGGAGCCTATTCCCGGGAGCACAGGGCACAATGGCGCATGCTTTTGAAGGGCACAGGGCACGATGGTGCATGCTTTTGAAGGGCACAGGGCATGATGGTGCATGCTTTTGAAGAGCAGAGGGCACGACACCGTATGCTTTTGAAGATCACAGGGCACGACACCGCATGCTTTTGAAGGGCACAGGGCACGACGCCGCATGCTTTTGAAGGGCACAGGGCACGACGCCGCATGCTTTTGAAGGGCACAGGGCACGACGCCGCATGCTTTTGAAGGGCACAGGGCACGACGCCGCATGCTTTTGAAGGGCACAGGGCACGATGCCGCATGCTTTTGAAGAAGCTGCTGCACCTAGAAAACCTGAAGAAACACAAAGTGATTCTGCAAACTCAGGCACACAAGCACAGAATTCAAATCTCCAACCCTGGAGCAGTTAGTGCTCCAACCGTACGAGGAAAAAATGCCACTTACTACACTATTGTGGCAAAATATTGTGGTAATTAATAAATTGACTACAATTTATCAACCTATATTGTTTTTTATATATATATAGAAAAGGACGATTTCTCTTGGAACTGTGAGAATGGTATTTTTTTTCAAATCAGTTTTTTTCACTGCATTCCTCCATACAGCAAACTTTTCATAATAAACTGAGTTGGCAGCTGTGAATGTCATTTTGCACAAAGTATGATGAATGTATGTTTAAGGTCTACTGTAAATGTATTTGATGAAAACATTTTTATTCATCCTACAACAAACAAATATAAAAACTAATTTCACACAGTCAGCATTTGTTATCAGTGTCCATTTTCCCCATTTTCCCCATTTTCCCCATTTCCCCCATTTCCCCCATTCTCTCCTCTGCATTCAATCCATCGCACAGAAACAATCACGTATAGTAGCTAATGACCTTTAGAGGTATTTCACCCTCCGCCAGTTTTGCCTTCAAATCAGTCATAGTTAAACAAAATTGCGACTTGGCTTGGAGTCATTTCCTCTCATTGATAACCCCCCTCATTTTGTACATCAAAGCCAACAGCCACACGCCACAATCTGGCTCTGCTGACTGGACGGGTGGCTACAGAACAAGGTGTGCAGGATGACTCAGATGCGGAGGACTGGTGGAGGCAGGACACGAGAACCAGGACACGGGAACCAGGAGATGGGAACTAGGACGCAGGGATAAAATAACAAATCCAGAAACAGGGCTCTGGCAGCGAGGCGACACGGATCCAGACGGGACTCCAGCAAATCTCACTTCTCGGAAGGTATATTTAGAACTTGGAATTCAAACTTCTAGTTCAAAGTTATCCTACAAGGACCAGCTCCCTGGAATAAAGACAAGGCTTTTATTTTACATATTAGGAATTTGGTTATGGCTTTCTGCTTCCTCTGTGTGATCGCAGATGAAGTCAATGCCTAAAATATGTTGCTTCTCAGACTAAAAGTAATGTGGAACAAAAAAATATTATGAATAATACTGTTTTTCAACGTGCTATTAATGATTATTTGTCCCATGCTAGAGGCAGGGGACACAATTAGACAGAGAAGGGGTGGATACTGGCATATTAATATTATAAAGTCTAAATATAAAAAACTCTCTTTATATTGACATTTTAAAATGCAAACAAAGTATTCCATGGAATTTTCTGATTTAAAAAAAGTCCCTGTTAAAAGTAGACCATGGTCACTTTGAGCAGCACGATAATGAAATTTTGGCAGCTGTCAAATCCTACCAAAAACGTTTGCCGAATTTATCCTTATAACGACAAACTGAACAGAATCAAGTATCAATCAGTAAATGTCGATCTGATTCATGCGATAGGACTGCAAAAGTCTTAGGCAGTCAAAGAGAATGTTTAAATCTGTTTGTTTGGGTAGTAAGTTTTCTTCTGTGAACAATTTAACATTGGGATATATGTAAATGAGCAATAATAATGATCAATTTCTTCTGTTCTGCAAAAAGTTAGATATCTTGTGACATGACTAGAAGATCACTGTTTTGGCTCCGATACCTCTGTGACACAGAATAACTACCCATACAAGCAGAATGGCTGGCAGGCATTTTATTGAGCACAATCATGACCACTCGCTTTAACAGAGAGGACAGGTTGGTGTTTATGAAACACCATCAGTAACTGGGTCCGAAGGGTGAAATCCACAAAGCAACCGAGAAACGTACAAGGGGGAGGCAAAAGCGTGGAAAGATGCAGGCAGCGATCAATAACACAGGCAGTGTAACCAGAGAGTAAGCAAGAAACACAACAAGCAGACTGTAATACGAGAAAAAAGCAGTCAAACCCAGCTAACACGCTCACAACAAACAACTGGAGAGAGTGGGTATAAATGGGCAGACAATCAAGAGAAACATTCTCAGTTTTGGGTGGAGATTAGTGAACCGGCAGATTGGTGCAAGGGATCCTGGGAAAGGTAGTTTGTGATGCCCAGGAGGGGACTCTCTCCTGGGGGGCCCACCAGACATTCCATGTATCCAATGGCAGCAGCGCTGACCATACCATACCACGCCACACATCAATAGCAGTTATATAAAAATGTTGACTTAAAAGTGGCGCAGGTGAAGGTCTGGGATATGTTAGGCAGTAAGCTAACATTCGGTCCTCAATGTAATCGACATGTTGGATGTATAAGAACAGCGACGGCTGGGCCAGAGAATCGGCAGGGCATGTGGGAAGCTGACGGTCAGCCGTGGTGAGCACCTCCCGAGGGTGGTCTGAGGAGGAGAAGACCACCAATCGCCAACAGGGTGTCGGGCCGCCGAGACTGGTCAGGGCAAGATGTGAATGAAGGCTGCGTGGCACAATGTGTCACGTCACACAGCACATGGAGCTCTGCTGTCTGGGGCTCTGTAGCCGTGCGTCGCTCTTGTAGGTCCAATGCAGCCCCCAGAAGGACCACTGCGCAGGTCGCTCTTGTAGGTCCAATGCAGCCCCCAGATGCCCGACGCGCAGGTCGCTCTTGTAGGTCCAATGCAGCCCCCAGATGCCCGACGCGCAGGTCGCTCTTGTAGGTCCAATGCAGCACTCAGATGCCCGACGCGCAGGTCGCTCTTGTAGGTCCAATGCAGCCCCCAGATGCCCGACGTGCAGGTCGCTCTTGTAGGTCCAATGCAGCCCCCAGATGCCCGAGGCGCAGCCGGTCGCCCACATGACGCAGCAGAAAACGCGATTCCTCAGACCGAGCGGCCTCCTCCCATTGCTCCAAAGTCCAGTTGCAACCCTTGCGTGCCCATTGTAGGGTTAGGGTTAGGGTTAGGGTGCCCTTAGTGCTGTGACACATTACTCCTGAGACCATCATGAAAACTATCTGCCATTTGTACCACAGTAGCCCTATACGCTGGTCATGTGACATAGTTTATCGCTCCTCAGAGCAACATCATGTGCTTCACATGGTCATAATGTTCTGGGACATCGGTGTGTGTGTGTGTATGTGTGTTTGTGTGTATATATATATATATATATATATATATATATATATACTTGCAACAAAACTTAAAAAGCTTTAAAAAAATGCTTTGCAATTTACTGAGAGGTTTGACCTTTAAAAGGTTTTAAGGTGAACTGACTGATGTACAGAACAGCAGTATTTTGAAGTGAAGGAATAAAAACAGTGCAATTATGAATGCATTATGTATCAAATTGATTCCATGGTGCAGTCCAGTAGAGAGCTTTTGACCTGTACTCCACATATTCATCTATGGTAATGACTATATGATTACATCCCCCCCCCCCCCCATTGTGAAACACCTCAGCCCATGTGCATGTAGAAAAATAACAGGAGAAAAATAATATCAAGGACTTAATAAGCAGCAGGGCCACAATCTCCTTCAGTCCTTCCTGGATAGAGACACAAGTTCTGCAGCTGTGTGTTGTGGCTTATTGGACTATTTCTCGGTGATGTATAGATGTGATGATTGGGGAGGGAACGGGAGGCATTGACTTCATTTTGGTGTTCATGTAACCACACGTCAAATTGATCTGCAGTGTCTATGAGGGCATTATTATTGTGGAATATGGGGATATTATGAGGAAACCGGCTCCATAGGGTGCAGCTGGTGGCTGCATAGCGAAGCCGGATTTCTTAACTTGCTGGATTTAAGGCAAGATGTAAAGTGAACAAATATAAAAAGCAAAGCCACGTCATTAGCGATGCCGGGGTCTTTGCTAGCGTGAGCCCGACGCAGTTGTCGTTTTTCCACACAGCACACAAACACACAAAAAAATAAAAGTAAAAATAAAAAGATTAAAATGTGAAAGATCATCAATGTGTATATCAAGATATTTATTCAAGAAATATATATCATAATTGCTAGCTATTATATTTATCAGAATTAGCTAATCACAGTAATGATGAATGAAATTGGCTAATTATTACAGTGGGAGTCCCGTATATGTGGTTTCACTTTTCTGTAGTCTGAAAACAAAGTTAAAAATTTCAGGGAATGCCTAGCAGGCACAGGCTGTAAGCTGGTGAGTATCCACAGTAGGCTAAAAGATTTTTAAAGAAATTATTTTCTCACCGTTACAGGCTATGTACAGGTACACGACACAATATTTTTCCTTGTAAAACGTGTAACTGGACCATATGTTTCTTCAGTGTTCTTTTGTCCTCTGAGGGGTTTAAAAAACATGATTTTCATTGCTCTGTTGTCCCTCGATACATGACATTTTTTTCATTGCTATATCACCTTTTCAGAAGTTTGTCGGAAGTCGCCCACCCCTTGGGCCCAGGAGGGAGGGGTTGTGCATCATGAGGGCCCAATGGTAATTTCGTCCTGAGCACCTGTGATACCAAGTTATTTGTGACAGGCCTATTTGCAGCCATGAGGTTTGGGAAACCTCAACATGAATGAACAGTGATTTCCAACTCAACACCTACCTTCACAGGTGTTGGCGTTATGTTTTCAGACTCTACACATAAAGCAGTTACAAAATCATTATATATTCTTATCAAATTCTTATTTAAAATAAAAAAAAAACCTTGAGTTTAATGCCTTTGCTGATGAGTAGACACTGAAAGGTCTGTTTTCCTGAATTTCTGCTGCATTGCTATTTTGTTGGTGGGACAATCTTCAAAATCCATGACCCAGGACCTTCATGCACTGTGAATCACTGTTTATCTTAGCTCATCAAGAAGTGTTCTGTACCTGTCGGCAATTAACATTGCAGGATAATCCCGCCCACTGTGTTCTGAAGCCTCATTTCTCTCAGCATTAGTGAAATTGAAAACAAACAGATAGCCAGATAGATGCCAAGTAACAGCATGAAACAAATTTCCAAACCCAAACCCAAACCAGATCAGTGAAAAAAATCAGGGAACTTTTCTGTAGCTTCTAGTATGTTCTCTTCCTCTTCACGGTCTATAGCCCAGAATTCACACTACTGACCTTACATATCAACAGTGTAGAAATGAGGACTGGCCACGTTTCAGTAAGCGATGGCTTTGCAGGCATTTGGGTGAACAGTCTCTATACCAAAGCAAGATTAACAAAGCTCCACACTATACTGTTGTCCAAACTATTTTATATTTTAAAATAGCATTTTAACTAACTAACTAACTAATTAAAAATTAGCCTGCTAGGTACAAAATGTTCAGCGATTTCACATTACAATTTCATACTTACATTTCTATCACCTACAGGGAAGGGACTTGCTGGTCACTACAGACAGAAGAAAGCGAAGAACGAGCTCACTTAGTCCTGATGAATAATTTATTTGTCATGTGACTTTCAGATAGAACAGCAGGAACATTTTCTCCGGGTATTTGTAGAAAAATGTCCCATAGCCTCTGGACGATTGCAGAGGCACTGCAAAGGGCTGAGGGCTGTGGTCGAAAAGGGCCCCTTTCCCCCATAGCTTGAGCATTTACAGGGACTTGCCAGTGCTCATTAGAACCCATGGTGCTTAATAAGTTTCTCTATCGGAACAATTGTGCAATTTAAAAATTCTATATTCCCACATTCATTGAGCCCCGGAGCAGATGGTGGTATGTCTCAGTGAGATGGTACTACTGATGGCAGATTACCTTCCCTTCTGTTCTCCAGATGTTGTGTTGTATCAGAGCAGTGCTACCTGACTGTACACTGGAATCACATTTGAATATTTTATTTCACTCGCTGCTGATGATAAGGCTGAACTTTTCCCACTGTTGGGATCACTTACCTTGCTGCTCTTTGGGAATAATAATTAGTGGCACATTGCTCTGAACAGACTTCTGCAATGAATTTTATGTGTCACTGTGTGTGTGTGTGTGTGTACAGAGGCATACATTATACTATATAATACTATTAGTACATGGTATATGTACTATACACCATATCAGTACATATATATGCGTGTGTGTGTGTGTGTGTGTATACACTATTATAATACTTCACTGATAAGCTTATTGTGCTTATTGTGGTAAATTCATTAGTTCTAATTTAGCTTGAACTGCAAAATATGCTAATGCTATAATATTAGAAAATATGAGAAAAAATACTGTACCAGTGTGTAAAGTATGACTTTTCGGGTGCATGATTTATGAATATCTCTCCATTGTAATAATAACGACACATTGAATTCTAATGCTGCATTTACCACATCCTGTTCAGAAACACCGCTGCCATCCAGTGGCCATTAACCAACCGTGACGACTCCTTAATAAACAGGCATGTGTCTTAACTAATGAACGTCTTTAGTAAAATCCCCATCATCACCAGCAATCTCAAGACTAACAGCAGCCAGCAAACTGAACAGGTCAATCTTGATAAATACTATTTACGCAATATTTACTCTTTGTGTGACGTCTCCCTTTCTTAAAATAAATGTCCATGTTAACACATTCACACATTCATGCATCTATCTTCACTTCTCTAATTCCCTGTATTGTGCTTTTTTCTCTCTTAACTGACCCTAACTACCTATGGGTGTGGCAGACTACCACAACCCCTGCAGATGATCCAGGTGTTTTTCTGCCCCCGTAGCCTTCAAATAGCATAACGGGGGGGGGGGGGGTTGGTTTTCCCAAACTAGTCATCATCAGACCATCAAGTTCTAGGCAAATCCATGAACTCCGGCCATCTTTCAAAGTAATGCACCACAATAAGGTTCTGTTTGCCCTTATGTTCGCAAAGTCAGCCGCCGTCTTCTGTCACGGTGAGTCTGGCAGCATGTGGTAGAAGGTGACTCTCTGCCCTGCCTTGCACCATGAGTACTGCGCTGCCAGTAGACCGATATTCTTCTACTGCAACCCCCATAGCCAATATTGGCCAGACTTGAGCAGCTCATTCAGCGGCTGTAGGACATCAGAGTGTCTGGGTGGGAATCATCCTACATAATGTACCAAACCTAGAATCTTTCTCAGCTCCTCACTGTTATTTGGCTGCTTCAGCCTAGTGATAGATGCTACTCTCGCTGGACTTAGAGTTTGTCCTTGTTCAGCTTTATGCCTGAAGCCTGGGTGCTCTCCATCATTCTCTTCAGCCTCATATCATGCACTTGTTGTATCTCTCCAAAACCTGTTGTATCTCCAAAAACGAGGATGTCATCCATGTAGACAACAGGGCCTTTGTGTACATCTTGCACTGAAATATCTCTGGCGCAGATATAATGACAAATGGCAGGCATTTCAAACACTATATGCCAAGCGGGGATATATAAGTGGTCAATCATGTGCTATCTTCCTCTGCCGGAACCTGCTGGTGGCATCTAAGCTAGAAAACACTGCACCCTCAGTCTATCCTAGCCTGAGAAGACAGTCATCTATGGTGGGAGGAATATATTTGTCCCATGTAACACTTGTTATGTCCTCCCTTTCCTGTTCTTTTTGATGACTGGGACCACAGGTCAGCTCAGGTCAGGTTGGGGAGCATGTGCTGATGTGGCACGTTGCTGTATCCAGCACACAGCGAAACTCCTCGGGATCCCGGCCGGCGAGCCCCCAGGCAGACACACGGTCCAGTCCCACCCTCCGGAAATGGCCGTCCATCTGCCACAGCCAGGTGTTACGTGGGCGTCCCTTTAGCCTGGTCCAGCCGCTCGGGTCCTCAGCAACGAGGATCCTGCGAGCCGGATCACCCTCAGGGAAACGCTCCACATGGCTGTAGTGCCGTAACTGACGTTCCCTCACAATGCAGGCAATGTGCCTTATTCGGGGCTCAAAGTCAAACCAGCGGTACCCAAGGATTCTCCAAAGACACAACTAAATTAAAAGGTGTGTGTTATAATTTGTAAATGAACTTAATTAACATTATTATTAATACTTCAGTAATATTAGCAGTTCTTATGATTCTGGACTGTTCAATATTAAATCCATCTTAAATGCTGCAGCTCAGGAAAGTAGCGTCTCTAGAAAAAAACAACATTTTAGAGTTTGCTGCTTAAATAAAAGCCTTTTGTTTTGTATCTGTATAATTGTTCCATCCATGCAGAGGTCATGTAATGGTCACATTTCTAATATGACCCTGGTTATGACAGAGGGATGTGGCGTGTTTTACCAAGAAAGTCAGACATTTCCTTACTAAACTGGTAAACAGTGAGTAAAACAAGGTACTCATGAGGAAAGTATTTGCTGCACTATCTGCAAGGTTTGTTTTACTGCGTTCCAGGCTCTGTTGCCTGCCTACTCTGACATAACGTGCTGAATCCTTCTCCTTCTTGCTGATTCCCCAGAAGGCTGGTCAGTATAAATGATTAGATTTCAGACGCCTTTTTAATGGTGCAACTATGCACTCCTCAGTGCAGCTATTCTGAAACTAGTGGTAGTATTTTTCAATCCTGCTTATTGCAACAGTGCTTAATGCATTTAAGGAATATTGTACTGTAAGTAGTGACAGTCATGCAACACTGTAGTAAAAATATTGTGTAGTAATAAAAAAATAGCAGTTGACACTTTTATTGTGGTTATATTAAAGTGGTTAAAATTATATGCAAATATATGATTCATTGACAGTGACATAACAAACAAAGAGAATCCCTGGGTACTGTGTCTTTAATTTTTGCTTTATATAACTACAGCTGTAGACTTTTAAGTATGGATCAGCTAATTTTAATATATTAGAGGAAGCAATGCTGCAATACACAAAGTTACATGAGTGATGTCCCACAACCCACCTGCCCTATGAAAGTGCATCCCAACTCCTATAAATCAGTACATGTTACTGCACCAATTTACTGTTCATGCGAAGGAAGGAACATTGATATTTCTGGTCTTTTAAATGCTTGTTCTGTGTCTTGTGAAAAATTAAATGTAAGAGTGCAGAGAAAATCACAAATTTTGCCAAAGGTTAGACAGAGCACTTCAGATACCGCTGGGCTTCACTTTCCATAAAGACAAAGAGGGTGGGAAACAAATGATGGATGAGCGTCTGCTTGGGGTCGACCACTACTGCTCATTTTTCATGTCAAATCCATGCCTTATGCATGAACACACACATAAATCACCTAACCTCATACAAAAATTAGAATGTGGAGTGCACAGAACGTTTCATGCCTTGTTCTTCTGAAGATCTTTGGGCATCATATTTTATATGTAAAAACATGAAGGATGCTGGGAAATTAACCAGTGGGACGCTGAGGGCGACACAGGCATCTTACCTACTTACTCAGCACATCGGTTCCCCCAGGGCTTCCCTGCTCTTGTTCTGCTCAGCTCTTACTGGCATCGTTTTGTGGCTGATTACTTTGGACTCTGTGTCAGCTGTAAGAGATGTACTCTAGACTGCCATTCAGTGCTTTGTTAATTTTGTTTTGTGAACTTGGGTGGGTTTTTTGGAAACCTGGCTGGTTCCTTCCTCATATGTTGCGTAAGAACTGCACAGGTGAACCCGAAGTTCCATCATGCGGACCAGCTTCTGGTCTTATTTTCCTCACTCTTGTAATCACTCATATTTTGTGTTCCATCGCACAAACTGTATCTTTAATTGACCCATAGCTTTCTTTCCTTGCACATTGCCATTTTATTGCACTGCCTCAAAGACAATGTCTATTAATGGTTTCACAGCAATCTTTTATCAGACTTTTACTTGAAAGGTAATTTGATTAAAAAAAAGAGACACCCATGTAGATCATCAGTCTGGTTCAGTGGCTCGCCTGTCTCAAGGGGGATACAGATTCAATTTCAGGGACAACAAATGACTAGGTATTACTAGACACTTGTGTGATATTGAGAGCCTGCCAAATGAAACAGAAACGCATCTCATTCAGGCCTTAGTGGCTTCAGGGATAGACTCCAGTCTCTTGAGAGTCCTGACCAGAATGAGCAGCTGGACAATGGATGGATGGAATTATCATTCTTCTTGTAGTACTGAAGGTCTATTTCAGAATCCATTCCTGTATGCTGCAGCTGGTTACAAAGCAGAAAAATATCATGTTAACTATATAGGACAATTGAGGGTTAAAAGACTGATATATGGCATGGATGCTAAAAGACCTAGAACCATTTTTACTAACTATGCTTGTTTATGTTCAGTCCACTAAGAATCCCTCCTTAAACACCTGGCAACAGTAGTTAAGGTCCAATATATGTATCTTCATCAGAGCTGTAAATAGCAAATGAATGTAAATGAATGTATGCAATAATATTCAGTGATATGGTCTGATGATTTGCGCGTATGACATGAATATGCCATAAATAAACATGACCATATCTCTCTCAAACATGGATTTGTGAAAATGATCAGTGCTTTACAGGGTTTGTTCCGCCCTTTGCAGGGTTTGTCCCGCCTTTTACAGGGTTTGTCCCGCCCTTTGCAGGGTATGTCCCGCCTTTTACAGGGTATGTCCCGCCCTTTGCAGGGTTTGTCCCGCCTTTTACAGGGTTTGTCCCGCCCTTTGCAGGGCTTGTCCCGCCTTTTACAGGGTTTGTCCCGCCTTTTGCAGGGTTTGTCCCGCCTTTTGCAGGGTATGTCCCGTCCTTTGCAGGGTATGTCCCGCCTTTTGCAGGGTTTGTCCCGCCCTTTGCAGGGTTTGTCCCGCCTTTTGCAGGGTATGTCCCGCCTTTTGCAGGGTTTGTCCCGCCTTTTGCAGGGTATGTCCCGCCCTTTGCAGGGTATGTCCCGCCCTTTGCAGGGTTTGTCCCACCTTTTGCAGGGTATGTCCCGCCTTTTACAGGGTATGTCCCGCCTTTTGCAGGGTTTGCCCCGCCTTTTACAGGGTATGTCCCGCCTTTTGCAGGGTTTGCCCCGCCTTTTACAGGGTATGTCCCGCCCTTTGCAGGGTATGCCCCGCCTTTTGCAGGGTTTGTCCCGCCTTTTGCAGGGTATGTCCCGCCCTTTGCAGGGTATGTCCCGCCTTTTGCAGGGTTTGCCCCGATCTTTGCAAGGTATTAAATTTAGCTTTAGAGAACCTCTAATGGATAAAAAATCAGTGCATGGCTAATTTTGGGCTGTTGTTTGAGTTGTGAAAACCACACCACAAGCCATCAAGAAAATAATGCATTACCACTTTGCTCACTTACAATGATTGTGAATGTGCGGAAAACAATGTATCATTTATTGTTAAATTGTAAACCAAGAGTGGAAAATCCATGACATCACCTTTCAGCTACCTAATCAATACAGGGTTGCGCAGCAGCCTCAGCCTGTCCCAAGCCAATAAAACAACAATCATGTTAATTATTGTTCTGTAGTTTGTTAAGGCTTCTGAAAACTACCTCTGAGACACTGATATTTCACAAAACATTTTTAGGAAATACTTGTACTCAGGTCAAATGCCTAAATGTCAGAAGGGAATATGTTAGCAACTGACTGGGCAGCACTATGAGCAGAACACACTTCTCCAATTAAATAACTTGAAATTGCTTGTTTGTGCTTGGAGAAAACATTTTCTTGCTTGTCCCCTAAAGGTATTATTTGTATTGTCAGCACAAATCGCAATTACTTTGTCCAGTAGCTAGAACTCCCCTAAGCTTTGATGCACCATATACATCAGAAAATGATGCTGTTGGACTAGTAATAGAGGTAGGGGCTGAAATCTCCACTTTCATCTTCTCAAAGCTCTGAAAGAGTAAATGACAATCAAAACAAGTTTCATTTCATTGCAAATTGATGCATTGGCAGAGGGATATAGTCATGTCTGTTTTAAAGTGAATCATAAAAGGATTATTATCGTGGTAACTAGCGTGACCACGATAAAGCTTCACAAAACTAAGTTTCTGAAATAATATGTACGTCCAATTGAAAAGCAAATTTCCAAAACTCACTCAGTCCATCTTTTGTTGTTGTTGGGATGAGACCAATAATGAACCTAAGTCAGGCTTCCTCTCTGTAAACACTGAGCACTTTGTTAGGAATACTGTACTAATACTGGGTACGGCCTCCCTTTGCCATCAAAACAGCCTCAGTTCCTCATGGCATGGATTTCACAAGATGTTGGAGACATTCTGTCCCATGCTGACATGACTGCATCACTCAATTTCTGCAGAATTTCACTGGGTATCTATGCTGTGAATCGCCAATTTTACCCAAAGATGTTGTACTGGATTCAGAACAGGTGACTTTGAAGGCCACTGAAGAACTGTGAACTCACTGTCACGCTGATGAAACCAGTTTGAGGTGACTTATGCTTTGTGACATGGTGCATTTTCATGCTGGAAGTAGGTACATTGTGGCCATGAAGGGATGCATATGGTCAGCCACAATACTCAAATAGGCTGTGACATTCAAGCAATGATCGATTGGTATTATTGGGTCCAAAGTGTGTCAGGAAGACATCCCCCACACCATCACACCACCGACACCAGCCTGAACGTTTGACATGAGGTAGGTTGGGTCCATGGTTTCATACCAATGATGCCAAATTCTGACCATACCATTGGTGGTGCCTCAGCAGAAATCGAGATCCATCAGACCAGGTCATGTTTTTCTGTTCTCCAACTGTCTGGTGAGACTGTGCCCACTGCAGCTGCAGCTTTCTGCTTTTGGCTAATATGAGTGGAACCTGACATGGTCTTCTGCTGTTGAAGCCCATTTGCCTTAAGGTTTGACATGCTGTGCATTCTGAGATGTTTTCTGCTCACCATAGCTGTACAGAGCGGTTATCTGAGTTACCATAGCCTGTGTGTCAGCTCAAACCAGTCTGGCCATTGTCATTTGAAATCTCACATCAACAAGCCATTTCCATCCACAGAACTGCTGCTCAGTAGACAATTTTTGTATCATTCTGAGTAAGCTCTAGATGCACACAAGTGTTGTGCATGAAACCAGCCCACCTGGCACCAATAATCACGCCACAGTCAAAATCACTGAGACCATATTTTTCCCCCATTTTGGTGTTTTATGTGAAAATTAACTAACATTACTGGCCTGCATCTGCATGAAATTATGCACTGCACTGCTGCCACATGATTGGCTGGTTAGATACCTGGATGAATAAGCAGGTGTTACTGTAACTATGCAACAATTACATAATTGATAAAAGTTGGCTAAAAAGTGTTATGGGAAGAGATTTAAATAGCGAATAGGCAACCCTCATTAAAAATACTACCATTAATAATAAAGCAAACAATAATTAGAAAAACAAACAAAAGTATTTTTTGCAGCAGTGCTGTGCAGGACATTCAAACTTTCCACTAAAGTCGGCATTCCGGTGAAAAAATCTGATGTAAATTAGTCTTTAAATTAGTAATTGACTAAGTTTTCATTTAGAAGTAATCATTCTCATACTTTTGAGGCTAAATCAGCTTAACAGCTGATGATTTTGAAGTGAAAGGCAGTGCATGGTACAAGAGTTAAAAAACATTAGTAATTATATACATTTTTTGTTGAATCAAAAGATAGTAGAACAGATTGAAGTACCCTTGATGTGCCACAATACATGCCAATGTAAACTATTAATTGCATATAACCCTCCTTGTCCTTCTCAAAACCTACAGTAGGTTTATACCTACAGTACATGACACTGGGAATGGGCAACTGCAGCAGCATTCGCCATAATGTTGCCTGACCGAGCTGTAATATACCCAAAACACAGCAGTACATCATCCTTTTCCTACAAAAACTGTTCAAGATCCAAATTAAATGGGGTGGGGGGTCCACGAATCAGGATTTCTGCATTAGCTGGCTTACCTTAAGCTAGCAGTCATGACTGTCGAATAGGAATGTTCCTTACCTCAACTCTTATTGGACAATCATGAGTTCTAGCTTAAGATAACCAGGCTAACTAAATCCAGATTTGTGGGACACCCCTCTGGAAGTGTCCACCTAGGGACTATAAAACACTACATGGCTTATTCCCCGATACCTTTGTAACATCATGCAAATATCTGAAACAAATCCAAACCCAGTCTGAAGTCCAATGTCGTCTGATTTTGTACAAGAGCTGCCTGGCTTGGCATATACCTACAATGTATTTCAAGTTGGATTGTTAAGAAAAACATTAAAAAGTTTGTAAACTATTTTTGTTAGTGTGATTGGGGGAGGAACTTTGCATATATTGTACTTTTATATTTTACTTTTAATTTATGTATTCCACTCATAGTGTGTCAATGCATTTATTAGTTTGCTACAGGTTCTGTATAAATAGCAGTAGTTATTGCTTCAGCTTATGTAACAAGTTCTGCACAACAGGTTATAAATATATATATATCATATAAATAACATTACAATAATGATTTTTTTAACAAACTTAGAAAGGTAAGAGTGGAAATGAAGACCCAGGGAACTGACAAGCTTAAAAATGTGCTGTTGTATAACGTTCTCATGATGTAATCATGTGCGGTTATAAACTCAAACTCCAATACATTACACAGAATCATAAGATAACCATAATTTTCCAACCTGACATATCTTGAGCTGTTTGGAACTTGTTCCCTCCTAGATTAAGTTTTAAGCCAGATTTTTCTCTATTTTTCTGTTTTTGCAAAGTTGTGTACTGAAATCTAGCTGCAATCTAAATGTCAAACTCCATTTTACTCAAAAATAAAAAACATTTCTTTTGTTTGTATGGATAGAAGAAGGCTTTGGGTTAAAGGTCTGTGCTAATAGGCTTGCCTCACAATATTGCTAAGACATCATTTATTTATTTAATTAGGCTTCTATTTTTTTCCTTTTTTTCAAATGCACACTGTAGAGGCTATTCCTAGACACCATGTAGCAGTAGTATGGGGTATACAAGGGTACAATCACACACTGTGTAGGCTATTCCTAGACACCAAGTATCAGTAGTGTGGGGTATACAAGGGTACAAGCACACACTATAGAGGCTATTCCTAGACACCATGTAGCAGTAGTATGGGGTATACAAGGGTACAAGCACACACTATAGAGGCTATTCCTAGACACCATGTAGCAGTAGTATGGGGTATACAAGGGTACAAGCACACACTATAGAGGCTATTCCTAGACACCATGTAGCAGTAGTATGGGGTATACAAGGGTACAAGCACACACTATAGAGGCTATTCCTAGACACCATGTAACAGTAGTATGGGGTATACAAGGGTACAAGCACACACTATAGAGGCTATTCCTAGACACCATGTAGCAGTAGTATGGGGTATACAAGGGTACAATCACACACTGTGTAGGCTATTCCTAGACACCATGTAGCAGTAGTGTGGGGTGTACAAGGCTACAAACACACACTGTGTAGGCTATTCAGAGAGAACATGTAGCAATTCTGTGTGGTGTACAAGGCTACAAACACACACTGTGTAGGTTATTCAGCATGTGGCCTAACTGCAGGGCAGTGATCTATCTATCTATCTATCTATCTATCTATCTATCTGTCTGTCTATTTCAGTCAATCTCTTGACAGATGCACATAGAGTAAGTGCAGGACTGTAAGAACAATACAGACAGTGAATAAATGAAAGAATGAATTATTTAACAAATGAATTTAGAATGGATGGTCCAGACTGCCAATTATTGCGTGTATGGTTGTACCTGGCATAGCCAATTATTATATACAGTAGGCACTGACTCGGAATACTGTCCAGTTAGATTTGACACCAAATGATTCTGGGCCCATTGAGAGGAGGCTGTATACAGTTTTATGGGCACTGGCAGGGAGGGACCCCCGGGGTGTTTCCTGGTACATCATTATGGCTTGAGCTGATCACTAATGGTACTTGTGCATATAGCATGGTGAGTGGGACAGGCGACATGGTTCATGATGGCCGACACCCTTAGCATCATCCTCCTTCCAGTGACAGCCTCAGGGTTTCATAGGTCATCCCTGTGACAGAGCAGAGCACATTTGCCAGTGTGGCCAGCTGGCAGGTGGCCATGCAGAGATGCAGCACCACCTGTCCAAACTGCCGTTCCTGTATTTAGGACAGCCAGCTTGTACCTGGCTTCCAGTGACACTGCATGACTGTCCCCAGCTGCAGCTGCTCCCTTGGCAGTCACAGCTAAAGGGGTGTCAATAACGCGTGCCCAACTAGTCAAAAAAGTTACTAGCCATGGAAGACGATGATGCATTTCTATCCTAAACATACTGAAGTCAGTGACTGCAAACCAACACGCATCATTTTAGCTCACAATAACATTGGGCACAGGCATTCTTTGTATTTGCGAAAACACAATTACATTTCAGTTCAATTTATTTTCATATAGCACCTTTCAAAACAGAGTCACCCCAAGGAGCTTACATGGGTGTGTTGTGATACATTCCTGCATCAATTATACAGAATAATTCAAAAACAGGGAAAATGGAAGACAAAGAAATTAAAGACAGAAAGAAAGATGACAACAGAGGAGAGGAACCAAAAACTCCCAAGTAGATAGAAAAAACAACCTCTGGGGGCCCAAGGTCAACTGGCTGACCAACCCTTCTGGGCATGATAACATTACTGAAAACAGAAAAGAGTGGACTTGCTTGCTAAAAGCAAGGTGTACGCTGTGATCAAGGGCAAAGCCAAGGTCGATTCTCCATGCCGGCCGGTGTAGGGTGGCAGATAGAATTCTGCATCCATGATGTTACAGTTCATAAGTCACATTCACAATGTTACCCTTCCTTGGGACGGAAGCAGGACTCCAGCTTACACGGTAACCACCCCAGGCACCATCTGGACATGTGGGGAGGAAGACAGAGAGCATGGATGGTCAGGTCATGCATTGACACATTAATGGACAAGCATAGTAGATAAAAATGGCATGTACAGCAGTACTGGCTGCCATAGTTACAGTATGGGTAAGCTAAACTGAAGTAACAGGTCTTCAGTTGTGATTTAAAGACTGAGATCGATTTGGCATCCCCAACATTGCCTGGCAAACCATTGCACAATATAGGGGCCCTGTAAGCTTTTCCACCAACTGTCACGTGTTCTGTGATCTGAGTGGACAATGTGGCTTGAAATAATTCTGTTAGATACGCAGGTGCTAGACCTTTAAGTGCCTTACATGTAGGAGAAGTAGGAGAACTTTGAAGTCAGTCCTGAACCTAACAGGAAGCCTGTGCAGGGAACTAAGAGCAGGGGTCATATGTTCAAACTTCCTGCTCCTGGTGACAATTCGAGCTGCTGCATTTTGAATTCACTGCAAAGTGTTTAATGTGTGGTGTTGGCTCTCCAATAATAGAGCATTACAATAGTCTAATCTACTGCATGCATTAGCATGTATTAGTTTCTTAGTGTCACGCCCACAGCGTTACGACAGCAAACACCTCCCACTACCAATTAATAGACGGTACTTAAACCTTGCACTGACAACAGCACAGTGTGAGGTATTGTTGCGATGCACGTACTGAGTGGTCTAACTTCGTGTTCTTTCCCCAGTTGCGATCTGTCATCCTTGCCCTTCCCGGACCTCCCGCGCCTCCTGCCAGCCCTCCTGCCCTTCCCGTAAGATTCCTTGTGTCCTTACCTGTGTGTGTCGTCCATGTCCTCAGCTTGATCTCCCGGCTCACCTACCTGTACCCCTGGCTTCTCATCCCCTGACCACGACTACAGAACACGCTTTGGCTTTTGGTAACCCGATTGGACGGCTAATGGCAACGACCTGGAACCGGCTCACGACTACTCTTTGTGTCACTCCCAATAAACCTGGTTACCCGACTTCTGGTGTTCGCGTCTTGGCTGGCAGGACACTTAGTGTCTTGAGTAGTAAGGAGATGTTATAGTGTGGCAATGTTATGTAGCTGCAGGAAGCACACCTTCGATACTACATCCACATGTGATTTGAACGAGAGGCTTGTATCTAAGGTGACGCCTACGTTACTGGCTGAGCTGGTGAGGGAAAAATCCAGCCCCTCAGAGTGGAGTACAGAGACCTATCTGCTGACTTCAGACAAAAGAACATTGTTTTTCTTCACATTTAGTGACAAAAAGTTTTCATTCATCCAGGTCATAACTCATCAATGTATTTAGCTAAATTAGCAATAGATGAGATTTCATTAGGCTCCTCTCCTGGAGCCAACACCTTATCGTGATGGAGGGGTTTGCGTGTTTCAATGATCCCAGGAGCTAAGTTGCCCGGGGCTTTAAGCCCCTGGTAGGGTCACCCAAGGCAAACAGGTCCTGGGTGAGGAACCAGACGAAGTGCGGCTGACAAGACCCCTAATGATGAGTATAAACATTGATCCACGATTTCCCTTGCCCGGACGCGGGTCACCGGGGCACCCCCCTGGAGCCAGGCTTGGGGGTGGGGCTCGATGGCGAGCGCCTGGTGGCCAGGCCTACACCCATGGGGCTTGGTCGGGCACAGCCCGAACAAGGCACGTGGGTCCCCCCTCCAATGGGCTCACCACCTGTAGGAGGGGCCATAAGGGTCAGGTGCAGTGTGAGTTGGGCAGTGGCCGAAGGCGGGAACCTTCACAGTCCGATCTTCGGCTGCAGAAGCTAGCTCTAGGGACATGGAATGTCACCTCTCTGGTGGGGAAGGAGCCTGAGCTGGTGCACGAGGCTGTGAGGTTCCGACTAGATATAGTCGGGCTCACCTCGACGCACGGCTTGGGCTCTGGAACCAGTCTCCTTGAAGGGGGTTGGACCCTCTTCCACTCTGGAGTTGCTCACGGGGAGAGGCGCCGAGCGGGGGTGGGCATACTTATTGCCCCCTGGCTGGGCGCCTGTACATTGGGGTTTACCGCAGTAGACGAGAGGGTAGCCTCCCTTCACCTTCGAGTGGGGGGATGGGTCCTGACTGTTGTTTGCGCTTATGCGCCAAACGGCAGTTCAGAATACCCACCCTTTTTGGAGTCCTTGGAAGGGGTGTTCGAGAGCGCTCCCCCTGGGGACTCTCCTGCTGGGGGACTTCAATGCTCACGTGGGCAATTACAGTGAGACCTGGAATGGCGTGATTGGGAGGAACGCCCCCCCCCCCCCCCCCCCCCCCCCGATCTGAACCCGAGTGGTGTTCTGTTGTTGGACTTCTGTGCTCGTCACGGATTGTCCATAATGAACACCATGTTCAGACATAAGGGTGTTCATATGTGCATTTGGCACCAGGACACCCTAGGCCGCAGTTCGATGATCAACTTTGGAGTCGTGTCATCGGACTTGCGGCCGCATGTCTTGGACACTCGGGTGAAGAGAGGGGCGGAGCTGTCAACTGATCACTACCTGGTGGTGGGTTGGCTCCGCTGGTGGGGGAGGAAGCTGGACAGACCTGGCAGGCCCAAGTGTACAGTGAGGGTCTGTTGGGAACGTCTGGTGGAATCCCCTGTCAGAGGGAGTTTCAACTCCTACCTCCGGCAGAACTTATCCCATGTCCCGGGGGAGGCGGGGGACATCGAGTCCGAATAGGCCATGTTCTGCGCCTCCATTGTGGAGGCGGCTGACCGGAGCTGTGGCCGTAAAGGTGGTTGGTGCTTGTCGCAGCGGCAATCCCCGAACCCGCTGGTGGACACTGGTGGTGACGGATGCCGTCAAGCTGAATAAGTAGTCCTATCGGGCTTTTTTGGCCTGTGGGACTCCGGAAGCAGCTGATGAGTACCGGCAGGCCAAGCGGAACACGGCTTTGGTGGTCGCTGAAGCAAAAACTCGGGTATGGGAGGAGTTTGGCGAGGCCATGGAGAATGACTTCCGGACGGCTTCGAGGAGATTCTGGTCCACCATCCGGCGTCTCAGGACGGGAAAGCGGTGCAGCATCAACACTGTTTATGGTGGGAATGGTGCGCTGCTGACCTCAGCTCGGGACGTTGTGGGTCGCTGGAAGGAATACTTCGAAGACCTCCTCAATCCCACCGACACGCCTTCCAATGAGGAAGCAGAGGCTGGGGACTTGGGGGTGGACTTACCTATCTCTGGGGCAGAGGTTGCTGAGGTGGTTAAAAAGCTCCTCGATGGCCGGGCCCCGGGGGTGGATGAGATCCGCCCGGAGTTCCTCAAGGCTCTGGATGTTGCGGGGCTGTCTTGGTTGATACGCATCTGCGGCATTGCATGGACATCGGTGGCGGTGCCTCTGGATTGGCAGACTGGGGTGGTGGTCCCCATCTTCAAGAAGGGAGACCAGAGGGTGTTCCAACTATAGGGGGATCACACTCCTCAGCCTCCCTGATAAGGTCTATTTGGGGGTTCTGGAGAGGAGGGTCCGTCGGACAGTCCAACCTCGGATTCAGGAGGAGCAGTGTGGTTTTCACCCTAGCCGTGGAACAGTGGACCAGCTCTATACTCTCAGCAGGGTCTTGGAGGGTGCGTGGGAGTTTGCCCAACCAGTCTACATGTGCTTTGTGGACTTGGAGAAGGCATTCGACCGCGTCCCTCGGGGAGTCCTGTCGGGAGTGCTCCGGGAATACGGGGTGCCGGACTGCCTTATAAGGGCTGTTCGATCCCTGTACAACCGGTGTCAGAGCTTGGTCCGCATTGCCGGCAGTAAGTCGGACTCGTTCCTGGTGAGGGATGGACTGCGCCAGGTCTGCCCTTTATCACCGATTCTGTTCATAACCTTTATGGACAGAATTTCTGGGTGTAGCCAGGGCATTGAGGGTGTCCGGTTTGGTGACCTCAGGATTAGGTCTCTGCTTTTTGCAGATGATGTGGTTCTGTTGGCCTCATCAGACCGTGACCTTCGGCTCTCACTGGAACAGTTCGCAGCCGAGTGTGAAGCAGCTGGAATGAAAATCAGCACCTCCAAATCCGAGACCATGGTCCTCAGCTGGAAAAGGGTGGAGTGCTCTCTCCAGGTCGGGGAGGAGGTCCTTCCCCAAGTGGAGGAGTTTAAGTATCTCGGGGTCTTTTTCACGAGTGAGGGAAGGATAGAGCGGGAGATCGACAGGTGGATCGGTGCGGTGTCAGCAGTGATGCGGGCGCTGCACCGGTCTGTCGTGGTGAAGAAGGAGTCACGAGCTGTGGGTAGTGACCGAAAGAACGAGATCACGAGTGCAAGCGGCCGAAATGAGTTTTCTCCGCAGGGTGGCTGGGCTCTCCCTTAGAGATAGGGTGAGGAGCTCAGTCATTCGTGAGAGACTCAGAGTAGAGACGCTGCTCCTCCGCATTGAGAGGAGCCAGATGAGGTGGCTCGGGTATCTGCTTAGGATGCCTCCTGGACGCCTCCCTGGTGAGGTGTTCCGGGCATGTCCCAATGGGAGGAGGCCCCGGGGAAGACCCAGGACACGCTGGAGGGACTATGTCTCTAGGCTGGCCTGGGAATGCCTCGGGATTCCCCCAGAGGAGCTGGAGGAAGTGGCCAGGGAGAGGGAAGTCTGGGTTTCCCTGCAAAGACTGCTGCCCCCGCGACCCAACCTCGGATAAGCGGAAGTAAATGGATGGATGGATGGGTAATTGAACTATATATTTGGGTGTGATAATTAATAATTAACATTATGTTTTCTCATTATGTTACCTAATGGCAGCATGTAAAGAGAGAGCAATATAGTACCAAGAACCGACCCCTGTGGTACTTCATATATGACTGGTCACATTGACAAGAGAGTGCACTTATTGGACACTTGAACATATTTATATTGATTAGTCGAATAGGATTAAAAACACCATTCCACAAACCCAACATCAAATTCAAGTTTATGAAAAAGAGTGGCATGGTCAGCCATGTCAAAGGCTGCACAGAGGTCCAGAAGCATGAGCACAGTCACATTGTCAGCATCAGTTGCCATTGATATGTCATTTATGTGTTACGATCCAGTCTAGGGTTGGACCGCAACAAAGTGAAAGGGAAGGAGGGATTGGGGAGGACAGGACAACTAGGGCTAGGAGAAGGGAACACGGGACACAGAGGGAGTCTTTTTTTTATAGTTATTTTTATAGTTTTTCACAAACACAATACAAACACTAGGTGTAACGAACGTCAGGAGTGACAAAGGCCAAAGAAACAAACAAAAGCACATCTACCGAGCAACCCAAGCTGAGCTACCTAAGTGAACACAAAGAAAATGGTGAAACGAAACAACAATGCCTAAATCTATCTCCCTGACCAAACAAACAATAATCCCCACGTTAACGAATAAACCAAAAAAGGCAGACACTCCCTACACACCTAGTGAAACACGAAACACCAAGCCGAGGCAAAGGTATCAAAAGGGAAAACCGAGAGGCGAAGTCGAAACACAGGCGAAAGTCCAAAACCAATCAAGCAATCAGAAACAAAGGCGAAAGTACAAATAAGGGCGAGGCGAGAATCGAAAGTCAAGGGCAAAACAGTCATACACGATCAATCAAACAAAGCAAAAGCGAACAGAGAGCGAGCTAGCAGGCGAGAAGCAAGTAGCGGGCAACGAAGGGACGAAGCGGCGAACTCTTCAGCCGGCGAACCGGAAACGGCTCCGAGGGCAAGGGAGGCGGGGTCAGGTCCTGAGGGCGGAGTCGAGGGGGCGGGCGACCAATCGGCGAGTGGGCAGGACGTCCGAAGGACCTGCAGGCATCCTCCTAAACTTACGGCACGTAACACTTACGGCACGTACCCGAAACTTACGGCACATATCCCTTACGGCACGTAACAAAAACTTACGGCACGTAACATATGACTTTAGCTAAATCGATTTCAGTGCTGTGCCCTTGATGGAAACCCAACTGGAATCTATCCAGTATATTGTGTGTCTCCAAAGTATTATTGAATTTGAGCAGCGACTATCTTCTCCAGTAATTTGAACAAAAATTGCATGTTAGAAATTCATCCTTCATTGCTGAGCTCCTGTGGATTCAAACTTGGTTTCTTCAGTAGTGATCTGATGACTGCTACTTTAACTGGTCAGGTACTACATCACACGAAGACAAGGACACATTCATTATAGCAGTTGTAGGACTTGCCAGAACTCCTTAAGAAGTTGACTAGGGATTGGGTCCAGTGGACAAGTCATTTGTGTGGTTTTAGTTATTAGTGTTTTAAACTCCTGTTCACTGACTAATTTGAATACATTTAATTGAATTGAATTGAATTGAATTGAATTGAATTGAATTTGATTCAATCGACATTTTGAGGGCAGCAATGTGTGAAAACCATTCTTGGAGACTCTCAGTCTTCTGTGGAAGCGTGAGTTGATTGATGAGCAACAACTATTACAACACTGAGGGATACTGGTTCAGATAGATAAGCAATCAGATTGTATAGGAGGTGGGTCCAAGACATCTGATTGGTTGGTTCCACCTCCTCTAGTTGCTTGGACTCACCTCCTCTACAATCATTTTTCATTATGGCCTCAGAACATTTTTGTGTAAGTAAAATTCCCACAAGCACTTATATTGGATAGTGTGCTTCCTTTCTTCAGTTAGACCTATTGTGGCAGTGATGTCCTGATTCTGGGCATTGATTTGGGCATTGCACACATTTTATTTGCACATTGACGGTTTTGCTGGATGTCATAGGGTTACGGTTCAATCTCAGTTACCTATGCCTGGCGTGTTTGTTTTGGGTAATGATATACAGTAGCTGGTGAGAAACTACGTTTCTACTAGAAATGATGGAAAAGTCCCTGAGTTAAACCCGATTTCTGTTGTTTTTTCCGGCTGACTTCCATTCTCTGTGATGACTCCTGTACAGTTCACCTCAAGTGAAAGCCAATGAAATAAATGCTGATACTGCCATGCTTTTGTCTGTTACCAGAGCTAATTTAAGTAAGGTTCAAAAGGCTGATTCCTCTTTTCGTTATTTTTTCAGTCAGTTGTCAGTGGCAATTCCAGGTCTACCCAGTCCCCTGTGCATTGTCCTTGATAACAATGTCCTGATGAGGAAGTGGGTTCCTCGCTCATCGCCCGACTCCTGGAGTGCCGTCTTCCAAATAGTGGTCCCTTGCCCATATACTGTAGATAGCATGTTTTAGGTTGTAACATTTGTACAACTATTGCATAACTTTTTGGTGAGCAATGGCTACCAAAATTATACAAAGTACAATGTATTACCTGTTATTTTAAATAAAAAAAGCAGTATCACCAACAAACGATGCTATCACAGTGAATGCAAGACTGAGACTGAAGCGTTACCCTTTGTTTCTGCTGAGAGACGTGCCGTGTGACTCATTTCCCCGTGCGTACAAGTGATCTTAGGTCGGCGTTCACGGTTCGACTTCTGAGATTCAGATTGAGTTCAAGGTAATTTTTTTTCAAACTGGTTGGTTTGACTTTTAAGAAATTCGAGTACTGAGGTACCACTGTATTTCTTTTGTATCAGTTTTCTAGTTCCTGTGTTTCGTGAGTTGTATTCTGTTTTTGTTTTTTTTTGCTTTGGTTCTGTTTTACCTGCCTTTATAATATTCTCCAGTGTTAGATTCTGTTTCCTTGTTTCTGTCAGTTTCTTAGTTTCCCTGTTTGAACTCCCAGTTCCTTGATTTAATTATTAGTTTCACCTGTTGCCTGTTTTCCCAACCCTTGTTAATTGTTCTCACCAGTTCTGTGTTATTCTTGTTATCCCTCAGTATTTAAGTTCCTTGGTTGGTCATTGTTGTAGTTGTTGATGGTTCTTGTTAACTGTGTGTGTGTGTGTGTGTGTGTGTGTGTGTGTGTGTGTGTGTGTGTGTGTGTGTGTGTGTGTGTGTGTGTGTGTGTGTGTGTGTGTGTGTGTGTGTTTGAGTGTTTGAGTTTTGATTTCCCACCTCTTCCTTAGTGTAAGCAGTTCCCTTGTAGATCACTTTTGTTTGTTAGTTTACTTAATACTCCTTTTTAGTTTTGACCCCTTGTGGTCCATTATGTTTTGTAGTGTGCCCAGTGTTTTCAGTTTTGACACTGTTTACTGACACTCGTGTGTATGTCGACTCGCTGTCCTGAAGCTATTCCTATTCGTACCCTGAAACTGCATGTTGTTGTTAGGGCCCTTGTGAAGTTTTTTTGTTATTACATCTAGATTACCAAAAACTGTTCAATCTAAACAAGGATCTAATTTCACTTCTCATGTTTTTAAAGAAGTCCTTAAAGAATTGCAGATCAGACATCAGTTGTCTAGTGCCAATCATCCCAATCCCAGGGAGCTCTCGAATGCCAGTTTCTGCTTATGGTGATTTGTTCCATCTTGATTGTGCTCAAATGTCCCTGACTTAAATTTGAATGGTACATAAAAATTTTCATAGGCTGCAAAGACATCATGATGAAATCCACCCGAAGGACCAGCCAGAGTTGGATGGCCCGATGAGAACCCTCAGTGCCAGGATGTAGTCGATGGTACACTTAGCCATAAGAACCAGACTCCTCTAATTGCTGGTGGGTGAGCAATTGATCACGGATCCTGTTAAGGATGACCCTAGCAAGAACCTTGCCCAGCACTGAGAGCAGTGCTATCCCTCTGTAGTTGCCACAATCCAGGCAATCAACCTTCCCTTTACAAGATAGGGACAACAAGTCTCATTTTCCAGTCAGCTGGGATGATGTCCATCTCCCAAAAGGAAGCAAAGACTTCTTGCAGTGCCAGGAGGACAGCCTTACCACCAGCCTGAAGAAGTTCACACTGGATACCACAGATCCCTGCAGCCTTCCCTACCTGCAGCTGATTCACCGCCAGTGCAATCTCAGTGAGATTGAGTGGTTCACAGCTAATCAGAGGATCAGCCTCAAGAGATATCCAACATCATAGCTGGAGGATCAGCCTTAAACAGCTGTTCAAAGTAGGCAGCCCAGCAGGTCACAACTGCAGTGTCATCTGTAAGACCCATTCAATCTTATGCCCTGGCTGCAACTTTGGATGTGCGTCGTGCTTCGATTCCTCTGTAAGCAAGACGTGAGTCTCTAGACCACAGATGGTGTGTCACTTGCTCACAGATTCCTCTAACAAACACCTCCTTATCTGCCCTCAGAGCCCTTGCAGCCATCCTTCTCAGTTCCCAGTATGGACTTTATTATCTATAGAATATTTCTGTGAAGCAGTCATAAAATCTATCAAATACTTTTTGACTGATCACATTCACAAGATCAAATGTCATGTGCTTGCACCCTTCCTTTTGCTAAGCAGCGTTACTTATATATTCAGGCAATCTGTCTAAAAATATTATCATTTTGACACTGATTTTATCCATGATCTTTGCAGTCAACAGATCGCAATCAAATTCTTTATGAGATGGTCATGGTAACTTATAGCTTATTCCATAGCTACACCTAAGACAGCATTTTCTATCTTCATCTACCAGCTATGAATGACATTGCCATAAAAACAGAGCTCACCCAATTCAAGGTGTGAGCGTAATGTGTAGCGTAGTATGGTGCATATAGGCCATGCAAATCACCCTATTTTTATTCAAAATAATAGAGAAACACAAAAACTTAAAATGTAAATGTTCATCTTTTAGTCTTGGTTTAATGATGATTAATCTGTGCTTTTATTTTGGAGTTACACACAAATGAAAAATTCTTGGGACCTATCATTCTTCGATTTATAAATTGTCCTTACTTGTGTGATGCACTGTATTCTGGAATAGTGCTAAACTGCCTTTATTGTATTTTTGTATATCCGCCACCTTAAAATTCTGCAGCTATGCTCATTTTAAAGTATTGTTTATTTGCATAAAAAGTTTTGCTCATTTGAATAAAAAGATTAATCAGAATTACATAAGATGGAAATGTAATTTTATCCACTGAGGCCAGGTAGAGATTGACCCAGTGGGGAAGACATACACCTGAAACATTCTGCCAGATGTCACCGTCGCATTGGTCTTCTCTTAGGCAGCCTGCCAGATGTTGTTGCCTACTGCCAGACAGCATCTCTGCCTGCCTGTTCCTCAGCAGGCAGCTTTCGGTGATCTCATGTTACCATGGAAATTGATTGTTAGTCCTAGTGTCCACAAATCCCTCATGTATTATAATGGGCTGAGCACTATTTAAAAACGATACAATACTGTCAATTTAAATTTCAAAACTAATTTAAAAAAGACAAAAGACAAACATCAATGAACTGATACACCAATGGTTAATAAGTAATCATCCCACCAGAGATTTTCTTTCCCTGTCTAGACTGTATACCTTATGTGAGAGTGCTGTCTCTCTTCACTGATTGTTCAGTGATTCTATTTACAAACACATAGCTTACCTGTTTACTTTGATTCCAATAAATATCTAAAGTGGTACAAAAATTGAACATATACTGTATATACTAAAATAAAATACTGTTCAATCCTTTTCTGAGGTATAGCTTTTCTCCTGAACCTACACAAAAGCATCAACGTGACAATTGCTTACACATATTCTACAAACATATATCTTATGATGCATCCAATACATTAATCGAGTAATAATTCGAAAGAAATGTAATACATGACAGCACTAAAAATAACTTGGAAAAAAAATCTTTGACAAATTAACATATAACATTTTTTATGGCAGGATTATCAACACATTTGAACACTTGAAATCTGTTCTTCCTACCTAGTTCTTTTGGTCTTGCTTATGTTTGGTTTATTTTTTGGCTTTTATTTTATATTTATCCAAAAATTACATTATATCTGGAGTATTCATGAATTTAAAGTAAAATAGCTGTATAAAAATCCATTGCTCTAAGTGCATCCTAAATAAAATATGAGGTAAGATATTTGGAAAATTAGCCCAGTTATGCAAAAATGTGTATATTATATATAATTTGCCACATTGTGAATTCTGGGTACAAGTATCCTTTAATTAAGTTCACTTCCAAGAAACAAATCCCAAATGAGGAAGCTAGTGATAATGAACAGGCTTTGAGGTTTGTAGTGGTTTTCCTTTGAACTTGAAACAGTCAAGATGGTTCGCAATCCCACAGTCTTACATGGTTACTCAGAACATCGGCTGCCTATAGACCGCAGCACCAAAGAATATTGAATAGTCATGGAAGGGGATGATACAAGGGTAGAAGATTAGCAGAGAAATTGTCTGTGGTAACAGATAAGACTGATTTTCAGAATGAGGTGTCCTACCTTATCTACACTCTCATGCACTGAAGGCCAGATTATGCCATTAGAGCCTGTAATGACTTTTGCAGGTAAAAAAAGAAAAAAATGAAACAGACGAACAAGATCGCTAGTGTTAGTAGAGAGATCTATGTTGCTCCTTTTAAATCCTTTATAATGATGTCCTGTGGGGATTACTTGGGTCTCCCGCTAAGATTAACTCTCTGGATTCTGTCATCTTGTCTTATGGCTTTTCATACATGCATTGATGAGGAAATGGCTACACTCAGGTTCCTTCTCAGAATGCTGCATGTCATCACTCAGAAGATATCCAGCCAATGCCACCTTGGGAGGCCCTGGAGTCGACGTGGTCAAGAATCCCAGTGGAAATCATTTCATAGAAAATCATTTGCTTAGAAATGCAAATTGAAAATTGTTCCCTACAATGTATGGATGGTTAAAGCTTAAATAAGAGAAAGGATCATATATTGGAGTTGGGTTGGCAATCTATGCTAAAAGAAAATATTCTAAATTCTACATACTGCATGGGCAGCACCGTATCATAGTGCAAGATGAATTCTCTTTGTAGCCCTTATTGAGGTTACACAAAGCTCAGCAAAGATCATTATTAGCATGTGACACAAATATCAAAAGGTAAATCAGCAATGCTTTTGCTGACTGAAGCAAATTACAGTGTTAATGGTCAACAATCAAGATAGCATTAATGCTTCCAAGTGTGCTATCACTTTAATAGCATTGATAGGAAAGAAACATTATGCACGTTGATTGTGTAGCCTGGTAACAATGTCAAGTTATTAATTTAGAGGTGAAAAAGCACAAAATCTCATTAATCTCAGGTATTATTGTATTATATTGCATAGAAATCAGAGTGTGTTTTTGTATGTATATTTAAAGAATCCTATCATGGATTAAGGTCGCAATTGGACAGCTAGAGGGCTTTATTATTGGATTTTATATTTCCATCCATCACCGTAACCGCTTAATCCCAATCGGGGTCGCAGCGGGGACCGGAGCCTATCCCAGGAACAACGGGTGCAGGCAGGAACCAACCCTGGGCAGTCGCCAACACACCGCAGGGCACACACACTCACATGCACACACACACAATTACAGGGCCAACTTAGTCGCCAATTACCCTATCCTGCGTGCTTATGGACTATGTGAGGAAACTGGAGCCCCCAGGAGAAACCCACGCGAAGACGAGGAGACCAAGTGAACTCCGCACAGAAAGGTCCTACACCCAACCCGGGGACCAGACCCAGAACCACTGCCCCTGCCCGTCTTTCTCATTGCCTGCTCTCTCCCTGAAACGTTCCAAGTCCATCACCACTTCTATTGGCCATATCTACTATGATGTGTGACTATGTTCCTGCATCACTCCCATCTAGGGGGTACAAGTTAATGATGTCAATGTACTCACTGTTTATGCATAACAATTATTTTCTGTCTCATTAGTTTGATTTACTTTGTGTTGATCTGAAGTAATTCGAGCAGTTTGTTTTAAATTGGATATTTTTGAACATGCTTGGCGGAACACAGAGGTAGTCTGCATATACAGTTTTTTCCTATTGGCCTGCAAAGTCTCCACCTGATTTCTGATCCTTAATTAAGCCAAGTCTGGTTTTTTACGCAAAGCAGAGCACTAGAGCTCTGCTGTGAAGCCTGTGGTAGGGATGTCTTAGTGTATCACGCTGCCGTAACGGTTTGGTATGCGGTGCCCCAATGATTTTTGTAGATGTGTCACATGTAATATTGTGGTCCTACCTAAACATTTAATTAACATCAGCTAAAATAAGGGAAAACCAACATTGTGTTTTGAGGAGACATTGTGGTAACAGTTCATTTAAAGCAGGTATATAACTACATTATAATACACTCATAAAGGATACGCACAGCTATAAATATTCATAAAAAGGCATAACACATTATAGCCATGTTTATTATGCATTATGGATGCTCTCAGCTATAATGAACTAAAATACTTTCCATAATGCATTATAATGGTCAGTATCCCTCCAGAACAGTCTACAAGCTCATGCTTTATATATGCAGACTCACTCATAATATTTGAGTCAAGGAAATGTTTGTATGTGTGTGTTTGTGTGTGTGTGTGTGTGTGTGTGTGTATATATATATATATATATATATATATGTATGTGTACTGTATGTATGTATGTGTGTATATATATATATATATATATGTATGTGTATGTATGTATATACATTGTACAGTACTGTGTTTCAAGTTAATAAGAACTAAGAAGAATTTATTTTGCTCTCTAAAGCTACCAATATCGTGTTGGATGGCTAGATGAAGATAGTTCTAAAGGGCCAGCGTGTGGCTCAATGGGCTAAGACTGTGTGCCTGTAATCAGAAGGTCACCAGTTCAAACCCAGCCTCAGCATGTCTGCGGGTCCATCAGCAAGACCCTTAACCCCCAGCTAGCTGGGTGCCACTACAGGTGGCTGCCCTTCATGGACACCTTACTCCACAAAGACTAAGTTGAGGGAGGCATAAAGACAATTTCCCCACAGGGATTAATGAAGTATCAATTATTATTATTAAAACCTCTCCTTCATATATTTATTATATTTTATCACTAGTTTACTTAATTAACTTCATTAGTTAAATAATGCAGTGAGGTATTGATCAGCCAAACACAGTGTGCTTGTGACTGAGTCAAAAAATACACTATGAAGATCATTTAAACAATTTTTTAAACTGCCTATCGACAGTATTCACAGGAGTCTATATACGAGAGCAACTTTGCTTTATTTTAGCTTTACATAGATCAGTCGGAAGTTATTCTCTGATAAGTAATAGTTAATTTTGTTATTTTAAACGTTTAATCTTTAATGTTTTATCTCTCTGACCCTTTCAGATAATTAAAAAGTTCCATTTTAACATAAGTGATAACTTAGTGTTTTATTGCACTCAGCACTTTATTGTATTAACTATACATTAATTAAATCAATTACAAGTTAAGTACGCTGTATAAATATACGGGGCTGGGAGTAAGGACAGGGTTACAGTGAGGTAGTTAATTATGGGGCCAGTGTTGTGTTTGTAAGATGTTTGCCCTTCTGGGTGCTTGCATGCAGTCGGGCTTCATCTGCCAGCGATGTCTGCTAGTGGACTCACTCATGTTCAAGGTTCACAATCTTAAGGAGCAACTGGCTCTCATTTCACCCCCCCCCCCCCCCCCCGTATAATTATTACATTATGCTGTAATCATTGTTCATCGAAAAAGTAACTACACGTGTTTAATTTGAATTTAAAAATCTGTTTTTCTTTTCTTTTTTAAACAAGGCTTACTTATTCAGGACTTACTAAATTACTAAGTCTATGCGACAAAATCAATATTTCAGGAATATTTGGAACAGAATTTTCCTGCCTCGTTTAGGGTAAAGACAACACATTCTTACATAACAAAATCACCATCAGAAATCAAAACAGTTCAATCTCTTTTGCCGGACTTAATAAATTACTGAACAGAGCTTAGATACAAAGCCTATAAAATAATGAAAAGAAGAAAGAAAAAACATTTATGCTTACAGGTTTATTGCATGTTTATTGATCACTATGATCATTATGTTCGGGATACTTTCTTTCACGTGGCACAAAATGCAACAGTAAAAATTCTTGCTAGAACTATTTAAGGCCCAAAGTTCAAAATTAATTGTAATTAAGTATAGAAAAAATGGATATATTTATTTTATCTTATGTACAGATCAGTTTTGGAAAGTTGGTGCAGTAAAAACTCATTTTCCCTAATAGTGAAGACAAAAACATCATCAGGCTGTGGGGAAAACATCATATGTAGGTTTTCATCTGTATGACAAAATGTATTTGCAAACACTACTGCAGCATCAATAACCATCACTACGTTAGTCTGGTGCCACACAGAAGAGTACGAGTTACATAACTTATGTGCACGGCCCACTCTGTTCCACTCAAAAGTAGTTGTGAAACCGTTGTAAAAATCTCACATACTTCAGAAATTCTACAGTTAACTGCTAGATAAGCTCTCCTGGAGAAACTGCAGAAAAAAATCCACAATTTTTTGTATTACTGATGGTGATGGAAAACTCGGCTAGAATATGTCTGTGAAGTTCCAGATAGACTGTACTTAATTAAACTCTGTGCTTATCCCATGCTGATGAGTATGCACTTTCATCCACGTCTGCCCTGCAGTCTTTCGCTCACACCTCCATGCTAAATTTATATACGCATTGTTCTGTGTGAAATATCAATAAGTTGAGCCGTCTCAGTCAATGAGCACATGAATAACTTGAGTATTTGAAATGTTAGATTAATGTTAAATCCATCCTGTTCAAGCATTTTATTAGGAATAACAATAAAGATCCATTAGCAAGTTTTGACATCTTAGGTAGGAAGAAGTCAAACACAGGACTAACAGAACTAATTCTTCAACCATCCTCCCCCCCACACCCCACGTGTGTGCTTGTGTGCACGCACACACACACACACACACACACACATATGCACATACACACAAACACGCAGATGTTTGTATTCATATCTTTGTGGGGATCATCCATTCATTTCTATGGGCATAACCCTAATCCCAACCATGACAACCATAACCTCTACCCAGCCCTTACCATTAACCTTAACCTTAACAATAAGTAAACAAACAAAATATTAGACCTTTTTCATTTTTAGTTTTTTGATTGCCATCACAGGTTTTTATAAAATTGAGTTTCCCCTTGTGGGGACTGAAAAAATGTCCCTACAAGATCAACTGTTTTTTTTTTATCATTTTTCCATTTGGTCCTCACAATGTAGCATACACACACAGACAGACACACACAGACAGACACACACAGACATACACACACAGACAGACACACACACACACACAGACATCTGTAATATTTTTTTCACTTGTTACTGAGCATTCATTGAAAGCTCAGCCTAACTACATTGCCTGGTCGATTCCCTGACAGATATATGCCTGTACTGCACTGCCTCACTTGTACACTTGTTACCATCTACTAAATAAATAAATGTAATTGTAACGTAAATGGATATGTGTGCTTGCGTGTGTATAGTATAGACAATAATAGTTTATAATAACAACAGTTCAGTGAGCGTGTGTGCATATGTATGTTTTTGTGTATGTTTGGGGAATAAAAAGCATTTTGTTTTTATTCAGATCAGTCTCTTGGTTCTCTGGGAAGCGTGCAGGATGGTGTTGCCTGACACTATTTTTAGTTTGCCGCCTACAAAGCTGTTTGAGTGCCTTGCTGCAAAGGAAGAGAGAACATCCATCGGAGCAGTACTTACCTGCAGGGCAGCGATTGGCAGTGGGTAACAGAGACAGCAGAGCAGTGGAACACCATTTCCTGAGGGTGTCCTTCCCGCCTAATAACAGGGAGTAACTCTATATGCTATTTGGTGCAACAGAGTGACTTGAGCAAAAGGCAACAGGCTAAAGATTGCTCATTTTTTACAGGGAGGTGTGGAGAGGTCCAAGCAATGCAGTGACATCCGCTGGGGGCTTACAGTCCCAATTTATCAGAGTTCTTTCCCTTAAAAAATATCCCTTTCCCTGTGCATGTGGAGTGATTGAGTGACGCACCCTAAGTAAGACTGCCTGAGAGCAAGGACGAGAATACAGGTGGAGGCTTCTGTCTGAAACAGAATGAGGGCAGTTTCTTTGTGGCTGCAAGGCTGTGCATTGAAAAATGCTGTCATTATGTACATTTTACTTCATATAAACACATCATTAGTGCGTTTCACTGTCCTGGATTCTGTCGGAATTCTTAAACTGATGCCTCCCGCGAAAGGATCTTAATACAAAACATGATACTATTTAGTGAAATAAGCATAAATCAAAAATAGGTAATACATTTTTTATATAGTATATTCAAAGAAAACTTTGTTCATTAAACAGATGCCTTCTACCTGTTATTAGAAAGGTAGAATAGTTTAGGTCAGCAAGAAGACCGAAGGGAGTTTACATGGCCACCCTCTGCATAGTAAGGGAGGGTAACAAAATCAAACAAAAAAAGGAAGTGTGTACTTAGATAAGAATAGCTCTCCCAACTAGCAAATATGCTGGCAAAATCAGGTTCCCTAGCAACGCTACCCAGGAACATTATTTTACAATTGGTTGTATTACATAACTCAAAACTTTTTTATTATTATTAATATTAATGAAATATGGTCTTATTCATTGTCTCGCAACTTTCTAAGCACTTCTGTGCCATGTTTAGCAGTTTTCAATTAATTTATTGGTTATTTACTTAGACGTTAGCAATGAACACTGCCAAAATAAAAACAGTGTTTTGACACGGTTTTGTGTGGTAATACCAATTTAAACTGCACATCTGGGAACAACATATTTTGGGTTGGTGTGGCGTATCCCAATTGATCTGCTCTCCAGAATGGATAATGTACATTTTAATTCAGTTCTTTTAATGCAGTATGGTAGAGCACAAAGAGCTTGCTAACGGGCCACAAACATCAGATAAGGGCCACAGAGGAATGTAAAAAAAGGGGGGGTTGTTAAACAAAGAAAGAAGAATCTCAGAAAGACACACTACGATGCCTGGTTACACTACTTAATTTTCAAGATTCTTCTGATATAACCATTAGAAGTGGTAGCTATACACATTTCTTTATTCAAATTTATATAAGTATTTAAGTGTGAGGGGTGAAATGGGTGATACTCCGTGAACATGGTTATAAGGGCGGCACACAAAAGACTAATATTGTCTAAGAACACACACAAACATAACCTGTATATTGAGAATAGCAATCATAAGCAAAGAGATATACAGGGTATACAAAAGCCAAACTTAGAAGAAACTTTCTTTAGGGTGTTGGCCTGTTGGGTGAGTGGTATGTAAGGCAGGATGTCTGGGGAGGGGGTTGTGTGCCAAGTCGAGGGACCCCTGTCCTTGAGGTCCACTCTGCTGTCTGTAGGTCTCTAAATCTTTGGGCAATAAAAGTTGGAGTGCTGGCCTCCCTTGTTATCTGTGTGTATGTGTGTGTGTTCAAAATACACAGGTAATAATTTGTACATAAAAACTACATAGGAAACACATAAACATTCAAAGAACGTACATGGAAATTTTTAGATTTATAAATAGTGATAAAAACCAGTTATAGATTATATGGTGAGTGCATCCTGGACAGGATGTCAGGCAATCACAAGGCACATGTGATTACACATTCATCCATGCGTCCATCTTCCAACTTCATATACCGAGCAGGGTCACAGGGGACCCGGGACCTCAAAAAGACACTTGAAGTACACCAGTGAGTACGCAACTTTTTTTCGCAAAATCTCACATTTATCAAATGACACCAGATAGGGAAAAAACATGTATATTTACGGAAATGTACTTTTTGGGAAAAAGCGACGCCTATTGTAAAGCAGCGAATTGCAGGTAAACTAGTTAAATGACCACGAACATGCAAACAATTCATATCACCAACTCAAAGTCATCTGAAAATGTTAAGTGGGACTTATTGATTTTCCATTTATTTGTGTAAGCCAAAGCCTATATACTTGCCTTGCAGGATTTAATTTGCTATTCCAAATAATACGTCTTGTCAGTTCTTGCCATGAATTGAAAATGTGTTTGTCACTTGCTGCACTAAGTGTGAATTAGGCATCAAACATGTTTGAATTCAATAATCCCACCCAGTCAAGACAGCCATATCCAGTCCACATCCGAGGATCCCCGGTCATTCCTATTATCGGCCACACCTCTCCCCTGCCATTGTGGGTTATTGCTCATTTAGCTTCCTGTTTTAGTTGGGTTAGGGTTAGGGTTAGTAGAATTTCCTCCATGACCAGTAAAGTTTATCTTATTTTGCACAAGATAACAACTGGTTTCCAAGCCAATTTAGTCTTCCATTCTTATCCAGTTATGTGCTGCTCTGAGCCCAGTGTCTGGGAGACCAGTCACTCGCACTATACCTGTATATATATAGGTTCTGACTATGGTTTGCTGTCTGTCAACAGGCACCTTCCGGACACCAGACAGATCAGAGATATCTCACCAGTTCCGACTATGGTTTGCTGTCTGTCAACAGGCACCTTCCGGACACCAGACGGATCAGAGATATCTCACCAGTTCCGACTATGGTTTGCTGTCTGTCAACAGGCACCTTCCGGACACCAGACGGATCAGAGATATCTCACCAGTTCCGACTATGGTTTGCTGTCTGTCAACAGGCACCTTCCGGACACCAGACGGATCAGAGATATCTCACCAGTTCCGACTATGGTTTGCTGTCTGTCAACAGGCACCTTCCGAGAACCAGACGGATCAGAGATATCTCACCAGTTCCGACTATGGTTTGCTGTCTGTCAACAGGCACCTTCCGGACACCAGACGGATCAGAGATATCTCACGAACCTTCAGCTCCTTAATGCCGGCTGTGGTGGACAGTGTAATAAAAGTGTGGCACAATGAACTATCAAACGGAAGAACTAAATTTGGATTAATGTTCGGTTTTCCTGATGTAATTGGGGCAATTGACACATTGCAATAAGAACACCTCAAATCAAATCTAAGTTTATTTATCAAATCCACAAGAGTATAGTATAAATCAGTAGATGCAGGCAGCGAATTGAGCCCGAATGGAGCTGTTTTTGTCAATCGAATGCCATTAATTCACAAGTCATCTGTGATGCTGACATGATATTGACAAATATAGCACCTTCCTGGTCTGGGTTCATTCAAGATCCTTTCATTTTGAGTCTAACGTACCACATCAGTATGGCCCGATTGTTCTGCTGCAATGCCGCGTTATCGGACATCCTCCATTACAGAAGCCATACACATGAGGGTTTGAGGGTGTTTATGTAGGTTTGCCCCCTATCCTTAAGGCTATGGGCACAAGGCAGGCAGCCACCCAGTGCTGGCGCCAACCCATCACAGGGCACAAGGCAGGCAGTTATCCAGGGCGGGTGCCAACCCATCACAGGGCACAAGGCAGGCAGCCACCCAGAGCGGGCGCCAACCCATCACAGGGCACAAGGCAGGCAGCCACCCAGGGCGGGCGCCAACCCATCACAGGGCACAAGGCAGGCGGCCACCCAGGGCGGGCGCCAACCCATCACAGGGCACAAGGCAGGCGGCCACCCAGGGCGGGCGCCAACCCGTCACAGGGCACAAGGCAGGCGGCCACCCAGGGTGGGCGCCAACCCATCACAGGGCACAAGGCAGGCAGTTATCCAGGGTGGGCGCCAACCCATCACAGGGCACAAGGCAGGCGGCCACCCAGGGCGGGCGCCAACCCGTCACAGGGCACAAGGCAGGCGGCCACCCAGGGTGGGCGCCAACCCATCACAGGGCACAAGGCAGGCAGTTATCCAGGGTGGGCGCCAACCCATCACAGGGCACAAGGCAGGCGGCCACCCAGGGCGGGCGCCAACCCATCACAGGGCACAAGGCAGGCAGCCACCCACGGCGGGCGCCAACCCATCACAGGGCACAAGGCAGGCAGTTATCCAGGGCGGGCGCCAACCCATCACAGGGCACAAGGCAGGCGGCCACCCAGGGCGGGCGCCAACCCATCACAGGGCACAAGGCAGGCGGCCACCCAGTGCGGGCACCTACCCATCACAGGGCACAAGGCAGGCAGCCACCCAGTGCGGGCGCCAACCCATCACAGGGCACACACACACACACACCATTCACTCACACTACAGGAAATTTGGTAACTCCAATTAACCACAACATGTTTATTGGACTGTGGGGGGAAAGTCAAAGTGAAGTCAAAGTCTTTATCAATTTTGCCATATGCACAGGACATACAAAGGATTCTAATTGCATTTCTCTTGGACCCACAGTGAGTCACGAACAAACAACAAGGAAACACAACAACCAGAAACCAGAGTAAACGTTAAACCCTACAATGATACATGAAATCCCACAGCCTTGGAACCCTGGTAGAGATGCAAACCCTGAGGCAGCAGTGCGAACCACGGCATGGCGTGTGCCTCTACCTCACATGATTCTAAATTTCTATTGTTGGTTTTTATATACTGTTGCTATTGTTAGACTTTGCAACCAGAAAGGCCTGATTTGCATATTATATGAAAATGCAGCTGATTTGCATTGACCATTTATGGTTATTTGTGGGCAGCACCATAGCAGGATCTCAGGCTAGTGCACATGTGCACATTTACAAGGTCCCGATATATCAAGGGAAAATTGCGCACATATGTGTGTACACCAGGGTTTATAAATCCAGATTTGTTTTGTTTTTTATTTTCATCCATATGCTTTTCTTCCACGATGAAATTTATGCAAATCTTGGCAACTGAAGCCCCTGTGTTCCAAGTAACATAGATTATAAGACTGTGGTATAACCTGGACAGGATGCCAGTCCAACACACATTATTATTTTTATTACCATTGATGTCACCAATAGAAGTGGTCTGAATAGAGAGATGGATACATTATTACAGTAGGCTAAGGTATCAAAGGTCTCCTAAGATAGGATCCACTGTCATGTTTAGTGACAGACTCCTTATATTACATGACATTCAGGCTAAACAGACTATTTTCAGTCTTCAGTCTATGCTGTCAGCAGTAAGATGGTGGTTTTTCCAGTCTTCTAAAACAAGGAGTTTTTTTTTGTGGCAAATTCACTACATTGCTCATCACTCTGATCCTTGTATTGTGTACACTGGATAAAACTTTTTGGTAACACTTCATAATGCATTCATAGAACATTCAGTGCACCTTCATAATGCATTCATAGAACATTCAGTGCACCTTCATAATGCATTAATAGAACATTCAGTGCACCTTCATAATGCATTCATAGAACATTCAGTGCACCTTCATAATGCATTCATAGAACATTCAGTGCACCTTCATAATGCATTCATAGAACATTCATAAGCAGCATGCAAGTATACTTTAACATCCTAACATCCCTTAACAGCTTTGATATACATTAACAACAAACATTACATGATTATACAATTATAATGTTTGTTATTATATAATGTTTGTTATTAATGTATATTACAGCTATTAAGGGATTTTAGGTATACATACATGATGTTTATGAATGTTTTATGAATACTTAACGAATACATTATGGAGGCGTACTGAACATTTTATGAATGCAATATAAAAGCATTATGAAGGTGCAGTTAATGTAAAGCATTACTGACATATAATATCTTCATATCTTACAGGATTGTTATAACGCAGGTACTTCCCTAACTGAGCTATGCAGTAGCCTCCACTGGCTTTGTACTTTTTCTACCATGGACGGTTTTCATAAGTTATATTAAAACACTTCATCCAGGAAAAGCCTGTTTTAAAATTTCATTGTAACCATTCTATAAGGTATATTTTAACCTATTTGTCGGGATAAATGTTTTGCATTTTTTGTCAAAATCTTTTTGTCAGTAGTTATTTATTCTAATGCGGGAAGAGCTATGGAAAATAAAAACACTTTTAGAGCTTAATAGTCTTTGCAGCAGCAATTTCAACCAACCAAAGTTTCTTTACGATTAAAGTTAACTTTATTTAAGATTAAATTTAGAGCTGTATTTGAGAGGCAGGTGAACAGAGAATTGCAGTAATCTAAACAACATAAAATGAAAACATGAATTACAGACTCAGAAGAAAGAGGACAGTGTTTGGTAACTTGGAGATATTTCTAAGCTGGGAAAAAAAATATCAAAAACACCCCCTGCTGGTTTCTTGAACGTAACCAAGTAATGTTCAATGACATCATTGTCCTCCAGCGTTACAAGCCTTGGCTCCCGGTTTAGCTCCCCCACTCTTTTCCCCCCCGGGGTTCTGTCCTGCTCTGTCCATCTGTAGCTGGGTGACCTGGTGAAACAAGATCTTGAAACAATCCCCGGGCCTTTTCTTTTTCTTTTGCACAAAGTGCTCAAGCATCCTTGCTAGTGCGATGAGGGCTGCTTCTCCTGCAGATCTAGAGACAGCTGCTTGCTAGGTGGAAGGTTCTGAAGCTCCACCTGTAGCTGCAATGACATCACCTGCCTCTTCCACTTGGCCCCCGGATGCTACAGCTTTCTTCAGCATCGCAACACTTTACCAGCTCCCAGTTCACCTGCTTGCCAAGTGCAGTGTCTTCTCAATAGGATATTGCAACATCACTTCCCCACAAGAGCCAGTAATCCCATTTCTGACACCACCTGCTAGGATGCCCCTGTAGCCTAGGAAATGTAAGACTGCAGTTGTAGGCAGTGAGATTTTTTCCAGTGAATATTCCCCATAGAATTTACATGAGCCTACAGTATGTTCTACAAGTAGAATATAGGCAACAACCTAGGGAATGTCCATGATTGTGAGTGGCACGAGAGTTTGATGGGGCACTGGGCGGCAGGAGAGCCATCAACTGGCTAAAGGCCAGAAATGACTTAAAATAGCAACACACAAACAATGCATCCAGTCATGCCTCATTTAAAAAACACCACTCCTACGGGGAGAAAGAGAGAGAAAAATCATTTACGACGTGCACGCATGGCTTGAAAATGCGTAATGTGCTGGTACGAAACTAGCAAGACCACTTTGCGTTGCTCTTTGCGGAAGTAGAAAGCAGAGCCCACTGTCTATTTTAGCAAGGAGAGGGGAGGGGGTTTGGAGGAGTGGGTTAAGAAATGTTATATGAATATATTTAACAAATGTCACTGCCCCAAAGAAATCTGGTAGCTTCTCTGCTTCTAGAATGGCTTTGCCATCTCAGAATGCTTCTCCTGGAACACCCAATCTGCATGAAATTCTTGGTTGTTTTTATTACAGATAAAATTGAGCTGGTGTAAACTTTACTTTTATTAACTTTAGGCTGTTCAGCAGAGGTACATAGTACCTCTACCACCTAGCTAGTTAACTGAACCCTTCAGGGATTACAGACAATGCATTTAGAATGTTGTAAAGTGAATGTTTAATAGCATGAGATGAAATATCTAATGCATTGTTCCACCCCATGTTGTTTTGGTAGGGTTCATCAATATTCCTTTTTGCTCACAATCAGGTTGAATTAAAGCGAGTTTGAATTCACTTATGAATGGACCCACAAAGCACTTCCGGACATCGAATGAGTAGCTGTCATTTTATATCTGTCATTTCAATTTCCAGCCATATCTGCTGATGACATCCCACAACCTCCCCTTCCCACAGAAGCCGTGCTGGTAGGTTATCGGTAATGATACCAGGAAGAACGAGGGTGTTACGGCGGGCATGACGTAGGGGAGGATGATCCACAATGTGGCTCATCGAAACAGAACTTCATTAAACCCAAAAAGAACACCAAAGGACCACGAGGGGTTTAAAAAAACAAGAACTAAACCTTAACCACAAAGTAAACAGGACATGAGTAATTAAGACATGAGGACTGAGAAAGAAGCAGAACAGAGTAACGCAGAGCCAAACACAGTATCAAGTATACATGGATAACAAGGTTAAGAGGAGTCACGGGTCTGCAGTAATTACTAGAAAGAAGTACAGGTGAGAGCAATCAACATTAGCAAGGGGCGAGTAGATAAGAAGGGCAACTGAACAATACTACAACCAGGAAACAGAGCAAACACAAGGAAAAATGACATGATAAACCAAGATAATACAAGAAATATCACATTTTAAATAGCTGAGGCTGGCCTCAAACCCACTAAAGAAGGAGAGTGTGGACAATGACCAACCGCTTAGCATATTAGGAGAACAAGGAATCATTGGGAGCAAAGGAGACGGGATGGCCAGCGACACCTGCTGGCCAACCAGGGATCAGACATACTAAAGAGGCAGCACAGGGACCAGTCCTAAAGGTTGGATTACTGGGTCACCAACACGACACCAACATGGTAAATTAGCGGTAGATAAACTGCTTTCAGAGTTAGTGGGAATGGTTTGAACGGTTTGGTTAACTGTCCCCCTGCTAAAACAGAGACAATAAGTTGATACTGAAAAGTACAGACATAAAAAACCCACGCTTAAGGAAAAAAAAAAAAAAAACACCACACACCTAATATATATACGTGATTTAGCCCCATAGAAATCCAGCTTCGTAATACAGGCCCCAGGTAAGAGCCAGCAACGGCAAGTTGCCAATCCGAGGGCAAAGACAGATCAGTGGGCAGGCAAAGGGCAACCAGAGACAAGACAAAAACTTGGAGTTTAACGATGAAAATGGAAAATGCAAAAGAAAAAAACCCAGACAGAGAGGGTAGAAACCACAAAGGAGTCACTTGAACTCACAGTGAACAGAGACAATCTCGCATCTGGTAGACATTCTTAATGCACATAAGTAGAGGGGTTATTTAGAAAACCCCAACAACAGCTGGGGAGGGGCACGGCCCCAAATAAGATCCACGGGTGATTAAGGCATGGGCAGAACAGGGCTGCTATGACGGGGATCCCCAGGGGGGCGTGGCCATCATGATAGAGTGCCCACATGAAAGGAGTGATGTCATCAGGACTCCCCCGGGCTGCCCAATCACAAAAGGGCAGCAAAGAGCAATGCATACGGCAACCTCTGACGCGAGCGCCGTTTACCAGCCAACCTACTTATAACTTCCTGCTCATGTGACTGTACCTCAACATACCTGCTCATCATTAGGTCTCCTCCCCCTAGATCCCCATAAAATGTATCTTCGCAAAAGAAAAATTTACAAGAGCAACCTACAAACTATAGAGAAAAAGCTTATTCTCAAGGTTTGCACAAGCAAGGAGAGTGGGATCTCATGGGAGACAGGAAGCAAGTGCGAATGTATCAGGAAATAAAGCAGAAACAAAACAGCAGGCACAGCCTAGAACAGGCCAAAGCTAAATGCAAACTTCCAAAAACTGTCACTCACTAATGGGGCCGCCGGAGCTTGAACCGGCAATGCAGCAATCAAGGAAGCACCAGGGTTTAGCACAGAAAGCCAAACACCAGAGAAAGGAGAGACTCTAACTTTAACAGGGTGGAACACATGGAGACTGATTAGCGATGATGTAATGGAGAGATACACTGGCGGACACTGAAAGACCAGAAATCCCACACGGAAAGCTTAGAGTGGTAAGGTGTCCAAATAATCCAAGTCACAGAGGACACTTTGAATTGGGACAGGACTTGTAAACTACCATTTCAATTGAAAGGACCAGGATTTCACTTAACCACTGAATGCGTGCTTTGTGCTGATTGGTCTGATTCCTATAATCATGCATGTGTCACTAACATTGAAGTGAAAAAGAGAGCAATCAAAACAGAAGAAGTTTAGCCAAGCACAGGAGCTTTTCAGTAAAAGTAGTTCGTAAAACCTGAAGTAGCTGAAAGTGTTCCCCCTGAAGTGGATGATCTGGTCATTCTGTTAGAATTGTGAATACTTAAAAGGCCTCACAATTAGCTACTGAATGTGAAGGCTATTTAAAGGATTGCAGGGAGAAACAAATTACAGTGTCTTCAATAATCCAGACAAGACGGTCAGCACAGGGTAACTGGTTTCAGTTCAATTCAATTCAATTCTTTTATTGTCATATGTACAAGTACGAGTACCATGTACAATGAAATTCTTACTTGCATGTGCCCCTGCAGACAGTGAACATAGACAAGACGACAAAAAAAAAATTGGAAAATCTAGGAATTAAACAAGCAACTTTGTGCAATTCGGCGCCTCCTCGTGTCTGTTCGCTGCTGTCCGGCGCTACAACACACTGACTTTCTGTATTCACAAATTACACGTTTCTTTCTGTATTTACTGCATGATTGAAAGAACAGCAGTTTTCACACCTCAACAAGAGGAAAAACTACAGCTAAAAATGCCATCAGGCTATAAGCGATCTAGAGTGCAAGCATCTTTCATAACATCCACTCTGTCAGCCCCTGCACAATGAATAGGTCCTTGAAGAGAAATCACCTAAAAGGAAGCAAATCTACAAGGAACGTTTTGAAATGAATAGTGACGGATGAAGGAGCTGCAGAATTGGTGTGTACTGGTAAGGCCTCGTCACTACACAGCATTGTAATGCCTTTTCCTTTCAGTGTTGTGTAGTGTGACCTGCATATATCTACTTGGACAAAATACAACAAACTGCATAATATTTTTTCATTATATCAAAAAAATACTTTTCCATCTTTCAAAGAAAGTGAATATGCCAGATTAGCACTGTGCTGCCACATTGAAGAGCGGTGAGATTACCCCGATCCCCGTCATTGGGCCATGCAACAGGAACTGCTTTACTCAGAATGAGATTGGCTTGGTTAGGAATTACTTGCAAACTCATGTAGTAATTGAGGGCGATCTCAAGGTATTTAGGGAATCATTCCTCACCCATCCACAACTGTTGATGGAGTTCCATCCAGTCTAACTGAGGAAGTCTTTTCAGTGTGGAGGTACACGATCATCTAGCTCATGATCATATGTATTTGCTCTGTGTCGTGGTGCTGCTTCTGAAGACACAAAAACAGAAGCACGTAGAGGAAGGGTTATGTCATGCTAAGGATATGTTCCTAACTGTATGGCTTGGAATAATGTCAGAAGGGAGGCATTTCTATTGCCAGACAGAAAGGATGGAAAGAGAGGTGGAGGGGATTAGATTATTACACTCATCTTCACATCACTTTTGCTGGTGAGGGTCATACTTCAAGGTTCATTGTGGGGACCCTAAGCTTTCCTAATCATTTTCACTGTTCACTGGACGTACAATTGACAGGTCCTTATATAAAATATATATATTCAGAGATATGTATGTATATTATAACTGTGTGGCTCTTTATAATGACATCCATCCATCCATTTTCCAACCCACTTATCCTTCTGGGTTGCGGGGTAATGATAACACAGATCTCTTTAAAAACATGGTACTGTGCACACATTCTGACTACACTGTTAGTATTTTACATCATGGTACCATAATGTGAATACATATTCTGTTTTTAATGGTTCACATGCTATTAACCATATGTATGTATACTCAGACATCAACATTTTGGAGCCTTGGGATTAGTATAGAAAGAAACAAAAATAAGAATAGTTATAAAGAAATATTTAAAGCTAATTCTTCAAACCAGACCATGATCATAATACGTGTGAAACAAGTGTTTCTCATGTATTTATAAATATCTGATGTATTATTACAAAAATTAAACCCCTTACATTAAGAATTTTAACTTGTTAGCACTGTGACCTGTTGTCTAAGGCTTTGTAAAGACTTAAAAAAGGTCAAAAAACAATTCATAGAGGGGAGACTGATTAACAGAAAAGTAATTATGACATAAAAACTGAAGCACGTGTCCCATCACACAAAAAGCACATCAATTTAAGGTAGTAATCAATGCCAATTAAAAGTGTAGTCAAAATTTTTTTATTAGACTTTTAATGGTGGTTAGAGGAAAATATGTATTATTTTGCAGATATATTTTCAGAATAATACAAAATAATAATTTTCCACAGGGATATTAATAAATAAAATGCTTATTAATTGTATCTTGGATATCATTTCAATTCAATTCAATTTTAATTGTATAGCGCATTTTCACATTGCACTGTCTCAAATTGCTTTACATTATCCCTGCCCAAAGCCCATGGTATGGAAGTGGCAGGGTTATCAACAAGAATACAGGTGTACCTTCATATGCGTAAGGCACTTACTTTTACCTGGTACATTAAAAAAATTGAGAATAATAAAAACTTTAAAATCAGAAATTAACAAAAAAAGAAAATACAATTTTTTAGCTTTTGTAGTTAATTGTGTATTGCTTACAGGAGATTAACAGGTTACAGCACATTTTCTTGGTTTGTGCATTTGTACACTGTGTGTGTGTGTGTGTGTGTGTGTGTGTGTAGATTATGTTTATATTACATTGTGGGGACCAAATGTTCTATATTCTATAGCTAAACATTATATTTTGGCCGCAGATGCACTCTCGGAGCAGCCTCTGTCATACTTATGCTTTGGGTAATTATCTGGTCACGACTGTGGCCTGTATTGTTATGCTCTGTGTATTTGCCCACCTCCTTCCGCTGCTCTTTGACCCCCACTGTTCCTTACCAAACCACCACTATATTATAAAGCCTCTCACAAGAGCAGGCTGCTGACTCCGGCTGATACCTGAATGTTCCATATTCATAAATTTCATTATAGAAAACGCATTTCAGAACTTCTCATTTCAGGAGTTTTAGGTGTAGGGTGAAATTCATATGTCATTAGTTGCTATATAATATGAGAAAATAAACGTATTAGTAAATCACAAGATTAGTTTTTTTTCAATTTCTTTGAGGCTGCAGCAATGGCAGATCACTGCAATTTATGTGAAACATACATCTGGCAGTTTGAAATGTGAAATTTGATTAAATTGATCTAAAAACCACTACAATCCATTTTTATGACCAAGACTTCCTCAGTACACTACTGGGCTAATCGGGGCAGTTGTCTTATACAATTGCATAAATTTCTTCAACAGTTGAATTTTGGATGAACACAATGGGAAAAACTTACAATGCTATGTATAATTACAAGTTGATGTCAGATTTAATATATTGTTTCGAGAACAATAACTGTCATTCAAGTATTGTGCTTAAGCAATTGATTAAAAGTGTAATTCAACTCAGGGTCTGTCTCATTTCAGTATATCTGACTGATTCTACTCACAGGCTGCAAGGCAATAGTCACCATCTCTGACTAATTCAGCTTAGGGACTCAAATGGTCTGATTGACTCAACTCCATTCTGCATAGCATATGATTATATCATGTAGGTGCTCACCTAATCCTGACCAAGAATTTCGGTAACGGTACTAGGTAGGATTTTACTAGAGCTAACAATATGAGGCAACCAAGGAACAATCAAGACATAATTTGTTCACTGGGTAAGAATAATACACATCAATTGCAATAAAATCAGCAGTACAGAGATCAACCTAAGTGATCACTTAGCTAGATAACAGAAATACAGTGCATATGTACAAAACAAGTTAAAGTAATATGTAGCCAGCAGAAGGTTTGGTTTGAGTCTGGTTTTTGAGTGTGAGTTGGTGAGATTTATGAGATGCCGACTGAAAATGTAAACTGACAGATGGAGGAGAGTATGAATATTCCCTGGAGGAAGAGTGGGGACTAGCCTCCCCCTGGAATTGAGGATTGATTGAATGTTTCTCCTCTGTTTCTGTGGCTTTCCAGCTGCAGTCCAAAAACTTGCAGGAAGGTAAAATGATGACTTTAAATTGCCCATGGTGTAGGAGTTCTAACCCTGTGAGGGATTGGTATTGGGTGTTGGGTTGGGTTAGGGTTCACTGTGACTCTATGTTGCATAACTGGTTGTGGAAGTTGTAATGGATTTTCTTTACCTGCAGAATATCAAAGTCAAATCAAAAGTCTTTATTGTCAATTCTAGGATATGTACAGGACACACGAAGGATTGAAATTACGTTAATCTCAGACTCCACGGTGAGTGCACTAACAATGCCAAGCAATGCTGACTGCTTTGCAGGTTGTACGGCTGTAAGAGGGGTGGGTGGGCTCTCCCACAGTGCTGCCTGCTTTGCAGGTTGTACGGCTGTAAGAGGGGTGGATGGGCTCTCCCACAGTGCTGCCTGCTTTGCGGGTTGTACAGCTGTAAGAGGGGTGGGTGTGGGGTCTCCCACAGTGCTGCCTGCTTTGTGGGTTGTACAGCTGTAAGAGGGGTGGGTGTGGGGTCTCTAACAGTGCTGCCTGCTTTGTGGGTTGGGCGGCTGTAAGAGGGGTGGGTGGGGTCTCCCACAGTGCTGCCTGCTTTGCGGTTTGGGCGGCTGTAAGAGGGGTGGGTGGGGTCTCCCACAGTGCTGCCTGCTTTGCAGGTTGGGTGGCTGTAAGAGGGGTGGGTGGGTTCTCCCACAGTGCTGCCTGCTTTGCAGGTTGTACAGCCGTAAGAGGGGTGGGTGGGGTCTCCCACAGTGCTGCCTGCTTTGCGGGTTGGGCGGCTGTAAGAGGGGTTGGTGGGGTCTCCCACAGTGCTGCCTGCTTTGCGGTTTGGGCGGCTGTAAGAGGGGTGGGTGGGGTCTCCCACAGTGCTGCCTGCTTTGCAGGTTGGGTGGCTGTAAGAGGGGTGGGTGGGTTCTCCCACAGTGCTGCCTGCTTTGCGGGTTGTACAGCTGTAAGAGGGGTGGGTGTGGGGTCTCCAACAGTGCTGCCTGCTTTGTGGGTTGGGCCGCTGTAAGAGGGGTGGGTGGGGTCTCCCACAGTGCTACCTGCTTTGCAGGTTGGGTGGCTGTAAGAGGGGTGGGTGGGGTCTCCCACAGTGCTGCCTGCTTTGTGGGTTGGGCGGCTGTAAGAGGGGTGGGTGGGGTCTCCCACAGTGCTGCCTGCTTTGTGGGTTGGGCGGCTGTAAGAGGGGTGGGTGGGGTCTCCCACAGTGCTGCCTGCTTTGCAGGTTGTACAGCTGTAAGAGGGGTGGGTGTGGGGTCTCCAACAGTGCTGCCTGCTTTGTGGGTTGGGCGGCTGTAAGAGGGGTGGGTGGGGTCTCCCACAGTGCTGCCTGCTTTGCGGGTTGGGCAGCTGTAAGAGGGGTGGGTGGGCTCTCCCACAGTGCTGCCTGCTTTGCAGGTTGGGCGGCTGTAAGAGGGGTGGGTGGGTCTCCCACAGTGCTGACTGCTTTGCCAGTTGGGTGGGTGTGAGGGGGAGGTAGAGAGATCTTGGTAGCCAATGGGAGGGTGAGGCTGGATTGACATATACAGTACAGCATACCTTAATGCTGTTCAACCAATATTTCGTGGCATGGATGAAACCGGTACCCAGTGATATGTATGAAGCACGGAATATTTTGTGCAGGAAGTGTTTTTAACTCAAGGCAGTAGAATGCCACATGCAGAGTGAGAAACATAAACCTGCCAAGTCAACCCACCAACAGTCGCTGAGTATTTCCCGGTTCTGTTCCACCCTCATCTCCACCACATCCACCTCCATCTCTGATACCAGCACCAGGACAAGCGGTAACAGATCTCTGGACAACATTTGGGTGTACACAAACACAGAAAACAGAAATACTGAGGTGTCTGAACACAGTGACAAAACACCAATGATAAAAGTCAAATTTGGAATAGGAGACATTCCACACAATGATCCCAGATTCCGAAATAGCTCTTTTGCATGCAGTTCTGACAAGATATTGATAGACATATTGATGCCTATGGATTTATAATGAGATGTCATTAAAATTCCTGTATCCTGTACATGAAATGGCCAGATTTCACAATACTTTTATCTACATAATGTATCTTCAGTTGACTTCTTACTAGTCATAATGTCAAAACTAAATTAGAAATATCTCAAAATAAAGTTCTTAGCAGTTTAAATGTTTTCAAAGATATCTACATAGAAGATATCTATTTCCTTAATTGCATTTTGACTATGCCACATTATACACTTGGGGCTCTTTATCAGCTGATGGAAATGAGAGAATATCATTGCTCTAAGGTCGTTCAGACTTTTGCAAAGTTGTCATATGTATCAAGTGATAAATTTGCAGTTTTAACTACCTCAAGCAACTATTCAATAGAATAAATTTCTTGTTCACCACATAAGCCTTGATGAAAAGTTCTTTTGAGATTCTGTACATAGCTAATTGGCATTTTTTAATTACAGTAAAACCTCGGATTGTGAGCATAATTCGTTCCGGAAACGCGCTCATAATCCAAAGCACTCGTATATCAAGTGAATTTTCCTATTAGAAATAATGGAAACTCAGATGATTCGTTCCACAACCCAAAAGTATTCATATAAAAATGATTAATACAAAATATAAAGTAAAAATACATAAAACAAATTTACCTGCACTTTACCTTTGAAAAGAATCGTGGATGGTGTGAGGGAGACGAGCGAGAGGAGAAGAGGAGGGTTATTTTGTAGGACGACTTTCACTATAACTAACGGTATCACTGCTATCTGTTGGCTCATTGGAATCTCTTTGTGTGACTTTAACAAGGAACCAATCCAATGACACCGCTTTTGCCTCCTTTTCGATTTCGCGGAAATTTGGACATTTGTATTGTCGTTAAACAGATTCATCGCTCGCACTGCTACGCCCTTATTCAGGTGGTGCTTTTCTACTAAATTTTGACTATACGAGTGAGGCACGCCGACTGAGACTGAGAATGGGAGACGATTACCCACAATTCCGCAACGAGATTAGTAATAAAAGTCGATATGTTACTCATGTCCTCTACAGTGATTACCTGTGCAAAACAATCATTAACTCATTTACTATATTAATTTCATTTTCAATTATTAGACCCTTACTATCCTGCAAATTAGTGTTTTCAGCACCTTTGGAGTTAAAATATTGGAAGAAACTTTTAATGTCAACCTTACCCTCCAATGCAATCTTCCTTTCGACATTCCTCTTAGCGAGTCTAATATTTTTTGATTCAACCTGTAGATTTAGATACTCCTGCTTTCCATTTGTGGTACAGAGCCCTTTTCCTCCTGACGTTATTCTTAATTTCACTAGTAAACCACCTTGGTTGCTGTTTCCCAGATTTAGTTTTGCTGGAAACAGGTATGAAGTCCTGTTACGATTGAAATAATATGTTTTTTTTTTTTTTATTCCATGCCTCTTCAACAGTTTTGCTATTTAACTCCATCCAGTTTAGAGTTTTCAGTTTCAGTCTCATTCCATTAAAGTTATCCTTCCTAACACTGTATATTTTTGTTTTGGACTTTGCTCTTCAGATACTAAAATTTCAATTTAACCAGGTAATGATCACTACTGTCATGTGGTTCTAAAACCTCAATTTTTCCAATCCTATCCTGGTTATTAGATAAAACAAAATCAAGAATGGCTTCTACCCTGGTAAGGGTTTTAGCAAACTGAGTAAAAAAGCAATCCTGAACAAATTCCACCATCTCAAGTTCATTTACAGTAAAGCCAGAGACTATGTCCCACTGCATCCCAGGTAAAGTAAAAACACCCATAACTACCACATTATTTGTATTACTCATAGTGCTGATATTGTAATAATAATAATAATAATCATAATCATAACAAAAACAATAAGGTTCCATAGCACTACGTGCTTTGGACCCTTAATAATAATAATGTTGCTGTTGGTGGTAATGCTGTGGACACAATTTTGCTCTTGTGTTTTTATTTTCATTAAACATTGTGCATAAGTTGTTATTGGTGATGAATAAATGGAAAGCTTAAATGCTGTGCAAACCTAGATAACCTTTCATTCTTCATTTGTAAATACTTTGATCAGCCAGCCAGCCAGGAGGAATATGACAAGACAAGAGATTACGTTTAATCAGGGTGTTGACAAGACATTACATTTTGTGAGAGGAATCTCAGGAAGTACATCCGGCAGCATTATAAAATGTTCCTGGAATTCATTAATATGGTAAAAATAAAATAAAATAAAAAATACAGTTCAAAAGGATGACGGAAATGTGAAGGAGGCTAATGATTATTTTATAGGCTCCCCATAGTCAAAGAAGAACAGGAAGTCACTGCATGAAAAAAATCTTACTTACAAAGTCAGGATTTTCCGCAACTCATTTATCCCCAGTAATACCAAATCAGGAGACTCTCAGCGGAGTTTGTAATCTGTAGATGGGGATGGAATGAAAAGTGAGGATCTCCTGAAAATTAAGTTGTAGAGGTTAGTTTAGGATTTTTCAATGAATGAGATGCTGATTGAAAATGTGAACTGTTCGATGGAGGATGGAGTTGATGCTCCCTGGGAAGGTGAAACGAGAGGACAAGAATATAAAGAGATTCTTTTCAGTTTGTCTTTTTTAGAGGCAAAATGGTGTTTTGGATGTTTGGTCTGTTTACCCAGCTGGTTCTATTTTGACAGCTCTAATAAACTCCCAACCCACCTTACATTTGCCATCCCAACAGGTGTAAATATTACAAGTGGTTCCAAAACCTGGGTAATAATAATAATGTAGCGCTCTGCAGATCCAGGTGTCACGGTGGCAGGATTGAGACGAGGAAGCTTAGTTTAAACAGGAACACTGTTTTATTTCAAGGCCTTAAACGGACCAAACACCAACCACCAAGGACCTGCAATCTCGACACACTCTGCTCACCATGCTGGCCATCCTGACTACTCATAGTGCACACAGTGGGTGCACATGCACATTATATACGACACATAACGTTAAACACTATACACTATGATACAACACAATAACAACACAATAGGCACCAGCTACACACAGCTATTTACATTATGTACAGGGCTGGCACCAGTTCAGCATGTTGCTGCCCGATGGGTACCCCCAGTGCTACAATAATCATAATAATAATAATAATAATAAACATTGTAACAAAAGATTTCACTTATGTAGCACTTCTCATAACCCAAGGTCACTTTACAAGGAAAAGAAACATCTAAGCAGTTCGTAATAGAAATGTTAATTAACCAGGAGCGTCTTTAAGTCAGATTTAGAAGTGGAGAATGAAAAAGAGTCACGGAGAGATTGAGGAAGAGAATTACAGAGTTTGGGGGCAGTGGCACTGAATGACAAGCCACCCTTAGTGAGAATCACGGTGCGAGGGACAAGGAGCAGATCACAGCTAGATGACCAAAGAGAGCGAGGGGGAGAGATAGGGGTCAGGAGACCAGTGAGGTAAAGCGGTGCAAGACCATGTGGTGCTTTGAAAGTGAGTAGCAAGATTGTGAGTTTAATACGGGACTAGTAAGCAGTGTGACTGCACGTGAGTGAATGCGGGTGATGTGATCAGAACATTTATTATGAGTGAGGACTGTCGCAGCAGATTTTTCAGGTATGCCAATGAACAGGGAATTACAATAATTAATACGGGACATGACGAAAGCACCAGAGTTTGTGCATCATTACTAGTGAGAAAGAGCTGAAGGCAAGCAATGTTATAAACATGGTAGAATGCTATTTTGGGGAGGGACTTCATATGCGGATCAAAGTTCAGTGATGTGTCTAGCAGTACTCATAGATTTCTGATAACAGAAACCAGCGTAATGTACACACCATCAATGCAGATGGAGAAATCAGATGTCTTAGGTAATGAAGATATAGGACCGACAACTAAACCTTAAGTTTTGTCAATGTTTAATCTGAGAAAGTTATTGTGCATCCAAAGCTTCAAGTCAGAGATACATGTTGTTAGTGTTTTGGGTGGGGATTCAGTGGGGGATTGTAAACTGACATATAACTGAATATCATCTGTGTAACCGTGAAAGTGAAGGGCAAGACAACAAATGATCTGACCAAGGGGAAGGATGTAAATGAAAAGGAGAAGGGGCCCAAGAAATGATCCCTGAGGGACACCACTTGTAACAGGAGAGGTAGACATGTGCCTAGAGTGATAAATTGTTGTCCATGTGTATGATATGACCTTAATCATATAAGAGCTGTCTCAGTACAAATAGAGGACAGGTGGGAAAAGAGAACCTGATTTTGTGTCAAATGCTGCATTCAGGTCTAGGAGGAGGAGAATGTTAAGCACACCATTATTAGCGGACCTGAAGAGAACTCAAAAAAGTACCATGTCAGTACTGTGATGTTTATGGAAACCAGACTGAACAGGGTACAGGTCCATTGTAGTGGATCCCTGGAAAGTTTCATTTTTGTTCTGTGTTGTGCAGAGTTTTTGTTGTGATAAAGTGCTATACTTGCAGTCATCTTAGAACCCGAAGTGTTCTATGGTGTCCTTGGACCGAACTACTCATTTTGTCCACAGTGGCATAGAAGTGAAACCACTTGGAGTTGTCTTGGGACAGGAGGTCTTGGAAAAGGGGACGGACTGTTGTATCCCAAGGGTGCTAATAAACTGCCAATTGCATCCTCCAGTCCCCATGTCACATGCATTTGTTTACTATACCAACAAGTGTCAATTTTACATAAACAATGCCACAAAACATTAGTGTACACGATTACAGAAAATAAGACAAAAAATGCTATGCTAATGATGAGGAAATGTCCTTTTAGTGACAGTAAATAAGCTGACACTCCAAGCCAAACCATACAGTGTAGAAATCAAATGCTTCTGCAGCTGAGACAATGGGGAATAAATAATATGTTTTACAGAATGTGTCACCACAACAAAGACAGCAAATTCAATCAATTATAGAAGAATAGAAAAATATAGGCCTTCAAGCAAAGTGAAGAGGAATATCACTATTACTGCCCACTGTCTGTTTATGTGATGAGGGGAGAGTGAATCTTCAGATTTAGGACTGTCACCGAGACCTTCTGGATGAATATTTCTTGCCCTGAAAGCTAAGCATTAGGCAAACTAAATGCAGTGTTTGGTCACATATCAGAACCCGACCTATTAACCATGTTGGTGACAGCATTGTGCTGTTAGGTTGTTTTTCAGCAGGAACCAGATCCTGCAGGCAAATGCTGATAGAATTATTTAAATCGTGGTATTCCCTGGGTGTGGAATGCATATGGTTTTGGGAATGGTTTGCTGCTTTTCAAACTTTGCAGACACATTTGATGGGCGAAGCTCTGGAATGGATACAAACTTAATCACATAATTGTGCCAAATATCTAGTTTGCCAAAGAAGGCACTAGCTTTGTTTGCAAGAAGAAACAAGTTTGCATCTCTCCCTTGCATCAGTGTATTCAGTGAATTTGCATTAGGACGCACTTACGGCCGACTATGTTGCCTTGAATTAATCATTGTCGTCCTGTTACTGTCATACTTTTGAGGTGATTGAAGTATTGATTGATTCTGATCGTGTATGGACCGATCATCCTGAGATTCATATACGTCGTCCACGATTCACCTATAATATTATTAAACTGCGTAAGCATGGTTTTTTTCCCCTCTCTGATCACTTATATAACTTGTTTTTCACAAATGACTGGTTTCAGAGTATCCTTATCTTATGTGAAAGAATCCTCGTTCTGGGCTGCTTACCCTATTCAAGGACGCTTACCTTGTTTCCCCGGGTTTTGGAGGGGCTTGCTGAGGACAGGGAAAGGTGGTGCTCAATATGTTCTGTACACCACTGGTCAGTGTACGAGACATCTGCCCTATCTTCATGGGAAAGCATTGCTCGTTTAATTATTTTGGGAACTGCACCTAGTTAGTCAGTGTGTGTAGAACGCTTAGGAGGAGGGGATACATTGATTATAGAAACTTTCCGATTGAAACTGCAGGCGGCATTGCCTGGCCAGCTCGTCCCCTGCCCACATGTAATGCCCAAAATTTAGTATAAAGGGGGAGATCTCAGTACTGACCGGAGTTCAGCCGTGGGATAGAGCGCGCGTCGTCCGGCACTTTCTCGGGACTTACGTGTTGGTCTCCTGCCAGGACTGAAATGGGCTCCCCAGTCTAAGAGTGAAGGTGGGTGATGATGGCACGTCCGAGTGTGAATAGCTTTGCAGTGTCAATGTGTTTATTCAATCAATCATCACAATAACTATAATATTCATCTGCACTTTCTATTCTATGCATGTTTCATTGTCACTCTTTTTATATATTCCTATGATTTCTTGTATTTTCAGTTTTATTCTTTAATGTTATATATATATAAAGGGCTTGGACTCCTGGCATAATTCACACAAACAATGTGTCTCCCTCTTGATAGCAGTGTACCTCCATATGGAAATATAGCTACTCGTGTTGGGACCCCTTTCCCGACACGACAATGAAAATGTTTCGGTACGGTCTAGGGGTATACCTTAACAGAATAAGAGTCTGCCTGTGTTGTGAAGGGGGAAAAGATTAAACCCATCACTGTAAATGCACTTTATGCATATGATTTATTTACAGGTATGGTTACTGGTGATGGACACTTAGCTCAGACGTGGAAATTGGCAACACAATAAACAAAACACCTCTACCTAAACAAAACTTTCTATTCTGCCAAAATAAAAAGAAACTCCAAAACAATACATTAAACCTAACTCCTTAACTAACCCAAAAACAAAGACAAAAAGTGTAAAGAAACACTTCACCCCATTAAACACCATACATACACCATACCCCTTTGATAAAACTGAGCCTTTGTACTGCCTACTGCAAAACAGATTCCAATGGCTTAGCCACTGTCTTCCCATTACACCAAAGATAGAACTATCCAGCTTATCAGAAAATGCCTCAGCAGTTGTGTGAGATTGAAAAGGTTGACAAAAAGAATGTCATCCTCTGTGCCGTCATTCAGTTACTGACACAGATAAGCAATTGTGCCCAGAAACATCAGTAGTGTCATCTAGCCACAAAGGATATTCCAGGCTTTGCATAACGTAGGTTAGGAATTGATCCTTAATATCTCACAAGATCATCAAGAGCTAATGGTGTCATTTTAAAGGGGGACCTCACTGAAATACTGAGCAAAATAATCTCCAATCATCATTTGGCGTATGTCGTATCACCTAGTTTTGCCAAGTTTTGCAATGTGTTGCAAGATGTAGAAAGAACAACACATTTACTGGACACAGATATATGTTTGCTGTTTTTAAGCTTATAGCTTTAGTTTGAAAAATTCCAGCCTTTTCTTTGCATTGTATTTCAGTGTTTAGTCTCCCAATGTTGCTTTACATTTCAAGGCTTCAAGCTTCATTTGCTAGCACATCTGCACATATCACACACTATGGAAACAGAGCACAGAGCCAAACTGAAGATAACTGTTGTCATACTTTCGACCCTTACTTTTCGAAATAGATGATAAGAACATAAGAAATTTACAAACGAGAGGAGGCCATTCGGCCCATCAAGCTCGTTTGGGGAGAACTTAACTAATAGCTCAGAGTTGTTAAAATCTTATCTAGCTCTGATGTAAAGGAACCCAGGGTTTTAGCTTCCGCTACACTAGCAGGAAGACTATTCCATACTCTAACTACACGCTGTGTAAAGAAGTGCTTCCTCAAATTTGTCTTAAATTCTCTCCTAATTTCCACTTATGGCCACGAGTTCTAGTATTTAGACTAATATTGAAATAGTCATTTGGCTGAACAGCATCCAGACCCGTTAGAATCTTATAGACCTGAATCATATCCCCCCTTAGTCTCCTTTGCTCAAGGCTAAACAGATTCAGTTCCACTAACCTCTCCTCATAAGACATTCCTCTAAGACCAGGAATCATTCTCGTAGCTCTTCGTTGCACCTTTTCTAAGGCAGCAATGTCCTTCTTGAGGTATGGTGACCAAACCTGCACACAGTATTCTAGGTGGGGTCTTACCAAGATGATGGTAAATTCCCAGTCTTTTCTCGTGTTTTACAAACCTATCCATGCTTACAAAGACTTTAAAGGGGGTTAACATAGCCACAGTACTTGTTACTTAAGATGTTGCCCAAGTTCTGTCTCACAATTAAGACATCAAGAAAACAAACTTTTTTCTCGCACTCACTGAAAGCTTATCATGCCCCAATAGGGGGATGTGCTCCTCACATTGACCACCAACGGACAAAGAGGTAACAAGAGTATAGTAGACAAAGCAAACTTCAGAACTCAGGACACCTTATTGCCCATACACAAAATATACAGAAATTGGTTTACATTATGCGGCTGTAATACAGCAACATTACACAGATATAATAAAGCAATACAGACAAATTAAATACAGAATATGCCTTACAGCCAAATGCCAACAACAAGGGCCAGGAGTAATTGTCATACAAAGTACTATACAGCAAAGAAAAAAAATCAACAGTGCAACAACAGCAGCAATGCAAGGCAGCATAGCACATGCAAAAATGATAAGTGCAAAAATGACATTCATGTGCAAAAGCTAGTAGTAGTACAACACACGATAGAACTGAAGTTATGTGCTGTGATTGGGTAAGGAAACTCACAGAGTAGGTGGGTAGTTGGTCTACAGGAACCAGATAGCATCAAGATAGGAGCTTCGAAAGTGGGAGGTAATCTGAGCAGCAATGGACTCGTACTGCCTCTGTGACGAGGGTTTCATAAAGAGGTTGTTGGTGTGTGGGATCCTTGTTGATCCTGCCAGCTCACTTCTTCACCCTTGCTGTGAAGTAGTCTTTTATAGATGGTAGCTGACAGCCAATGATGTTCTCAGTAGAGCAGGACCACCTGTTTCAGCCTAGTTTTGGAGGCGGAAGGGAACCGGTGGTTAAAACACACCTAATGTTAACTGAGTAGAATTTCCTTAGGATTTGATGTGACATGTTGGGCTTCCCGCCTTGTAGTAATAACAATCTCTGCCGGGCTAATGAAGGAGGCAAAGTTATTTCCCTTTTTAAGCTATTGGTGATGGTGGACCACAGAAATTTAATTGAGTCAACCACAGACAGCCTGGATCTGTATTTCCAAGGGGTGGCAAGAAGAAAGATATCTACTAAGTGCTGTACCCCTACCATTGATCTGCCTTTGGTAGGTCCCAGCATGTTAGATCTATGACAGTCAGACCTATGACGCCCATGCCGGCTGGGAACTTTTGGATTTTGGTAGATTTTATAGTGAGAACGAAGGCAGCTGGATGTGCAGGGAATCAGACAGGTGGGATCCCAGCTTCACATGTTCTGTCCTCCCTCTTAAAAAGATGGTAATCCACATTCTTTCTAACCATAACCCTAATCAACAGACTGGGCTGGGGGGATGTGGATCTAGGCTCATTTAATGTGAAGCATATTTGCGATCAGATCTGAGGATCCTTGGGTCCTTCGCAAACCAGTTATACTTTTCTTCCTCCTGTGAAGCAACTGAAAGGCAGTATATTAATGTAAATGATGATGATGATGATAATAATAACAATAATATAATAATAATAATAATCAATGGTGTTCTTGGGCAGGAATACTATGTCAGTATATTCATCAATACTACTGCATTAAAGGTCAACCCTGGACCTTAAATTTACAAGGGGGGAGGGGGGGGGTTCCCTCATGGTAAATTTCGGTGCATGACAAAATGGTTTGTGCAAGATGTTTGGGGTAAGAAAAAGCAGGCAGACACGCAGCTCACTGGCAAGCAAACCCATCAGCCTGCTGGGAAAATTAGCCATTGGGCTTTACTCAGAAGTCTATCGCTAGCTGATTATCACTAGCTGGTTATCGCTAGCTGATTATCGCTAGCTGATTATCGCTAGCTGATTATCGCTAGCTGATTATCGCTAGCTGATTATCGCTAGCTGATTATCTAGGACAGTTTCTGTTTGAAAGTGGCTATAGCTATGATCATAGCATGGACAGAGTGGCTGACATGTGCTAATGTTAGTGTGGACTATAGACATTATTTTTTCTCCCGTGTGAAGCAGCTGATGGTTCGGGGGATGAGGCGCAGGCACAGTGCAGCCAAAGGCCTGTTTACATGGGCTGTACTAGTGATGGGGGCAGCGACTTGCAAGATTTTTTATTTTCAAAGTTACATGGAACTATGGGTATAAACCACAGATTCAGAATCAAGTTCCCACAACTGGCTTGGTGATGATTCAGACAGTGATGGTGTGGGGTAGGCTGCATTTTTTTCCTTATCTCATTCTGCATTACAGTGACATCCCATCCAGAGTGTGTCCTGTCTGTGCCCCCTTCCCTGGTATAGCTTTTAGCCCCCCCAACTCACTCATACAACCATGACCAAGATTAACAGCATTATCAGTTTTGTAGTAGAATCTGGTAGTATATTAATTGGTTTCTTTTTTATTAACTTTGATTTTCTGTTTTGTTTGCATATAAATTGTGTGAGAGAGAAATTAAAATTTACTACAGCTTCATCTGCTACAATTTAGCAATCACAAACTAACGCCCACCTTCGGAATCTGAAAATCTTCCAGAAGATAGTATCACATGACGTCGTGTTCACCCACTTCAGCTGATAGTAGGTCATTGGCAGGAGCCCTATTCATTCCTGGATGGTTAAAGCCACTGCAAAGGAGTATAGCCACGCTTTGCTATTAAATCGTGCATTCTGAATAGTGGTATTAAAATAACATCAATAATAAAAATTAAATAAATAATTATAAAGTCTGATTATTTTAGTTGAACACTGATAACATTATTGAAGGTCAGAATTTTTTTAAAGGAACTAAAACATGATATTCAGTTCAACATTCACTGTGATGTAGGTAAGTAAAATCCCCTAACAGTCAACACAGATAAATTACATAAAAATGGGTTCTATCTTTCTATAAAAGCATGCAGAGTTCAAACGATGTTTTTTCTTGTTTGTTCCCGTACACTCCCGGAACCCCCAGAACAGCAAATATGAGTTTAAGTATCAATTACACCTACACACAAAAAAATACGATCCCCTCCGAACAATGCACCCACACAGGGAAATTATATCAGAACCCATGAAGACTGTATGTGCTTTGAGCTGCTTGTGGTTTGAGCCCTATAAAGATAATCCTGGGGGCGTACGGGGGATTTGCACTTTGGGGAGGTGCTTATTCCTAAAATAGAACAAACAAGTAGCATGAAAGGGTTAAACTGAACGAGGGGGCAGCAAAATATCTGAATAAAAGCTGGAATAACAGAACAGAAGGATCATTCAGGGTATATTGAATTTTTAATTTTAGCAGTTAGAGTTCTTAGAGGTTCTGAACATCTAAACATGAGAAATCATCCAAAATCATCCATGAGCGCATTTGCTCCTCATGCCTCATCCTGCCTGAGCCGATGCTTTACATTGTGCTATTATTTTAATGTAAATGATGGTTCTTATATATGTCTGAAAACTGAAAAAGGCTACACTTCCTGGGTGTGTGTTTGTGTTGAGTCTCTGTGCTTGATTATTCACGTTTGAATGTAATCTTCTTTTAAAATCTATCAATTATTAGCAAAACGAATGGTGCTTATGACAGCAGGAAAATGTCTGGTTTTCAAAAACTTGTCAGCAAAAAACTAAAAATCTGGTCAATCCAATTTTGCTAATGTTTCCAAATGTTGCCTTCTGTCCTCAACATTTGCTTACACACACACGAAAATCCATTTTTACAACAATATGTCCCCTGAAAGGATGCTAGAAGAAATGTTCAGTCAAATATTCCGCAATTCAATATGGTGCACTGATCTTTCAATGAATGGTTAATTGTGTCTCTTTCCTCACTTCCAGCCAAACTGTTAGGACAGTCACATAAAAACCCTTTTTATTTTGTTGAAATTAAAGATACACCAAACAATTCCCCAGCTGTTTGTGACATTTTGGTCAATCTAATGCAATTTCTATGACTGCGATTGTATCCGCCAGTTGTCCTAACGTTTGAAAAGCTCTGATTGATTAACTGATGCTTAAAAGTTAATGGCTTCTCTTAAATCTCAGCTGGATCATTTTTCTTCAGGGTAATGATGTAGGCCGACGTAATTAACTGTCCGCTATGTCCAGAATACAGCTATCTGCTCTTTTGAATCGGAGTTGTTCTTGCTATTTTTATTCTTAATTGTGTAATGCATCAAAATTCTAGAAATAATTTAATGAAACCCTAAACCTGCATATATAGGGAAACAAATCTCAGTATTGCCGACCACTGCTGCAGAGTCCCTATCGATGGAAGCAGCTGGTGAACAGGTACTTTTTTCCTCATCATGTGGTCATGCAGTTGGACCAGAAGTCTTGTAAACATACTTCTTTTAGAACACTTAAGTGCACATAGTTTTTTTGTCTATTTGACTAAAAGTTTCTATGTTATGCTAAATTAACAGTTAATATCAGGCATTACCATAAACAGAAATCAAATGCTGCTTTAATGCCCCATCATCTTACATATGGCTTTTGTGACATGTTATGTTTGTGGTTTAGTTCATTCCTTCTCTCCACGTTTAACTACTGCAAATGGTTTGATGAAGTGCTTTTCTGTTTGGGCTGGACCCAATGTGTCCAGTACTATTGTGCTACGCCTCTGGGGTATTTGGACTTCAGCGGTTTTTCTTGAAGCCTCATTTCCTTGTAGATTGACTCATTTCAGCCCTACCAGTAGGTGAGGATGATTCTAAATACCTTCTGAGATGCACTGTTTTCAATTTACCAGTGACCATGTTTGTAACATTATCGGTATCGTGAAGTGGTTGGTGAGCGAATGCATAATATTTACATGTGACTGACTTCCAGTGAGAAAGATTCTTAACCAGAATACTGAGTATGTGCGGTGTAGTAGCTCTGTATATTCAGTACCGTAAGGAAGCAGCCAGTACATTAGTACTGTGGTATGCAGTGCCGGCCTCAGAACTTCCCCTAACTCTCTCTGCAGCTGGAAGGCTCCCATTGTCTTTACTGTTTGATTGCCACACACACACACACACACACACACACACAGTTTAGTATCTCTCTGGGTTTTCTGCTTTTTGTACAACTTGCAAACTATAATATCACTTTTGTATACAAAAATCTGTTGAAAACACATCAAATTTGTCAAAACCTGTGATTTCCAACTACAGCAGCGTGAGCTATTTAAAATGGAGCAAATAAAAGTAATGTCACCATTTGTTATATTGTTATTGCTTTGCCATAAACATATTGAAAATTATTTTACATGCAAATCTTAAAATGTGTGTATTATTGTAAGTGGAATTAAAACTGATCCATGATTTTAAAATGCCTTATAGTTTGTATGATGTATGTTTTGTGGGATCAATATTTTAGTGTCTGAAAGCTTTGACCACTTTGACCGACATTCTTAGTGAAAGTAATTTCTCTGATCAGCTGCATAATGAACTTTAACTCAAACTGACCCTTCAGAAGAATGTGTCTCAGTTCTAATGCATTTTAATCAATAGATACATAAAAAGATAATATGAGAAATTTAAATGGACTGGAAGGCAAACATGAGAAGATGAGGATTCTCAAAAAACGTCTCTCTTGTGGTAACTCATTGTCACAATGCTGAAAATCATTGCAAACTTTCATATGTAATGTCCCAAATTCTGTTGCCTATGTCAAGATCCATTCTTGAGGTCTGCTTTGATTTTATTTCTTCCTCACTCGCACTGTCACTCAGAGAAGTGCCTCTTGGTGACTGTAAGACATCAAAAACTGCGGAAAGAAATCATGTCAGAAACTAATACAAATGAGGAAAAAAATCCAAAAGTAAAATCTTCTATAAATAAAGACGAACCAAACAAAAAAATTTAACCATATCCTGTATAATGTCTATTTACCTGGTGTTTATGAATTTCTGAAATACTCTGAGCATACATTTTAATATTGCTATGTCCTCATCAAATAGCGGAGCTGTTCTCACAGATGATGTGAATTTGCATAGCTATGTATGGAGTATGATTCATCATAAATGACTTGAATCACTTATAGAACCAGACGCAGAAGCACGAAAATGACAGAAGTTGCACAGAGCTTTTAATGAGGTGTGCATGCACTGCTATGATCTACTTAACTCCAGTGAAGCAAAGAGTAACTAGACATAGACATAACAAACAGTAAGACTCAGAATGTTGGCTACATACACGCATATCCATGACAAAAACGTAGTCTAATTGGCTGCTAAAGGTCACTAGTAAAATCCTCATACCTCAATAGAACATTAGTTATTAAAACTTCACCACTAGGGGTTCCCATAATGCCATTGTAGAATTGCTTTACTATACATTGTGTTCTCACTTACCTTTACTGTATGTCATCTCCTTCTCAAGCTACTTACCAACAAGACAAACGCATACACATGTCCTATAGGTTTCCTTCCAGAGGCTAAATTAATTTAATTAGGATTAAATGGCACCTCTAAATTATGGCAGTTCAGGAAAACTCAACATGCTTGCGAAGCACAACAGCACACACGTGTCGATCCGGCTGGCGGACGGATGTGAATGTGTTCTGTACAGTCATTCAGACAGCACCCATCTGTCAAAGTTCAGGACCAGTGTTTGAACAGTCGGCCAGCAAACTGTCATTGAGCTCCACCCACAATGACCCATGACTGGTGGTGCAGAATTACACCAGTAAATATGAGGTCCCCAGCACCACACCTCCCTTGTAAAGAGCTTCACAGACCAGGCTTGAGGAGAACTTCAGCCTGTGCTTGAATCACTGATTGTACCCACCTTTTTGCATTTTCCTTCGAATGGTTACCACCATTTCTTTGGTCAAAATGTAGAGGCAAGAAAGAACGAGTGACTTGCATGGATTATCTGAAGGCAAAAGCAGAATGGATTCATATAGCAAACTAACACAAGCAATAGCATGTTATTAAAAATGCTAATTCCACTACTGTTTTAAGCTAACATAACACTGCTATTGTCACATATGTGCTAGGTCAAAATAGCATATAGTAGTTCATGTTGTACTCTGTGTGAACAGCAAATAAGCTTCTCTTCAGTTTTACGTCACTGTCACTCTCCAAACCCTTTACCCAGCCAACCCTTCTGCAGTGGAAAATCAAAGCAAGCTGTAACTGTACTGTAACTGGTGCCTCTTTGTGGTACGGGTCAGGTATGGCCTGGTTCCTGTCTGCATGCCAGTGGAAAAGCACCATTATTTATTGAACAACATTACACATATATCCCACGATACACAGAATCAAAATAGTACCTACCATAGATGAAGATACATGCAGTATTTGCGTGGGAGAGCTGGATTTAGATTCTTAAAACATAGTACCAGTGTCTCACTGACTACCTTGTGCATGCTCTTTAATTAGCAAACCAAGCCACAGTCCGCGGCAATAAGGCGATCACTGACTGTTTCTTAGGGATTCTGTAATTCTTTTTTTGAACCTCACTGTCTGTGATTTTCTTTTTCAAAGTATAGTAATACATCATTTGGCAGCCAGATTTCCAAACTATTTGGAATTTTAATAATGGGATTGTTGAACCTCTTTGAGCCCCAAATGGGCAGAACCTCCCAACAAGGCAAGATGTCCGTAATCGATACAAATTTCCTAACATTATGTATCTTTTTAAAATGTGTTTTAGGATTTAGACCAGTATACCCAGTATACACATTTAGGCATTCTGTGTCGACTTTGGGTGACCTGGGGGCAGAGGGGCAGGATAACAGAGGAGAGGGAAGGATCGTTTTATGCGCACAGAGTCTGTGAGAGTGTGCTGGAAGGATCGTTTTATGCGCACAGAGTCTGTGAGAGTGTGCTGGAAGGATCGTTTTATGCGCACAGAGTCTGTGAGAGTGTGCTGGTGGGCAGTATTCTTCTCCATGGCGATGAGCTGAGATCACCAAGAATGATAGTATAATTGTCTGGGTTTAGTCTCTGTTAGATAGTTTCCCCTTGTAGTGAAAAACTGGGGGACTAGTGGAGTCCAGTTCTGTGGTGCCAGGAGCCTTACAGGACATACCAACATCTGCTTCTTAAGTTTTATTTAAGGCTCAATGTACTGCGACAGAAAGTCTTGGGATGCTTGCTTAATTCTGTAAAAATGTTGCAAATTTATGGGTTTCATAACAAAAGTCCATTGACAAGCAACATTTAACATATCTGCAAATATCTTTTGCACAGACATTTTCTTTCTACTAAGTGTCATAATTTTTTGATTGACTCATTCCGTTCTTCTGTTACTGCCATTTTGTTGTTGATTGCAATTGTAGTTATTGACTCCTGATGGGATAGTAAACACAAATGTTCGGTGTTTTGTGTTACTGCAAAGGTGTTACTAAATAAAAAGCATCCAGTAGACTTTTTCTTATAAAAACCAATGTCTCCAACATTTTTCCTGAATTAAGCAAGCATCTCAAGACTTTCTGTGAGCACGGTACATGTACTTCACACACTAAATACAGATTGCAGATCTTCCACTGATGGTTAAATGTGACACTTATAGCAAACTTAGCAGCACTAGTTTTTGCATTTAGATTATTTTCCCCTTGTACATATAAGAAGTTACAGCAATGGCCCATTTGACTAAAGGTATCAACACTGGATTTTATTTGCAGTGAATTGTAGTCAATGGCAATTAATTTAGATCAGTTGCAAAGGCTAGTGTCTGGTATGTAATGTAATACAGTAACTTGTTTTTAGGATAACAAACACCAAGGGTGGCTTTCTAATATCTCAGCTTGTCCAACTACGACACAATAGGAGGTATAAATTTTGTTGACAGCACCACCTGGTGTAACTTGCCCAACATCATTTTAGCCAGGTTACGCAACATGACCACACTTTGTTTTCTGAGGTGAAAAAGCCGTTCAGCATGTAATGTGATATATAAACGCAAATGTATCTGTTTTTACAGGTGAATTCTTCTGAAACTGACAGGTGCCTGCTTTTAGTATCCAGAGTGTCAAATATGTTTAAGAATGCAATAAAGGTTTTCCCTTTAAGTCAGGAAATCTGCCAACGTTCATTGTACATCTTTGTCAGGTATATAGATTAATATTGAGATTTAGCATGTGCACATGAGAGTGCTAGACTCAGAATCAGTTTGTTCGGTTGTCGTGTGTTGTTGTTTTGTGTCTTTTGTAGGGACCTCCAGTCTTTGCCCAAATGGAATGTCATGCCAGATAGATATTGTTTTCTCCTGCCTCCTATCTTGCCTCAAATGAATAACAAATAACAAGCTATGACATTCACTGACATTTATCAGAATAATTGTATTTCTCTTTACATCACTCTTGTGTACATTCATTGACCTTGAGACCATCTTTTTGACAGAGACATTATTGAGAATCAACCACTGAAAAGATGATAAGTGAGCAGTTTTACCTGTAAGAAGACTGACTTGCCGTAAGCTGGCCAAGAAAGCAAGAATGTGCTGGACAACTAAGTGAATTTTATGTAGGAATTATTATAAATATTAAGATGAAAATTCAGACAGACAGACAGATAAGTAGATAGATAGATAGATAGATAGATAGATAGATAAATATCTAGATAGATAGATAGATAGATAGATAGATAGATAGATAAATATCTAGATAGATAGATAGATAGATAGATAAATATCTAGAAAGATAGATAGATAGATAGATAGGCATGAATGCAATCCACTTAATTTTATAATTCATTATTGAAAGAGTACATTAAAATCTTCATGCAAAGTGTATCCCCAGGGACGCTGCCGCTGAATGACCTCCTGAATTCCCGCTCACCATCCTTTATACAAACCATTATAGTTAAACAGTCCACATTCACACACATTACCACATAGCTGACAACATACCTGACCATGACATGGAAGCCTTCTGGACTGCAGAGACTAAATTTCCACTCACAATTGTTCATGGCATGAATAATAGTTCTAGTTATTAAAGGTAATGATGAATGAATTCATGAATAAAATATCCTTTGGGATTAATAAAGTATCTATCCATCTTTCTATCCATCTTTCTTTCTTTCTATCTATCTATCTATCTATCATAAATTTAGGCCTAGGGATAATCATAAAGCACATATAATCATAATTGCAAATTCTATATTATTATAGACAAACACAGTGATCCTATAAGACCTGGCACTACCAGCGATCTTTCCAGCCAACACTACACAGTCATCTAGCAAGGGTGTCTCTCCTGGCAGGCGGTGAACCTTGGTACTCAAAAGGGAACCGGAGAAAGTGGGAAAGTGGTTGAACAACTCAATTATGCTATTTAACATTCAAGACCTTTAAAATGTGAATAGTGAAAGTGAGAGAAAGAATGTTAATTTTACTGCATCCTTTCTACGAAGACATTTTAAAAGTGATTTTTAATAACATGCCATTGCTGTACGAGGAAGTATGAGGAAGTCTGTCAGTACTTACATTTATTTACAGAGCAGACACTCCTGTCCAAAACAACCTGGTCTTATGCATGTATAAAGCTTGTGTTGTGATATAATGGTGACCTTGCCGCAGCATTAGAATCCACAACCTTCTGAAGATGGACATGGATTCTTCTGTTGCTGAGCTGTGCATCACCCTGGCTCTTTGCATTCATACCTTCACCTATAAATTCGTAATAATTAAAATTGATGCCTCCACTAGATGGAGCTGCAAGCTGATTAAAGTGGGTAAGTTATGAAGGTGCTGCAGACTTCTGGCCTGGTATTTATATAAAGAAAAAGCAAAAACGTTTTTTCATCATGCTGACAACTAGGCTTCCACATCAATATACAGTTTCTCACATCTTTCTTAGTTATTTTGTATCAGAAGCAGCACCATACAATTGAATTGCAATTATAATTCAGTTCAAAGTAAATTGCTGCAGGTTATAATCTTCTTTTGGAATAATAATAATTCAAAAAATGAGATTATTCAAAATAATTAACCAGTGATTAAACCAATTAGTGGACCACAATGCCAAAAAATGTCAGGCATACAACGAATTTCAGCATTTGAAGGAAACACTGACCTCAAGTGGAACATCGCCAAGGTGTTTCAAATATATCTCAATGCTCTATTCAGCTCATCCAGTAGGGAGTCACAGGACCTAGGAAGCCATTCCAGTGTATCATAGGGCACAAATTACAAGTCATTTATAGACACCAGTTCATCTAGCTATGGGTGAAGCTAGTGTTAGGTGCTGAGTCATCATGCTGCCACAGACAGCCATCATTATCTCCAGAAGGTAACTGCCACTTTTATTATTATTATTATTATTATTATTATTATTATAAACATAGAAACAATGTGTATCCACACTCACATTCTGTGTTTGTAAAATAAGCTTTGGGTTCCACTGAATATTAAAAATGAATTTTAGGAGGAAGAAACAAAGATTCACAGCTTGTCCAGAAGATGGTGACATGGCTTCACCCATTCATTTGCACATTTAACATAATTTTTTCATCAAGTTATTCACATGAATAATCGTACAAAATATTTGCAAAGATGCCATATACAATGTTAAATGTTCAAATAACCAGAACAGATAATTACTGCATCAGTATACAGCAGCATTGATTATTATTGCACATATTAGTAAGCAATGTATTGCACATCACCAACATAAGCAACTGTACATATTCAGTGAGAATATTCTTGGACTGAGGGGATTCAGAGTTCAGCAGGTTTATGGCTGTTGGGAAAAAGCTATTGATGTGCGGATTGATGTGAAGCGCCTGCCCGATGGGAGGAGCTTAAACACAGTATGTCCAGGATGAGTGACGTCCTTCATGATGTTTCTGGTCCTTCTCACACAGCGATTCTTGTAAAGGTGTTCAGATGATGGCATTTCATTGCCGTCGATGGCCTGTGCGGTTTTAATGACTCTCTGTAGGGCTTTTTTTAGCTGATCAAATAAATACGTTTGATTTATTATTTAAATTCAATTAGCATGCACTAATACTTATATCCATCCATTCTTTTGATACCTCTGGTTTAAACCTGACCTGTTTTAATTAATTTTATTTTATTTTATTCTGAGTGCTCTGTAAGATAAAGATTTCAGCAACTTTACGTGAAACAGCAATACTCCATCAGTGATTATATTGATGACAGACCTTCCTTCCATCTGTCCATCTATTGAAATATTTAAATGGAGCATTTCAGTAAAGGTATCAGGTATCTTGCTGCAGAGCAGTAAAGCAGGGATTGTTCCGGAATCAAACCAAACACTGCAAGTGGTTAAAAGCTACGTTGATCCATTAACTTAATAATTGCTGATTACGAACCAACATTTGGCCAATACAACATCTGGCTAAATATTTTGGAAAATATGAAAATCGAGTTTATATTTATTTTTTATTTAATTTACTTTTTATGTCTTAATTATTTTTAATTACGTTTTTTTAAATTATCTTCTGTTTTTTGTTTTGCACACCAGGACCTGAGGAAACACATTTAGTTCCTTTATGTTGCACAATGTGTTGATATATAGGAGTGACAATAAACCTTCGAATCATGTATCTTGATTTTTTTTATTATTTTTTTTGTGACAATAAAATGTATATAATGGGGAAAATCTGACATTACATTGCTCCTGGAAAAGTTTAAATTTTAAAGTTACTGATTGGTTAATCCAGAGACATAGACATCTCAGAAGGCAAAACAGTGATTCATAGCTCTATAATTATGTAAAGACTCCCTGCTTAAAATGCATTACATTCTGGTGGAACATTTGTTCTTGACTAGAGCAGGAGCAGGAATGCGGGGCCTAGTGCAGACCACTCCTGGGGAAGGAACCGTAAGGGCCTGGGATCGAGCGCTTGTTAGGCCAGTCTGTGCCAGCTGGGGAGGAACAGAAGGAGCTCAGTGGGCAGGAGGAAGTGTCCCCCGCAGGAGGCAGAAAGGAAGCAGGGACAATGACACACTCAGCACTGCAGAAATGTCAAACAGAGCCTGGAGGTCACCTCGCTCGCCCAAGCCACAATTTTCTCAGCATATACACATACAGTAAAAACGAAATTTCCCCAAATACATTATAGTCCAATAGACAAATATAAATGGTAATATAAAATTAGATTTTAAAGACTTCAAATTACCCCACACTTAGTCTGAATTAATTTAAATTGATTTGATTGCGTAAACAATTTAATTTTATGCATATCTTAATCATAGTTGGTGTTGTATATATTAAACATTCATCTATTACATTAATGAGGTACAACCTTTTGGAAGAACATGACAGAAGACAGGTGAAACTGTGATGGTTTTATTCTTTGCTAATTTGTTCATATACAGTACCTTAAAAATCAGGGCCCAAACAAGGCCTCTTTGTGATGTTCACTGTAATTTTAATTCATCCCTGGAAGTATACAGGACAGTGGATCAACACCGCTGAAAATCAGCACAGAACAGAAGGATGCAAAGATTACATGGGAAAAGCTATCATGGTTTTTACATTATTATATGACAGACCTTTAACTTGTTCAACAGTAAAACAGTGCATGCATAAACATTTTAATAGCAGTAATATGTAGCTGACAAAATTACCGATTTAGACATATTCCCTAACTTTCCATGCCAAATTGTATTCTTACATAATGATTGGGAAGTACCCAGCTGTGGAAAAACAAGGTTTATTTTCAAATTGCACAGGCAGTGTGATGCAGATCAGGTCAGGGCACCATAGCAAGGAAGATGAATTCAGATTGTAGTCCAAAATCGGTAATATAACACACAGGGAGCACACTGCTTAGGGAAGAGGAGAAAACATCAAACAACAGGAAAAAACTGAAGGGAAAGTTACACATCAATGCTCATTAAGCCGAATGCACAACACCTCACAAGGAACTGACTGTAAAGTCCTAAAATAGCCAGTGAGCAATGAGTTAATGACCCACAGACAGACTGGGTGTGACTGATAAGAGACTTGGCTTGATGTCACTGGAAGGAACCCATCATTGCTGCTCAGGACCACAGTCTCCCAGTCCATGTGATTGAGAAGCAACCCCCACATCACCGAGAGTCCATCAGAGCATGGAACAAATATTATGGTTCACCACCTAATGCCTAAGTAGCGGGGGGGTGGCTAGAGGGACATAAGGATGAATTATTTGGGCAGCAATAAACATGTTTGAAGATGAAGATTAGGTTAGGGGAGATCCTGCATCTGGGGTAACTGTAAATGATAGGTGACAGACCAAGTGGACAAGTACGGCCACTGTCCTGGATGGAACAAGGGACTGGGACAGCAGTGCTGATGAGGATATTTCAATGACATTTCTCTCTAATGGGAGGAGTGGAGGTGAGTCCCAAATGGAAAAGACTTAAGCATTTTAAACAAGTGAGCTTTGCGCATACTGAGTCCAGGCTAGAATCTGGCTTCTGCTGGAAAAATAATATTATCTTAGGTATTGTGCAGAATCCTGGCTTAATTAGTCAGTCTGGCCTTTATACTGTGGTTGCTAGGGATGGTACACTGTCCCTAATGCTGAGGCGGGTACAGAATTTTCTCCACATTACAGATATGAATTGAGGTCCTCTGTCCAAATTAATGTCATCATTAGGGTGTCACGATATACAGGTATTGACGATAACCATGATTTTTAAAAAAAAAATGAAATATAGATATTATGTAAATGATTCACACATGATAATATTGTGAATAAACCAGAAACATACATTTCTCTAGTGGTTTGTGCTATTGGCATAAGACATAAGCACAAGTATGGCAGCCATCAGGGACATATATGCCCCCCCCCCCCCCCCAGCGTGACTAGGGTACCTAACGAGACCCATAAACCTGCAAAAGTGCAGGAGCTATGCAGAACTTTTACTAAACATACAGAGAACACAAGTAATCCAGAACCGGAATTTGTGGCCGAATATCCCATTCTGGACTGGTGGAGATCTCTCACATGCAGCCCATAAAATGAACCTGATGTCGTTAAAAGAAATATTAATGGTGTCACTGGGGGATTTTGTAAAAAAGGCGGGATGTTAGACACCAGTCTGCAGGAAGTGCCGATCAACAGTATGTGCAAAATGGAGCTTTAGCCCTGCCTGTCTTTGCACTATCTAGGCCCATGTGGTATAACTGCTCTTTACATATTTATGCTTCTTTAATACACTTATGGTTATAGACTCTCCACCTCACTGCAACAGTACTTGCCCAAAAAAGAGATAAAACACACAATAAACAAATTTAAAGATGAATTTGACTAGATGCATTGTTATAATTATTTTGTTCAAATTTTCTATAGATAATGTGATAATATCATTATCATGAATTCTTTTGGCCACGATAACCGTGTAGTGAGACTCTATCATAGCAGCCCTAGTCATCAGGTATCCTAAAAAACGAAATACTTGGTTAAGCGGGCATTCAAAAAGTTGGGTAGCAGTGAGTAGCCCTACAATAGCAATAGGTAATACTACAGAGGGAAGGAGCAGGCGCTGGGAGCAGGATCACTCCTGTCATTCACAGGATTCGAACCAGCAGCCTTCCAATTGCTGGCATAGATCCCTACCTTCAGAGCCACTACTTCACCACTTGTCCTATTCAGGGTCACGGTGGGTCTGGAGCCTATCCTGGAGGCTACACGCACAAGGCAGGGAACAACCCAGGACGGGGTGCCAACCCATAGCAGGGCACACTCACACATGCACACCTACGGGCAATTTGGCATCTCCAATTAACTTCAGCATGTTTTTGGACTGTGGGGGGAGACTGGAGGACCCAGAGGAAATCTTGGAGAACCTGTCTGCTATAACAAGAAAAGTGGAAAAGCACATGGTGGAAGATCACTGATGAAATCTATAGCAATGTGGGTTCGTGTGGGGTCATATGTCCTAGAGTTTGATGGCTGATCAAAACCACGAATGTTTGCTGCATTCAGCCAGTACAAGGTCTTCTCTTTGGTACATTATAATTATCCTGGAGAGAGATCATAGGAGTACAAATCAGTGGGAAATGGAAGGTAGTGTCCATGCCATTGAGAAAGTAGAGCTCCATTACCCATCTCCATCACAATGGGCACTGCCAAGTCTGCTTGTCTGAGCACAGGAAGCTGTTTCAGTTTGTTCTGCTTCTGACTGTACAAACTGGATGGTTGAAGCAATTAATGACCTTTACATACAGGGTTCTTTATTAAACAACACATATACAGTATAGATGGTAGATATAAAGTACATAGAGTAGCTCGCCTTCAGTCAACTCCCAGAGCTACATGTTTACACACGAAATCAATCGGGGTAACAAGAACTCAGCATAACAACCCTATTCTTACAGAGCTGATGTAAATAGATTCTTTAGTTTCTGGAAATCTACACGAGTCATTACTTATAACTGTTTTAATTTTCCTCATGCACGAAGGTCATTAGTAGTGCTGTGATCATTCTGTAGCCAGATTCATTATTAGGTCAAATACCTGGTTCATTAAGAAATTGAAGACTGAGCGGGCATCAGCTAGACCATATGGTATAACTTGTTATTTATAATGCCCCTCAGTTGCCATAAATACCTTTTTCCATTCAGGGGTGGATTCACTTATATGGAAACCCTGGGCTGACATTAGCATGGACACTAGGAGGTCATTTCCTAAGCTATGAGCTATTTCATGAGCCAACAGAGAAACAAGTACAAATAAAAAATGATATAACACAAAGATCTGCTAATCAGAGAGTGTGTGTTGAGGGCGTGGGGTGGGGGGGGGGCTTGGCTGTTCCATTTGTCCCAAAGCGGGGTGAGGCCCCTGTACCCACCATGGTCAGCTGGCTCCGCATCTAGACACTGTGGCTTTGTGGTTCCCCAACTTCCCCCTTTTTCTTAGTTTCGTTCCATTTGAACATGCAGCAGATTTGCACGTTTATCGTCCTCTCGCCAATGAGCATGAGCTGGGCCATGGGGCACAGCACAGAAACCAGCACCCCCAAGTACTTTCCTGGCTCATGCACGGTCCCTAACCAACAACATAGATTGTGAAAGGCAGCAAACAGGACTCATGTGCGCTGACCTTTATGGAACCATGGCTGAACACCTGGCTGCACATGACATAGCAGAAACAGGACAAAAGGCAGAGGTCTCGGTATTTACATTCACAACAACTGCTGCCCGGATTCTCTGATTCTCAACAGTCGCTGCTTCCCCTCATTAGAATATATCATTTTGAAATGTAGACCGTTTTATTTACCCAGAGACTTTATGTGTGTGTGTGTGTGTTTATATATTTACACACACACACACACACACACACACACACACCATCTGATGCTAACACAACCTGGCCATAACTCACCAATAAAATGCAAACCCCAATGGAGTGTTTATCATGACAGGTGATTTTTATCAAGCAAATCTCAGTAACCGTTTTGTCCACATTTCACCAGCATGTAAAACTCCCCACCAGGGATATAAATATTTTGGAGCATTGTTTAGTGCATCTACATCTCTCTGATCCTAAGACCTGTCCACAGGCCCCTGATAAATAGAATTAAACCAACTACCAAAATAATAAAGATATGGTCTGAGGAATCCCTCATCTCCAGGAAGAACAAACAACACATACTGACCAGACAGACATTAACAAGTGGAGCAACAGCAGGGTCCCCACTAAAGGAGGTTTCCTCATTTCCAGGAAATCATAGGATAATGTCTCGGAACTGTGGAACAATAGATGGAACAACTAACAATTGTCTCCTCATGTTGGCTCCGAGCTGCTGGTGGAAGGGATCTGTTTGCGGTGTGATTTGCTAGGCATCCAAAGGATGTCTGAGCTCCCCTGGAGAAGGACAGTTTCTGGACCAGGCATATATCAATAAAACTGCCCACCATAGCAGCTCTGTAAGAAACGGCTAAGAGACATATAACACTTCAGGGTAAGGAAGAGGGCAGCCATTGATGCTGTTGTCCAGCTTCCCCATAATGCAGGCTTGGCTGCTCCTGAAGGTACCCCTGGCATTTCTCCCATGATAAAGGAGCTCTTCTCAGTTGCATGAGTTCAGGACTAGGTGAAGGAGAAAGCAGGGGCACAGACAGCCAATGCAAGTCTGCACGTAGCCCATGTTGATATCGAGCTGGCAGTGCTCACTCCACTCACTTCCAGCTGCCAGAATTGAAAACTCCTCTGTAAACTCTGCTGCTGAGGGCTGCCTCTGCCAGATCGCACACAATGAACCTTCCAGATCCCGTCCAGCAGCAGGATGATAAAACACAACTTTCCAAGCAGTAGGATGCTTGAGAAGCATGTAAAATTCAGTCTCAGAATAAATAAGATTCTGTCTGTCTTTCTCTAAACATCTGCACTCAAAGAGCACTGATGGTTGTTGATGTGCATAGAACAGACAGGAATATGCACATATCCAGTGCTGTGTGTGTCACCAGCAGAAATCGCTACACTACATCTTAAATAACCGCATTCCTTATTTAGGAGATGCTGAAGCTGCATTCTCTGCTAGCCATCTTGCTATCCACGATCTTTTGACTCTACTTGCTAGCACTTTATTTTGTTTTCGAAACATCTGAGGGTGTTTGTAGGAGGCAGGGGCCCCACAACAAACCCACCACCAGTGGTGGAAAAAATAATCAGTTTTCATATTTTAGTAAAAGTGCAGATACCAGACCGAGATGTTACTAAAGTAAAAGTGAAAGTCATCCAGTGAAATACTACTCAAGTAAAAGGACCTGGTTTTAAAAGTACTTAAGTATCAAAAGCAAAAAGTACTACACATTAAATACTAACAAATACTAAATACTAGCACCCTACCCTTTAAAAATCACTCAGCAGGTTTGAATATAGCATAGTAAGTTACAGTGCATCACAATAAGGTATGGGCTGGGTTTAAATCTGACTCTGTAGGTCCACTAGATGCACCTACCCTGGTCCTACTTGCCGGCTGAATACAAGTTGTCATGACTGGTGGGCAGTGGTTCCGTGTCCACGCTCTCATTTGCACTTTGTCATATCACTCTTTACTATGTGACCTTTTTTCCATTGTTTTTACTCTGTGACGGACTTTGAAAGTAACAAAGTACGATTCCTGAATTTAATAATACTTAATTAAAAGTTAAAGACTGTTATTTTAAAATACATAAAAAGTACAATTGTGCGATTATAGTGAGCACTGTCAGTGATAAGAGTGCATCTAGTGCGTTACTTTGCACGCCTGCTCAGCAGTGCTGGCCAGAAATAGCCTGCAATGAAAAAGCAGAAGGTAAGAGGTTGGAGCCACAGAGCTCATGGACCCATGACCCAGCAGGCTGGCAGCGCCGAGGGAAGGTGTCAGTGCTGCAGTCTGCAAAACCTGAATTAGCTCGCTGAGCCTCTCCTGCCGAAATGTTACTCTCTTCTGTGGTTACTGGGTAACATAGTAATGAGACAGAATGCGGTTGTGGAGGCATAACCTTTATTCTTAAAAGAACTACATGGTAAACAAAACCAAAGCAAGAGACAAATGGCAGGATTGATATGATGAAAAGGCACAAAGGGGTCACTGCAGGCGTGTGTGTGACCAGCTGATGACCAGCAAGTGACCTGCAGTCCAGCTCCACTGATGCTGCTGTGACATCTGTCACCTGATTCTGGAGTTTCTAAGATCATAATGCTACATTCATTACATCCTTAGCACCCAAAGAAAGGAAGGAACTGAGAACATTATATTAATTTGGTTTTTGCCATGCATGGAAATGCAGCTGACATGCACTATATGTCCAAATTCACACCCATATACATGTGTATAATTAAGTATGCAGCTAGTCTCCAGCAGTGAACATTGGCAGGGTGGTCGTACAGATGTGAACAGTGACTTTCGACTTGGCACCATCGCAGTATGTCATCTTTGTTAGTTTGCTGAATTTCTGCCCCGACAGAGCGGCCCTGAACAACCGCCAGTGAATTGATTGTGAAGTGGAAACATCTGGGAACACGTTCAGAGCACAGCAGAAGACCACAGAAACTCACGGAAAGAGACCTGATTGCTCACCATGAATTCCTGACACTAATGGCAGAGCTCTTCGTAAACAATGTCCCAACATCAAACGGAACGGAAAGCATTCCTAGAAGAAACTGTTATATAATCAAAGGGTGAACCAACATCATGTTTCATACATTTGATTGCGGACTGAGATGCTGGATAAGCTGATATCAATGCACTTTTGCCTATACTGTATGCAATGTGTTTCTTTACCTAATAGAAGAAAAAAAACTGCTCTTTGTTCACTATTTCTGCATATAAACAACATAACTTGTGCTAGAGGTGATTAAGTACCAAAAAATGGATTTAAATTTTTCTGTCCCTTTTCATTTACCCCCTCAGTTATTACATCTGCTATGATGATAATTATAGGATTATTTTCAAATCTTTTTGCAAATCTCTCACTTTATAATACATGATATATCTTGTCTTAAAATGCATTGCTGTTTAGCATGTTTTTCTCTTTCTGCATAATCATGTTCTCTCAGACCACTGTCTTACAATTAGACTGTAACTGAGTCATGGTGAAATCTAATTTTATTTTTGGCACACATGTTACTACAGTGAAAATGATTACAAATAGAGTGAAAAGTCTAACAGACTTAATATATATTCCTAAGCATGAACACATATAACCTATAGGAAAAAAACATGGAAAAACAGTATCAATAGCTGGAGGTCAACAAACATCTTCCCTCCGATAAACAAATAAAAACCACCGTATATGTTGTGCTTCCCAGACTCTGGGAAACTGCTTTTTGTGCCACTGATTTTCCATGCCATGGATCATAATGCTGTCTTACCAGGATTGTGAATATTGTAATTCAGTAAGCTGTTTACCAGACATTAATGCTTGACCTAGCACAATTTTCCACAATTTTCAATTATGATGACGCTTACTACTCATGTTTTAACAAAACAAAAGGTTATGTGTCTTCAAAAAACTCTGTACATTTTGAATGTGCAGAAAGGACACTAGGAAATGGATGACATGAGAGAAACGAATTGCTTTTTTTCAATCTGAGGAATATATATAGTCAAACAATTCATGCTACTGTATAAATGAGTAATATAAAAATGCTAATTTATTCAATAATTATATAGTATTGTTTCCTGGTGGCTTATAAGCTCCAGGTCCAAGCTTTCCTGGAGCATAAATATTATTATGATAGACCTGCACTTTCCCGATTACACTGACTGCCTGTCAAATTAGAGTAGAATATAAAATACTACTTTGATCATCTTTGCACCCCTATGGTCAGTTGTTAACATCCTTCTGATCCTTTCGCATAAATATATTGTTTCTTCAGAATGATCTACCTACAGGTTCTGTTTGGAAATTAAACATACACTCTGCCTTTAATTCTAGAGTGAAACTGCATTCATTCTGTCCTATATTTAAATGTGCTGAGTGTAAGATAAATCCTGGCATCAGCAGACTGCGGGCTGGACTATGTTATGCTTTCATGTGGACTGTCTCCAGGTTATTTCATAGTAACGTATATTATAAAATAGCAAAGGCTACCTTTGCTGTGTGTACTGCTGTAAAGGGTCCTATATGTTAAGAGATTTTAAGGGGAGTGGGTGGAAAATATGCAAAGATGGAGTATGGGTTTGTTGGATTTTTGTGTGAGCTGCTCTGTTCAAACTGTCTATTTTTATGATGTTCAAGGGCAGGTCAAATTCTCTCCCAAATACAATGGCGAATTCAGCATACAGCAGTCAAGGCTTTGATTTCTCAAACATGAATCAACTGGCCTTACTGGAATACCATGATGGAATCTTGCCTGTTTGCCCTCCTGAACAGTCAGATTATTGATGAGACTGTGGACCAACTGCTTCTCCTTGATCACCCTCAGTCACACATAGACCATGGGTGACCACATGATATATGCTCATTTCATTGATATTGCTCTGAATCTTTTCCTCCCACTACCTTGCAAACCCACCCTGTACTCTAAAACCTTATTATCTTGCAAGAGCAGGCCGTTGTCCCTGTCTGATACCTGGATGTTCCATATTCAGGAATTGCAGTTTCAGCTGAAATTGAATATAGTCATTCACCATTAAGCTTTGACCAGTTTTGTATGTAAAGTCCCATTTTTGAATAGTATAACAGAGCCATTGTGAAAAACCCAGTTCTGGATTCCTAGAGCAGAGCATGTGGGTAAAGTTCTGCACTCCATATTTAGGAATTCCGGCATCTCCCCAAAGACCCAACTAATGAAGGCAGATCTGGGGCACAATAATCCCAGGGATCAACAAGTCTTTAACTACCAGTTGTCAGGGCCCTGAAATGTGGTGGAGAATGAATTTGGCACCCTGACTTCCAGATGGAGGATCTGTTACAAGATAATGATCCTTCAACCACAAACACTCAATGTAGTTGTCATGGCAGCATGATTATTGCAAAGGCCTGTGCTGGGGTTGGGGTGAAAACCAAAGACTTTTGCAATGCAAATATGAACATGGACAGTAGCTAGTATGATAAAGTTGTATTATGCATGATGCAGCTGTGTTTCATACCTGTAAAATTTTTTTTATATGCAAGCAGTTTGTTTTATTCACTAGTTTAATCAAATGTATGCGCTTTGTGTTCTCCCTTTTCCCTTTTTGTGGAATTTCATTATTCTTCAATTTATTTAGGGAAAATGTCATAAAAAATGTATTACAACTAAGTTGAACTATGCAATTCAGGATATTTGTTTAAGAAACAGAATTTGGCCTCAATGCAACGGAATGAATGGCTTTAAAACTAATATCAAAATCTAGCTGCACACAATTAGAGGATATAATAGTCAGGGTATCTGTTTTAAGTTTGCTAATTGTTTGAATGTTTGCTCGTTCTTCATTTTTCCAGTTTTGGAAGAAGGACCGCTGGATGGATATTTTTAGAGTTACACGTTAACATCAAACAAAGTAAAGAGTTACTGAGAGTTACCATAAACTGTCATGTACTCATGTGGAGCTTCACACGCCTCAATCAATAATGAAAGTTGTCATTCCTTGAAAAACTAGCAATGAACGTTTTGTTTTGTTTTGTTACATTACATTGATTATTTTGTTACATTCACATTCCATTGTCATTTTAAATTGCTACAAAACAGCCTGCATGAAACAGAGGTACAAGAAAACGAAACATTTATATTATTTTGCATTGCATGATGCAGGTTTACTTCACCTTCATCCTTCTTCTAGAAGATCTCTTCCAATAGAGAATCCTGGCAAACCTGGGACCTATCCTACGACTCCTAGGGCATAAGGTAGAGACACTTTGAATGGATAATGTTGCAGGGCCCAGACTAAAACACACAGGATATTCACAAAGTCGTATATTTTGGCATGGACATTGGGACACATCCCTCACAATACTGCGGGAAAACCGAATTCTCCTTATCAACATATTTAACAACCTCCAAAATATTCTTGTTAACATCCTGAGAGTAGAATTATAGGCAGAATGTTTCCTTTGATGGCATCTGTTGTGTGAAATCAAGGGAGCGTCCTGATGGTGTTTTGTTGCCTTCCTTGTCTGTCATTTTGAGTGAGAGGTCATCACAGAAACCTACACCGGCTCTCCATGGATTAGGTTCCCCACCCCAGATCTACACCGTCGCCAGCGACGTAGCCACGATTGCACACACTGCAGCCTGCTGTAGCCTGATGCCTGTAGCTGCAGTGTCAGGTGTCTGCGCCTTTGCATGACGGCTGTAATTATATTTCTGGGGTATAGGCTGCGGCGTAGGATACGTGGCTACACCGTAGCCTGACGGCTGTAGTTACATTTCTGGGGTATAGGCTGCGGCGTAGGATACGTGGCTACACCGTAGCCTGACGGCTGTAGTTACATTTCTGGGGTATAGGCTGCGGCGTAGGATACGTGGCTACACCGTAGCCTGACGGCTGTAGTTACATTTCTGGGGTATAGGCTGCGGCGTAGGATACGTGGCTACACCGTAGCCTGACGGCTGTAGTTACATTTCTGGGGTATAGGCTGCGGCGTAGGATACGTGGCTACACCGTAGCCTGACGGCTGTAGTTACATTTCTGGGGTATAGGCTGCGGCGTAGGATACGTGGCTACACCGTAGCCTGACGGCTGTAGTTACATTTCTGGGGTATAGGCTGCGGCGTAGGATACGTGGCTACACCGTAGCCTGACGGCTGTAGTTACATTTCTGGGGTATAGGCTGCGGCGTAGGATACGTGGCTACACCGTAGCCTGACGGCTGTAGTTACATTTCTGGGGTATAGGCTGCGGCGTAGGATACGTGGCTACACCGTAGCCTGACGGCTGTAGTTACATTTCTGGGGTATAGGCTGCGGCGTAGGATACGTGGCTACACCGTAGCCTGACGGCTGTAGTTACATTTCTGGGGTATAGGCTGCGGCGTAGGATACGTGGCTACACCGTAGCCTGACGGCTGTAGTTACATTTCTGGGGTATAGGCTGCGGCGTAGGATACGTGGCTACACCGTAGCCTGACGGCTGTAGTTACATTTCTGGGGTATAGGCTGCGGCGTAGGATACGTGGCTACACCGTAGCCTGACGGCTGTAGTTACATTTCTGGGGTATAGGCTGCGGCGTAGGATACGTGGCTACACCGTAGCCTGACGGCTGTAGTTACATTTCTGGGGTATAGGCTGCGGCGTAGGATACGTGGCTACACCGTAGCCTGACGGCTGTAGTTACATTTCTGGGGTATAGGCTGCGGCGTAGGATACGTGGCTACACCGTAGCCTGACGGCTGTAGTTACATTTCTGGGGTATAGGCTGCGGCGTAGGATACGTGGCTACACCGTAGCCTGACGGCTGTAGTTACATTTCTGGGGTATAGGCTGCGGCGTAGGATACGTGGCTACACTGTAGCCTGACGGCTGTAGTTACATTTCTGGGGTATAGGCTGCGGTGTAGGATACGTGGCTACACCGTAGCCTGACGGCTGTAGTTACATTTCTGGGGTATAGGCTGCGGCGTAGGATACGTGGCTACACCGTAGCCTGACGGCTGTAGTTACATTTCTGGGGTATAGGCTGCGGTGTAGGGTACGAGGCTTTCCTGTAGCCTGATGTCTGTAGTTACATTTCTGGTGTATCCATTGTAACAATGATAGAATATTAACTTTTCTCAGAATCAGAATCAGAATCAGAATCGGGTTTATTGCCAAGTACGTTCACACATACAAGGAATTTGCTTTGGTGGTTGGTGCCAGAGATGTGGAGGTAGATATATCAGCATATAAATATATAATATAAATAAAATGTACATGGGGTATGTTCAGGGTGGAATATATACATATGTAACATACTTGTGTTAGGATGGGGAAATGGGATTTGAGTGAGTGTTCCTGGCCTTATTGATGAGGCGGGCCGCGGTGGGAAAGAAACTGTTCTTATGCCGTGATGTTTTGGTCCCAATGGACCGCAACCTTCTGCCAGAGGGAAGAGTCCGAAGGAGTTTGTGACCAGGGTGAGAGGAATCGGCCATAATCCTTCCTGCTCTTTTCAGAGCCCTGGACTCGTACAGGTCCTGTAGAGGTGAAAGGTTGCAGCCGATTGTCTTCTCATACCCAATCACCAACATGAAGGTCATATGAAATATTATTAATAAAAAAAGCAATAAAATAAACATAATTTTGTAGTTTTATGCTTGCAGTAGGAGAATTGGGACGGTGAATGAAGATACCATCGTCAATTAGGAAAAAACTGCAACTATGAGCCCAAGTGGGATTAGACTCTGAGACGGTTTATCATTGACCTTACAGTGGTGGATAGAGACACAAAACTGCCATCGATTAACTGACCTTATTTTATTAAACTGTGAGATTTTGGCTGCTTCTTATTGCCGCCTGAATCCGTCGGGCCTCTGACAGCCATGAACAGGTGAGTCTGTCGTGTAGAATCAGCGGCTGGGGGCTGTGGGGGACTGAGTGTTTCTTACTGGTCACTGATTCGCCTGCCTGCCAGACCATCTGGTCACAGGTATATGAGGTACGAGCCGCCTCCCTCATTTAAGATCAGTCCGCCATATGTATGTGTATGTTAGCACAAGGAGACAGGAAGCTGAACGGGATGAACCAGTCTATACATAAGTCCAGAAAGTGCAAGTTCATTTGCTGGCCATCTGGACAACTTTCATTTTATCTCAAGTTTAATACTATATAGCAAGGAAGACTTTTAGCATTGAATTTTGTTTGTATTAATTAACTTTACATGTATCCACATTCAGGAACAGGATTTTTCTCAATTTTATGTGTATTTATCCTCTGCACATGTTTGTATTTTTTCTTCTAAAAAGGCTTTTTTACAAAAGTGGTAACAAAATGGTTAATTAGGAGTATTATATATTTAAAGGAGTACACAAGGGTTTGCGTTACTTATGCAGAAAGATCCAAGCAAAAAGTCTTTAGCCATTATTATTTGATGGTCTTTTTCATATTTTTATCATGTATATTCAAGATAGAAGAGTTTATTTGTCACATGTACAGTTATACTGGTACAATTCACTTGATGAAGCATTCATATGATGTAATGTGGAGGCATAAGCAATTAACAATCAGCTACTGTATAAAAGAAGAGGTCTTTGGGCATGTCCAGGTTCAGAAGGCCTGTCTTTGGGCATGTCCAGGTTCAGAATGTCTGTCTTTGGGCATGTCCAGGTTCAGAAGGTCTGTCTTTGGGCATGTCCAGGTTCAGAAGGTCTGTCTTTAGGCATGTCCAGGTTCAGAAGGTCTGTCTTTGGGCATGTCCGGGTTCAGAAGGTCTGTCTTTGGGCATGTCCAGGTTCAGAAGGTCTGCTTTGGTTATGTCCAGGTGCAGAAGGTCTGTCTTTGGGCATGTCCAGGTTCAGAAGGTCTGTCTTTGGTCATGTCCAGGTGCAGAAGGTCTGTCTTTGGGCTTGTCCAGGTACAGAAGGTCTGTCTTTGGTCATGTCCAGGTTCAGAAGGTCTGTCTTTGGGCATGTCCAGGTTCAGAAGGCCTGTCTTTGGGCATGTCCAGGTTCAGAATGTCTGTCTTTGGGCATGTCCAGGTTCAGAAGGTCTGTCTTTGGGCATGTCCAGGTTCAGAAGGTCTGTCTTTAGTCATGTCCAGGTTCAGAAGGTCTGTCTTTGGGCATGTCCAGGTTCAGAAGGTCTGTCTTTGGGCATGTCCAGGTTTAGAAGGTCTGTCTTTGGGTATGTCCAGGTTCAGAAGGTCTGTCTTTGGTTATGTCCAGGTGCAGAAGGTCTGTCTTTGGGCATGTCCAGGTTTAGAAGGTCTGTCTTTGGTCATGTCCAGGTTCAGAAGGTCTGTCTTTGGGCATGTCCTGGTGCAGAAGGTCTGCAGGTCTGAGGATAGTTGCTCCTCTGTTTTGGCCATCAGCCTATGGAGGTGTTTTCCCGATTTCAGCAGACTCAATGGCTTTGATGAAACCAGTTTAACCATACCTCATTGTTTTTTTCTTAGTAACTCGTTCTTAAAAATACTTTGATGTTTTGTTGCGATGTGAGTAATCACAAACTCCTGGCCATTAAATTAGCCCTAGAGGAATGGAAGCGTTGAGAGCTTGAGAAACCCAAATATCCATTTCTGGTGCATTTTGTAATATGTCCACAACACTAAACACCTGAATCCCCCCCACGCTCGCTGGGCTGTGTTCTTTGTGAGGTTTCTATTCACAGTTACGTTCAGACAAAGTGAGGAACATCCCTAAGCAGATGCCTTCTCGTAGCAGTTTGACCGAGGCAGCAGACCCATGTCATGTGACTCCCTCCTATCCGTTTCGTTGCCCCTGCTGCTCCCCCCTGAACACCCCATACCGAAGTGTATGTGCCCCCACACTGTGCCCCCACATCTGATACAGTGCCTGCACACCTCCTTCTGTTCCAGACACCCAGGCATCAAGGGAACCGCTGAGCTTGTGGGGTGTAAATAAACTGGTAAACAAAGGTTTTGTCACAGAACAGCTACGGGGTGTTTTAATCTACTTTTTTATGCTGATTTCAGAAATGCACTCAGAATTTCATCACCCATAGTTTCTGAGCAATGTAATTCTTAGTCTATATTGATAATGTATAATTCTTAATTAAGAATGTATAGGTAAAGTCAAGTTTATCTTAGGAAAAAAAATCTATTTGTGAACATTTTTAAGACTTTACAAAAGGGTGCAAAGTCCTGCTAGAGTTTACAGGCTGATGTAACTTACCAAGATCGCAGGAGGATTTAAAAAAAAAAATGAATAGCATTCGCTATGTCTAGCACAAATTTAGTGACTGCAAAGCCATTAAATGACAATGTCCAGTAAACAGACATATCAATAAAGCATTAATAAAGAATCTGGTTTCAAGGCTTAATTATCCTTCTGCCATTTCTAGTAAAAATATGTTTCTATGAAAATACGGTTATATGTATTTTAAGATTTTTTAATATTGTCCAGAAATGCACGACGATTCACTGTATCCAAAGACTGTAAAATAACTGAGAAAACTACTAAAGAAAATGGATTAGATAATAGACAGACAAAAGAAAGACTTATTTCCTGTATCTAGCATAACTTTAAGTAAACATTTAGAAAGCATAAATACCAAAATACACAAGCAGGGAATATCTGTTTGTTCTGCCTCACATCCTTCCATCACACCTCTTCTGCTCTCTCAGTCTACTATCGTGGGGCCTTCCTCTATGCACTAAGAATGGATATATACAGTTACCTGTGTGTGTGTGTGTGTGTGTGTGTGTGTGTGTGTGTGTGTAAAACATAGATGTAAATACTTAGCACAAAGATGGCCTTCTATATTGGGATCGAGCTTCCTTGCAGTACAAAGTATTGGTCGTTTCTGCTTTGGCACGATTTTCCTGTCTTTCCTTGAGCAGTTGGCTGCCCTGACTGCATTCTGTCTCTGCTCTCAAAGCCTGCGGAATGACAAGTGGCAGCCAGGAGTCCAACAAACAAACCACTGATAGCATACAAAACTGATGAAGTGCACAGCATTCAAAAGCCTTCAAATATACCACAGATTCATTGTTTTCTGCTCTTTGCTTACTGCTGCACACTTTGATGCAGTCTGCATTGGTAGATAAAAATAATTTTCTTTTGTTTTGAATTTAACTTATTTTCAGATATTCTCTTTCATTTTGTAGCCAGAGGATTGCCTTAACGGTGAATCCTGTATGTTTTCTCCATGGTGTTATGCAAAAGAAAAACTATTAAACAAAGAAACAAAAAAGTACATAGTAAATTAGTAAATTAATATTTAGATAGTATATAAATTATGAATCAAGATTTTTATTTGGAACGTTTGTGGTTTCCTGAATACCGTTGTTTTTGTTCACATAACTTTCTGCAATGGAAGAACAACATTTGATATAACTATTCATTTGGAAAAATAGTGAACATGAAGTAGGCAGACTGACTGACAGATATAGATAGATAGATAGATAGATAGATAGATAGATAGATAGATAGATAGATAGATAGATAGATAGATAGATAGAAATTGTATTTCTATTACAATTCATTAGGCCTAGTTTCTATACCTTAACCATTACATTCATTAAACATTTGTAGAATGAAAAATTGTTAGCTGGGCTCAGAGCAATGGTGGGAGACACAGATTCATCCAGGGCTACAGGATGTGCTGTTTTTTTTCTCTACCTCAGTTTTAAATTGCTTTAGTGAGGCTATGAATAGAATAAATTCCAAGTTCACCTTGTACTCAAGATACTAACAGAATGCTAACACAAACACTGTTACGTAAAAACAGTATGTTATGTGTGTATGAAATTTTCACTCAAATTAACTCTGTGAATATAACTCTGTGATATTTAACTCTGAGAGGTGCATAACAAAGAAATGGTGAGAGAGGGAGATTTTTTAATGGACTTTTAATGCAAGAGATGCATTGATGTTAAATTTCATATTAATTGGCAGAATATTAAGTTTTATTTTAGAGTCAGTCACAAGAATTATTTTAACATTTGTTCTGAAATACAAGCAAGAAACCACTATCTTTTTATGTACACAAGGCAAATCAGTATTCTTACATGGAAGCCTTCAATTATGAATGTTATGTCTAAGGGAACGACCTTGCACCTGTTCAGAACTATGTGTAGATTGCCGATATAAGGCAAAGAAAATCCTTTGGCTACAATTGAAGGTGTGCATATACATAGTCACTGAAAATCAATGTGCTAACACCATTATCCATTCTCAGTTAAGATTGGCTTAAAAAGGCAGTTCACCATAAAACTACTGTAGGAAAGATATGTCTGAGAGGGGCTTTAGTGGTATCTATTTATCTAGGTCATTCTGATGGGAGTTGCCTAATTTTGGAGATGTAGGCTTGTTAGAAATGTCAGGCTTCTCTCAAATATAATGGGAGTGTGTGACATACTTCCTATGGTGGTTAAAGTGCCAAAAAATACATTTGAAAAATTCAACAGCAATATCTCTTACCAGAAATCCAAGAAACTAGAGATGGTAGGACCAAGACATCCGAATGGCTGATCCTGGCTCCTCTAGTTGCTTGGACCCACCTCCTTTACAATCTGATTGGTTATTTTTCTGCACCAGTCATTTTTCATTCTGCCCTCAGAACATTTTTATGGTGTTAAAACTCCCATGAGCAAAAACTTGCTTAGAAAATGGTGTGACTTTTTCCCCCTTTAAAACTGGAGGCCACTCAGGCCAGCTGGAGGAATCCTAGACTGGCAGCTGAGCATGCAGCCATGTGTTGGCATGAAAAAAATAGTGTGCCTACTATCCTTGATTACTCCATGTGGCCACTAATATCTGTGTTCAGTACTAATTATATCTCCCCTACACAGCTATTTGCCTCAGATTTGCTAAACAAAATTGGTTATTATTTTATGGAAAATTGAATATGCTAATGTGTTGATTAGGTGCATTAATTAACTAAAGCAATTTAAGTTATTTATTTAACAGGCTGTCGTGGAATATCCACTGACATTAGTTTATGATATCATCTCACCTTCTCTACTCTACCGTTCGTTTTGAACCACCGACTGTAAACTGTAAGCACATTGGGATCTATTGTCCCATCAGGCACTTAAGTCATAAAAATGCTTAAAACGTTACACACTTTTTAGTTACATGTATTCTCCCCTCATCAGTGCTGCCACGCCCACCAAACATACCCTAAAAAGAAGGTGTGCCCAGGCAATAAGTATAGTTAACTTAACAAGCAGGAATATGGTGTTATAAGGAGATCTGCCGCTAACAAATAATTTTCTATTCTTTTCTATTTTCGATCCCTATGATTGAAAGAAAGAAAGAAAGAAAGAAGGAAAGAAACTTTATTAATAATTAGTTCCTCCGAGAAATTCAGTTTCTAGTAACAACATAGCACCACACAACATACAAACAACATACAGTTACACATAGTACTATTATGAAATCAAAGATAAAGGTATAGGGAGAAGTAATAAATAGCGGTGGGATGATGGTACTAATAAATAATTATTGCACGGGTTAATTGGTCTATTGTCAATTAAATGTCCTTCTGTCCCCCCTCCTGCTCCCCCCCCCCTGCCCTCCAATGAGTAGTTGAAGAGTTTGATGGCGTATGGGACAAAAGAATTCCTAAGTCTGTCATTTCTGGATGTGAGGAGTAGCATGCTGTCACTGAGCGTACTCCTCTGGTTGTTAATGACAGTGTCAGTTCTGGATGTGAGGAGTAGCATGCTGTCACTGAGCGTACTCCTCTGGTTGTTAATGACAGTGTCAGTTCTGGATGTGAGGAGTAGCATGCTGTCATTGAGCGTACTCCTCTGGTTGTTAATGACAGTGTCAGTTCTGGATGTGAGGAGTAGCATGCTGTCACTGAGCGTACTCCTCTGGTTGTTAATGACAGTGTCAGTTCTGGATGTGAGGAGTAGCATGCTGTCACTGAGCGTACTCCTCTGGTTGTTAATGACAGTGTCAGTTCTGGATGTGAGGAGTAGCATGCTGTCACTGAGCGTACTCCTCTGGTTGTTAATGACAGTGTCAGTTCTGGATGTGAGGAGTAGCATGCTGTCACTGAGCGTACTCCTCTGGTTGTTAATGACAGTGTCAGTTCTGGATGTGAGGAGTAGCATGCTGTCACTGAGCGTACTCCTCTGGTTGTTAATGACAGTGTCAGTTCTGGATGTGAGGAGTAGCATGCTGTCACTGAGCGTACTCCTCTGGTTGTTAATGACAGTGTCAGTTCTGGATGTGAGGAGTAGCATGCTGTCATTGAGCGTACTCCTCTGGTTGTTAATGACAGTGTCAGTTCTGGATGTGAGGAGTAGCATGCTGTCACTGAGCGTACTCCTCTGGTTGTTAATGACAGTGTCAGTTCTGGATGTGAGGAGTAGCATGCTGTCACTGAGCGTACTCCTCTGGTTGTTAATGACAGTGTCAGTTCTGGATGTGAGGAGTAGCATGCTGTCACTGAGCGTACTCCTCTGGTTGTTAATGACAGTGTCAGTTCTGGATGTGAGGAGTAGCATGCTGTCACTGAGCGTACTCCTCTGGTTGTTAATGACAGTGTCAGTTCTGGATGTGAGGAGTAGCATGCTGTCACTGAGCGTACTCCTCTGGTTGTTAATGACAGTGTCAGTTCTGGATGTGAGGAGTAGCATGCTGTCACTGAGCGTACTCCTCTGGTTGTTAATGATAGTGTGCAGAGGCTGCCTGACATTATCCATAATGGCCAGCACTTTGTTCAGAGTTCTTTCCTCTGCCACTGTGGCCAAGGAGTCCAGCTTCATGCCGACAACAGAGCCAGCCCTCCTGATCAGTTTCTCCAGCCTGGATGAGTCCCTTTTTTGCTGTGCCGCTCCCCCAACACACCACACTGAAGAAAAGGACACTGGCCACCACAGACTGGTAAAACATCCACAGGAGCTTCCTGCAGATGTTAATGGACCGCAGCCTACTCAGGAAGTACAGCCTGCTTTGGCCCTTTTGGTACAGGTGCTGTGTCTTGTATGTCCAGTCCAGTTTATTGTTCAACCACAGCCCAAGGTACTTGTAGTTGTGCACCACCTCCACCTCCTCTCCCCTGATCTGAACTGGTCATGGACTTGGTCTGGACCTCCCAAAATCTATAACTAGTTCCTTGGTTTTTGAGGTGTTGAGCTGCAGGTGCTTTGTGTGGCACCAGATAACAAAGTTCCTCACCAGACTCCTGTATTCCCCTTCCTGGTCGTCCCTAATACACCCCATGATGGCCGTGCCGTCCGCAAATTTCTGAATGTGACTCAATTCAGAGTTGTAGCAGAAGTCTGAGGTGTACAGGTTGAAGAGGAGCGGAGACAGCACAGTTCCTTGCGGTGCTCCTGTGCTGCTCACCACATCCAGGACTCCTGCAATCCCAGACACTCAGACTCCTCGCTCAGTCTCTTGAGAGCCCCGATCAGAGCCTCCCCTAAGATCACAGCATCGTCAGCAAAGTCAAGATCAGTAAATCTTTCTTCACCAACGGATGCCCCCAGCCGCTGGATCCATTGACCTTACCCAACACCCAGTCCATACAAGTATTGAACAGGGTAGGAACATGAACACACCCCTGGCGAACCCCAGAATCACTCTGCACAGCACTCAGAGTACCAGTGTACAGGCTGGCCATGACGTCCAACCAATTCGAGCGGACCCCACAAAGTCTCAGGATGTCCCACAGGGCAACTCGATCAACTGAGTTGAACACTTTATGAGAATCAACAAAGGCTGCATAGAACCTCTGTCAATATCCGCGCTTGTGCTCGATGAGATATGCGAGGGGCTCCCTCCAATTCATTGTGATGGCGTTTAAGGCCCAGTAATCAACACACAGTCGCAATAGGCCATCCTTCTGGGAAAAACCCAGATGTGACTGGAGATGTGGATGAGCAAATAATAACTTATCATAGCCCGACGGTGATGAAGTCATTCGTCTCTTCCTCCTTAGGCAGAGAAAGGGAAAATAGTCAGGCTTTGGATAAAGGTGCTCCCTCCAGGAGATCAATGGAGCAATCAGATGCCCAATGAAGAGGCAGTTGGAACGATTGTGCCTTACTAAACACGTTCAAGTAATCGCGGTATTCAGCGGGAATTGCCGAGCGTTCCTCCGGCTCAGGGTCTCATTGGAAGAGGTAAGGACAAACACCTGGATAAACACAAAAGAGATCATGACAACAACTCCCGTGATCCCCAATCCTCATGTGGGTTATGGTCACGCAGCCAATGGTGTCCTAAAATAATGGGATCTCGGGCAGCTGCATTTGTTCCCTATGGCACAGTCCCACTTGCCGAGTCAGCAGAGCGGTGCGGTGCATAATTTTCCCAGATTCCTGGGGCTTGCTATCTCATTGTCATGTATGGCTAACAGGGTCAGCAGTTCCTCCAGCGGGAGAGCTAAATGGCTTGCAAGGGAGTGATCGATAAAATTACCCAAAGCCCCTGGGTTCAGAAGAGCTTTAACATAGCTCTTTTCTCCCCCACAGCTGATTAGCACAGGTAAGGTAACTTGGGTGTGTATTATTTGGAGACCAGACTGGCCTACCATCTTTGTGATGCTGGGGGTGCACCGGACAATCCTGAATTACGTCCCGAGGCTCCTCAGAATAGAGAGAGAAATAATTTTGATATCGCCTCAGATGAGGGGGGCACAGCCGAGCTGTATGGGCTCCGAATTCTCCACAGAAGTGGTGTAGGTAGCGGCATGCACTTCTGCTTGAGTGCACTAGCAACAACGATCACAGACATTGTTATCCTCTGTGATCGACAGCCTCGTGTACTCATTGACAGGGAGAGCTTCTCCACAGGAGATGAGCTTGTTCTGCAGATCCCGGTTCAGGGCTTGGCAATACAGGACTTTTAAGTAGTCAACCAGTCATCAGAGACCTGCAGCGCTCATTCAGAATTCCAAGGAGAAGTCAATGGCGGTCTTGGTTCCCTGCCGGAGATGACAGAGGCAGTGCTTCAGACTGCATCCCACGGCAGAATGATCAAAGACCTCCCGGAAGGCTCGCTGGAACTCCTTTACTGAGTTGAGGAGCTGGCTGTCTTCTGGTCAAAGGGCTATGGCCCATTCTCATGCTCTTCCTGACAGCAGCGAGTTCATGAAGCGAACCTGCAGCGCATCCTCAAGGATGCGAATGGGGTGCTCATCTGTATAAAGCATGCACTGCATAAGAAATGACCGACAGTAATCAGGATTGCCATCATACTTCTTTGGAAGAACCACCAATACCGGAGAAGGGAATCAGGTAGGGCAGCCTGAGATGTTTGTCCCTGCAGCAGCAGATGATCCAGTGCGATGTTAGTTTACTTGATCTTGCAGCTGCTGGGTCTCGGCGGGGTTCACCTTTACTTTGGCAAAGTACTCTGTCATGGTGGAAGAACAGAGACAGGGGACCTCAGTAGAGACCAATAGCTTTATTTGGAAGCCCAAACAACCAGATCCAAAATGCAAGGACAGAAACATAGTCGAGGAAGGTGGTCCAGAAGCGTTCAGGCTGAGGGGAATCCATGCGAAGAGTAGACACGATACCAGGAACAGGAACACAAGAAAGGATGGGCAGGCAGGGAAGGGATCAGGCAAGACCAAGGGAGGCGGGGCAGGAACAGGCAGGGCAGGAACAGGCAGGGCAGGAGCAAGCAGGGCAGAGACAAGCAGAGTTGAGACAACACAGACTAGACAGAAGGTGGGGTAAGAGAACTGCTCAGAAAGGTGCATCTGGCAGACAATACTTTGCAAAGGCTGATTTATGAGCACACACTCTTCTATAGTGCAGGAGGGGCAGAGAGCTGTTTCCTGCTATTGAACATTCAACACCCCTCAGGGCATGACACTTGTCCTGAATTGGGAAAAATTGCACTTCAGTCTTATTCACAAATAATCTAATACTGCTCTAAAAGTTAAGAATTCTAAGAATAGGTCAAGTACAATTCATATGCGCAATATTCTTCAGTTAAACAGTGCAATATCTTTGTGGAATTGGAATTTCTTATATCTGTATTGTATTGATGAAGGGCTGATATGAGAGGTTGGCTTTTCATAATTAATTATCTACTACAGTTGATTTCCTCAGGCAATTTAAACACCCTGATTCTGTCTATTACTACAAGATTTTTCTCTGCATCATTTATTTAAATTCAGTTCCTTAATAACTTACCTGCTGTGCTGGGATTTCTAAATGAAAATAAAACAGAAGATGAAGTCAAACAAACCCCTGACCTTAAAAACTGCATTCATTATTTTTAAGCCTCAGCATGATGATAAGTAACTAATACAACTTTAATGTGTTACATATTGAAAGTCTAGTGATTTAGATGAAAAAGCAAACAGTATATTTTGATCATAATGTGTACATTCCTTTCACTTAAAACTTTTCAAAAATAATACAAACACCTGCAGTGCATAAGATTTTCATTGGACGACATCATGAGCTCCTTAAAGAAGTGAGTTTCATTCTGTGGCCTTAAGCAGCATTAAAGCTGGCACATGAGGGGTGGTATGTGGTCTAAACGTATGGACCATCAAGTCAGAGAGCTGTGATACAGACAGCATGGTGGAATTTTATTGATATATTTGATTGTTATTTTCTTTGTGTAATCAGGAACATCACAAGCACAAAGTGATGGGCTTGAATTTCCTTTCATTGAATTCAGGTGTTTCATTCAGACCCATTGCCACAGGTGTATAAAAAGAAGCACCTGACCTTGCAGTCAGGCTTACAAATGTGTGAAAGAATGGGTCATTCTGAAGAGCTCACTTAATAAAAGTATGGTGCTGTCATAGGATGCCACCTTTGCAATAAGTCAGTTCATGAAAATGCTTCCCTGCTAGATATTCCAGGGTCAGCTAGTGGAAGCCTTTACCGGAACAACAGAAACGCAGGCATCAAGTGGCCAACACTTACATATGTGCGATTGCATAAAAGTCGCCAACACTCTGTTGACTCAATAACTGCAGAGTTCCAAACTTCCTCTGGCATTAACCCCAGCACATCAACTGTGCTCAAAGAGCTTCATGGGATGGGCTTCCATGGCCGAGCAGCTGCATGCAAGCCTCACATCACCAAGCGCCGGATGGAGTGGTGTAAAGCACACTGCCACTGGACTCTAGAGCAGAGGAGATGTGTTCTGTGTTGTGGCGAATGAGGTGTTGCAGCACATCTATCCATATAATGCATGTGTTTAAACCATACTTATACATACCTACAGGATTTGTTATATCCTGTATAGTGCACTCTAAATAAAAGCACAAATTAGATTTTAAAATGTGTACTGTTGTGTACAGTATTTTGTTGTTTTTTTTTTTTGTGGATTATATTATTTTTTATATGCATGTACAGTATGTATGTGTAAAATACCTTTTAAAAAAAGAAAAAAGATGCATAGACAAAACAGAAATTCCTTTACATTTTTCTTTTACTATTTATTTTAATTTTTCTTATACTTTACAGCAAGCTACGTCAACGTCGCACATGCCTGTCATTGCCAGTGACGTCGCTCTTCATTCCGGACTGTGGGTGGACACGACCAAAAAAATCCCAAAGCAGACACTAAACTCTCTTCTGCGGCGGACTGCAATTTAAGGCTGACACATTCTATCCGAATACTTTGCCTACTGGGTACTGTTCCTCTCGCCCTACCGTGAGAAATGCAGGAAATGCTCTGAACATCTCTGTGGCTAATTTAGTCCAGCATGAAAAACAAGGGGAGCAGGGACACTTTGAAAGTCATTCCGCCGGTCGGTCCGAACTGTGCTGCTACCGCTTATTCTCTCCTTCTGAAACACTGATGACGTTTGCTCCGATTATCCATATTTTTGGGGATTTTATCAAAATATCCATAAACAAATAAAAGATTTACAAGAAGGGAATCCAAAATCAAGTGCCATACCCCTTTTTGGATCCTGGATATGAAAAAAGCCTAACCTGGAGAAATACTATTCGTGTGAGACATGGAGACTTACTTCGGATGTTGCAGGTGCTTCTAAAACGGAGAGCGCAATTTTAACTATTTTTAAACCATTTAAGTTGGAACTTTTCAGCAGTATCATCGTAAAAATGCTTAGCGGTGCTCTGTTGCTTAGTATTTTCACTGTATTTTGTTTATTGTCGGTGACGGAAAGCCGCAAAAGCTTTAAAGATATCTGTAAGAGTCGCTGCTTCTGCGAAGAACGGGAAAACGTGCTACACATAAACTGTGAGAAAAAGGGATTTACTACAGTTAGCCAATATCAGCCACCGCAAAATAAAATCAGCCAAGTCTTTCTTAATGGAAACTCTTTCTCCAAACTTAACCCTAATGAGTTTGCAAATTATAACAATGTAACAAGCCTTCATTTGGGAAACAACGGTTTACAAGAGATAAAACCCGGGGCTTTCACTGGTCTTAAATATTTGAAAAGACTCCATCTCAACAATAACAACTTGGAAATTATTAAAGAAGAAACCTTCGCAGGTTTAGAAAATCTTGAATACTTACAAGCAGATTACAATTACATTAATTACATCGAAGCTGGCGCATTTAGTAAAATGAATAAATTAAAAGTACTTATACTTAATGACAACCTGCTGCCTTCTCTTCCGACCAATGTGTTTCGTTTTGTTTTGCTTACCCATTTGGATCTGAGAGGCAACCGGTTCAAGTCACTTCCCTTTACAGGTGTCCTGGAGCACATCGGAGGTATTATGGAGATTCAGCTGGAGGAGAACCCGTGGAACTGCACATGCGATCTGATTCCGCTGAAAGCTTGGCTGGATACCATTTCGGTTTTTGTGGGCGACATCGTGTGCGAGACACCTTTTAGACTTCACGGGAAGGACATTACACAGCTGATAAGGCAAGATTTTTGCCCCAGGAAAAACTCCGGAGATTCTGGCCAGCGCGCAATGAAACCTCCGACGGACTCCCAATACCAAGACCCATTCCCGACTGTACTCACGGGCTTCACGCAGGCAAAGGCACCAAAGGCGTCCCGGCCTCCGAAAATAAAGAATCGACCGACTAATAGAATGACAGAATCCAATAAGGACATGCAAGTATTTGGACCCATAATGGTTTATCAGACAAGGTCTCCTGTGCCGATAGTATGCCCCAAAGCATGCGCTTGCACGCCGCAGAAACCAGACAGCGGGTTAGGCATAAATTGCCAAGAAAGGAAACTGCACAATATATCAGACATCCAGCCTAAACCATCCTATCCAAAAAAACTCCTTTTAACTTCCAATTACTTGCAGACCATTTATAGCACCGATCTTACTGAATACAGTTCACTGGAGCTTCTTCACCTGGGGAACAACAGAATAGCGGTTATTCAGAACGGAGCCTTTAAAAACTTAACTAACCTACGCAGACTTTATCTTAATGGTAATTACATTGAAAGCTTATCTCCATTTTTGTTTGAGGGACTTCAGAGTTTACAGTATTTATACTTGGAATATAATATTATAAAGGATATATTACCGAAAACGTTCAACTATTTACACAATCTACAGTTGCTATTCTTGAACAACAATTTGTTGAAGTCATTGCCCGATGATGTTTTTGGTGGGACAATGCTGACACGGCTGAACCTTAGAAACAACCACTTTTCCCATTTACCAGTTAAAGGTGTATTGGACCAGCTTTCCGCATTTATTCAGATCGACCTTCTCGAAAACCCATGGGATTGCACCTGTGATATTATAGCACTTAAAAACTGGATGGAATTGTCCAGCACCAGCGTTGTAGTAAATGAAATCACATGCGACTCTCCTTCTAAGCAAGCGGGAAGGCTTCTTAGGGCACTGCGAAATGATGAAATTTGCCAAGAAAATGACATAGGGACCAGGACACCCAAAGTTATCACAAGCTCGTCGGCCGATTACACTGCGGGCGTAACTACAGACAGCATATATGATATGCAACCAGAAGTGCCATTGTCTGTTCTGATCCTAGGTTTACTAATCGTCTTTATTCTTTCCATTTGTTTTGGTGCGGGGTTATTCGTACTGATACTTAAGAGACGCAAAGGAGTTGACAATTTGCCAGCAAATGCTAACAATTTTGACTTGAACGTTTTCCAGGTCCCCTACCGTTCGTATAACACAGAAACTACTGCGGATAAATCCAATGCTCACGTTCATAATTACCTTCCTGCACCTGTGGGTCAAATGAGTCAGAACCCAATTTATCTGCAAAAAGAAGGCGATCAATTGTCTTACTACAGAAACATAAAAGAAGTGAGCTTCAGAAACCTGGATAATAAAAAGGACGAGCAATCGATAAATCCTGCATATACAATTAGCACAGCCGGATTTATCAAGAAGCAATCCAACGGGACGGGAGATGCGGAGATACTGTACCAGAATTTCGTGGAAAGGGATCACAAACTTCCAGCTGCAGGGGAAATGAAGTATACTTTTTACGCATTGCCGAAAGCACTTTCTACACCCATATACGAGCCAAATAAGAGCCACGGGCAAGGCCGTTTAAATAAGAACAAGTTGTCCACAAGTTGTACAAGGAAATATACAGAACAAACAAATAACGAACACTACCGGCAAACCTGGAAACGTAGGACGGTACCGGACTACCTCGAAGTTTTGGAGAAATACACAACTACCAGTCATTTGTAATTACTTCCCCTATATCGCAGTATAAATATTGCTCGCTCTCTCTAACTGTGAACTGTTGAATGTACCTCACTCCTCAAAGGAGAAGCTCCTTTTCGAGCTTTGTAAATTAGTGATTGTTAAGAATGATAGTTACACTCTGTTAAAAATGAAAGTGCTTGGTAGCAGCAGCATGTTATTTTTATCTCTTGCAAAAGTTATATTTTAGAACTCTGAGAGACTGGAATAATTCCGCGGCACTTCGTAGCATTTCAGTGTAGGTTATTGAAATAATACTGTATTTTATTTGTCGCTCTTTACATAGGCCTACGTCCTTGATGTGCCTAAGGACTTGACGTAGCTTATGGCAGTGTGTGTGCGCCTGTTTTGATGTGCTGTATGTCATGAGAGCAGTGCAGTTAGTCTTTGTGTTAAATGGAATTAATGGCTGCATTATTAGTATACTTAGACATTTAGTATAAGCCGGTGCCTTTTTAAAGTACAACATCGTGAATAAAACTTACCTTAGAATGTTATCAAGTTAATATACAGTGCAGGAAGGTCAGTCAAAGTTTTAATGCTTTCATGTGTTTAGCTTTTATCTAACTACAGGCGGGATTTCATGAAGCGAGTGAAGCCTCGTTTGAATGGTGTAGTAATGGAAGACTATGGGTACTATGCTATGTTTTTAATAGTTTTGGCAGCGTTTGGCTGGATTGCACTGTCAATGTAGAACAGTGATATAATATGTATTATTATTATTATTATTATTATTATTGAATTAAGTGTGGCAGCTGCTAATTTCACAGAACACTCATTCAGTCATTCATTATATTGCGTTTTGGTAATACTTTGCCGCAAAATATCACTAATTATCCATCAAGCAATCTGCTTACATTGGTTGGGATTTGGGGGGGGGGGGAGTTCAAATTAATTTATTATTTTATATTCTGCTAATTAGCCATGCTTTTCATACCCTGATATAGGTTCATCCAAATTCTCCTAAGGCATATCAGTGTCATTGTGCTTATGTTTATATCTAATTTGCCCAGACAACCATACAGTGATGATGACGACCATGAGGATGATGATGATGACGATCATGATGAAGCTCGTTGTTGTTATATTTTGTAGAATTAGCTTTTAAATGCCAGTATATTTTCCATTTACAAACAGCATTGTGAATTTAAAAAAATGATAATAATAAATAATAAGTTTTTTTTTTCAATATGTGTCTTTAACGCTGGAGTATTTTTATTTCCAGACCGGAGATTTGTAAATTCTGTTTAATCTTGAAGGAATATGTTCCAAGGCACAGTGGTAGACCTTAATCTTTGCACACAAAATACTGGAACTGAATCTTTACGAATATGCATTGTTAAAACTGAATGTACTTTAAGGATGATTGTGTACATACTAAAATCCTATAGAAATTGTAGTATTTAATCTTGGAATCGGTGTGGTTAAAATGTGTGTGGACAAAGCTCGCAAAACAATAAACAATAAGGAGACAGCTTTGGATTGCTACACATTTGCTGTTTTTATTTTTATTTTCTTTTTTTTTCTGTGGATCCTTATAAAACTTACCATGCCATAGTTTGACATTGTAATTCTTAAGGAAATCTGATTTTACCTTGTTGATGTTTTTTTCCCTTCATGGATCCATATAAAACAATGTGCCGCAATATTATAGTGTAAGTATTAAGGTTTTAAGTTTTGGGCAAACACTGATTGTGTATTTAAATAAATGCTATTTATATATATCTTCGAAGCAGAATTTATTACATATTTGCTTTTCCTCTGAATATGTGTACTTTTAAGTGAAATATATCATTAAAAATTATAGTTGTGCAAATATTTATATGTTTTATATAAATTAACTTATACAAATTAACTTATATAACTAATACAACTAATTTACCAAAATATGCATGGTGTTATTGTTTAAATGTATTATTTGGTCATAGAACTCTTATTTATCTGTTATTCAATAATTATTAATGATTATTCAATAATCAATTAATAAATGTTAAAAAGAGTCTGAAAATACACTTAAGTACTGATTCATCTATATTGCTTTACAGTCATGCATATCATATCTTTAGAAATTATACACACACAAATTCTGAGTATACTGACCTTATTAAACTGCAGCTCTGAGTGATTTAGTTGGTGTTTGTGTTTCTTATAGAGGGGACATTTACTGTGCAGTGCCCCAGAACTGCACGATTTCCTGTTGGCGTATCAATGGAACGTACTGAATGGTGTCCATGGAAACACAGGAGCACTATTATCAGCACTGACACTGTCAGCCAGGCCAGGAAGTAATAGCAAGCAGAACTTCTGCATTTTTAAACCAATCTCTAAACTGCCTTGCTATTCGTATTTGTTAAAATATTTTTAAGATTATATTTTATGGCCAGTACATATTTTTAAATAGAAACTTAATAGATTAAGTTAGCTAAACTTTGTTTGTCCCTGAAATGGAATGTTGGTTATTTGTGTGGTGTTTTCACATAGGTCTATAAATAAAATAAAATACAACATAAAATAAAAACGTTTTATTATAATTTTTTTTAATATTAACATAGCATTATTATATTAGAGTAACAAATATCGTTATGGGAAGATTAGAAATTTAGTGAATTGTCAGTTATTGGTATTATAAATAAACTTTTAATAATCAAAAACTATCGGGATTGGTTTTGGAATTTTCATTTAAAGTTTAGTATTTAAGTATTTTTTAAATAAATATTAAAAAATTAATTATATTAAATCACCCAGTTACAAAGGCCGGTACTCTCCAACATTTTCTTCTGTATCATGTAGAAATAGCATGTTTCACAGAGTCACAGAACTTGTGATCTTTTTCAGGAAGTGCTGTGACCTGCTTTTACTTGTTCTCTGCTTTTTGCACCATTGTAAACTCACCCTACACATCTCCCCATTTCAGAAAAAACACTGCGTGATTTATATTAGTGCCAGTCACCTCTGCTCTACATGAGTCTGACTGTTTCAGGTCTAGATCAATACGTTAAAAACCGCATATTTCTTTTTATTTTGTGAAAGACAACGGGCGTGTGCTTTGTGAATCTTTTGAAATGTAAGTCTCCCTCCTGTTTCATGCTAGTTGCCTGACAGCACAAAGAGGTCACATTGTACGCTTCTTCTTTCATTTCAGGAATCGCCACAGAATTCTAATGAAGATCTTGAACTGAAAATTTGCACTAAAAACTTTAACTTTTGGCACCCATCTTCTAGAGGGGAAAAAAAGTAGCAATCATTATTGCAATATAGTGAAAACGTATATTTTGGTTCTTTTAAACCTACATCAGAAGAAATAATAAGAGTTCTGAAGAAGCTTTAATGCCACATATCACCATTCTGTTATTGAATTTAACACTGACCAAAGTTAAAGTGATTTTTCAAATCGCCACAGCTGCCCATTGAAGCCCATATAACAGAAGAGTGATTGGGCTCTTCTCTGTAGTGTTTTGTTATGTAGTCTCGTTTAGTTACTGTATTCAGTTTTAGCAAACAGGGCAAAACTACAGCACTTAAGATTTCCTTAGGGAAACTATACCACTTCACTGTGAGGCTGAGAGAATGAACTCAGTCATGGGATTATAGTAACACTGTGGCACAATAGCACACTTATCTCTGGGGGGCAATTGTTTTTCTTCAGTGAAATCACTACCTGTAGCACAAAACAGGTAAGAAGTACTGTAGGGTCTTAGTGACATGGCAGCCTTTCTTTTCGCAATGTCTGCATAGCAACTAGTTAGCAGATCACAAAAACAATTTTATTATTTCATTGTACAGTTTCACAACCATAACAGCCTCTTTTCTCAGGACTACAGTAATTGCCGTAACTGATACTGCAGAGCACCACCAACAACAGGCTATCATTACCTTTTGTCTACATTTAGAACCGCAAATGTAAATGTGGGTCTTTTGGGGCTTGGAAATGAAGGGATCCTTATTTGCTTGTTGAAACAGGCCTAACCCAAGCATCCGAGGTAGGTTCTGGACCCTGTCCCAAGCAGCATAGGATCCCACACTGGGTACAACATGGATGGGATGTTAGTCCAACACTAGATACATTCAGTTTGGGCATTTCAGAGACACCATTTAGGATTTGGCTTCCCAAACCCGCAACCCCAAAATGCCAGAGACCTGCAATTGGCGGGGGAGTCCCCATTGGAAAATGGAATTTCTTGATGTGATAATATTTTTATAAACATATACTACAAATCATTTTGCAACCCCCTGCTCATGTCTCATCACCCTTCCAGGGGTCACAACCCCCACTTTGGGGTCCCCTGATTGATAGTGATTGCATGTCTACGGTCTACAGAAGGAAATCCACATACTATGGGGTGAACATGCAAACTCAGCAAACACAGGTCACAGGTGGGACTGGAATTCCAGTCTATGAAGGGATGAGACTACAGTGCTGCCACGGAGCCATCACAGCACTGAAAGCGAAATGAAACACAGAAGTAGGTGTGTTTGTGTGGGATGCATCATCTGTTAATAACCAGTGACATTCTTTTCATCTGTGAATGAGTTTTTACATCAGAAAATGCACACCACATTGCTAGGGCTACTGCATACTGACATTAAAGACAGCTGAGCTGGAAGCAGCAGCCTTCCCAGTCACAATATGTCAATGCATCTGAATGTCCGTGGGATGTGATCTGAATGTCCGTGGGATGTGATCTGAATCGTTAGGAGCAGAGGCCCCTTAGCAGCCAAGCTAGTCGTCAGATGAATTGGGGTCAGCATGGGTCAGTGTCCATGTGCAGCAATGAATTATGACTGTTTAGACGGGAAAACAAGGTGCAACGTAATATTCGAAACGAGGTTCCACATAAAACAAAAGGGTTTAGCATATTTTCTTATGACTAAAATAATTCTTGTGACTATGGTTCTTTATGGAACCTAAATTCCTTGTTCATGTCGCTGTTTTTATTTTGTGGGATTTTTAATTCAAATATTTCCCCAGCTAAGGAATCACCTCTGTGCCTGCTGCCATCTGCCTATGTACTATGACGCTGTGAGAATTCCATACGGAGGAGGGACCAGCCAAGAATGCAGCTCCCATAATCCCTCCAACAGGAACATTCGGCACAGAAAACGCAATGAGGGAACACAAGCAAGGCTGAGGAATCTACATGCCCATCTTCAGATAAGTTGTATATTTCAGGTCTCTACATTACAAAGATGGGGAAACAATAGCAGCATCTTGGACAATCCAAACTGATGGCTATATAAATACTATACATCATAATTTACAAGTAAATTAGTAGCGTAAACCGATATGATACACAAACCAGCATTAATATAATTCAGTTGCATAGGGATACAACTAATACTGAATTATGCGCAGTTTACAAGCTCAGCTAAACCAAATAAGTTTTCCATTAATTTTCCATGGGATTTTTTAAGGTGGGTGAAAAATTATCCATCAGTTGTTAATATATGATTTAGATGCTCTTTTATATGCACATCATTATATGACAGAATGCTACCATATAGCACCAAGGGGAAATACCAGGGAAGGACTGGCAGATCCTGCTATTACCCTCAACAGGTAAAAGGGATGAATGACTCTGTCACTCACTGCACCTGTCATACGACTTTCAACATAAGCTATACAAATCCAGTGCGACCTCCCGTGTTAATGTCTATGGATAATAGAGTCGTCATCTTATACTTAAATCGAACGTTCTGCTGATTCTGGGGCGCTGTGAAGTCACATGACTGGATGCAGTCAGTCATGTGACTTCAACTCCTTGGCCAAAAAAATACAGTGTAAATCCTACTTAATTATTTAACAAGTATTATTGGTTAGAAGATTAATGCAATGATTTGATTATGAAGAGAAAATTATGGTTATGGTGCCAAGACAAAACACTGATGTGCTTTATTTGATTTTACTGAATGATGTGATGTCACGAATTACAAAAATAAGAATATAGTACCTCATCCATTCATCCATCCTTTTCCTGAAACCGCTTAATCCCAACTGAGGTCATGCGGGGGACCGGAGCCTATCCTGGGAACAATAGGCACAGGCGGGAACCAACCCCAAGCGGGAGCCGACACAGCGCAGGGCGCACACACTCACACACACACACACACTCACACACACACACACACTCACACACACACGCACATGCACACACACACAACTACAAGGCCAATTTAGACTCACCAATGAACCTGCCCTGCACGCTTTTGGACCGTGGGAGGTAACCGGAGCCCCCAGTGGAATCCCATGCGATCACGGGGGGGTCTACAGATGCGCTAGAGGCTTTCTTCAAACTTTCTGTTGTAACAACACGTTATTTTTACACTGGCAGTCTGCATGTGAGCTTTGACAGTCAGATTCCTCTCCTCTAACATCTGTAATTTTATTTTTTTTTTTATCATCACACCGTAAACTCCAGATGTGAAAACCCCAGGAAGGTGGCTGCTTCTGAAATGCTGAAACTGGCACATTGGTCACCACCAATCTCACCACGGTGACTCTCACTTAGAATGTGAAAACAGTAGCTTGGCCTTCAGCCCTGTCAGTGTGCTGCATGTATCCACCTACAGCCACATGATTTGCTGCCTGCAGAAACAGGACGTTTGCATTAACAAGCAAGTATTATGCATATTACTATCCACATAATATTATTTTTACGTGCATAAAAAAGTGGCACATAAATTTATATTCAGCTGCAATATTTGATATCCACTGGGGGAGACTGAGAAGTGGTAACTCCATGAACAGTTTCCTTTAATGAGAATGACTGCAGCAGTCTGAGTACTAAAAGCAGAAGTATGTATATATATATATATATATATATATATATATATATATATATATATATATATATATATATGTATGTATTTTCTGTATAGGTTGTGCAGTTGAGTATGTGTTAGTAAAATCTGCCCACTGTGAGGGTCGTGCAGTACAGGGGTCACCCTGGACAGTTCGTAGGGACACTATCTGCCATTATGGATTCACCCTTCTGTCCTTTTTTACCACCAACTGCTTGTACATTTTTTGCACACTCTGTTTTATTTTAATTTCCAATACATAGTTACCAGTTTAAATTAGTAATACTTTTTAATGATGGGCCCACTGACTGAAAGAGTCCTTTTTATTTGCCAATTCATTAATCAATCAATCAGGCAAACAATTAAAATATAATTTTTAAAAGTGCTCACTAAATAATGAAACAACTGTTGTTGTTTTCAGTAAATATAAGCAATATGGTTTACTGTAAAATGGCAGGATAAATAGATTGGGCAGTGCCAGGAAATGTAACACCGTGTGTGCATGTAGAGACGTCACTTGTCCACTGGGAAATATCCCAGAGCTCACAATGGTCATGCCCCACTTAGCACGATGTCATCCATGTGAGATCTATCTAACTTCAGGTCAGGGTTTATGTGAGATTTTTTGAAACTCTTGAAACATTTTTTTTTAAAACCCCAGGATTAATTATAATACTGAAGACGACAGAAAATAATGTCCCAGATAGTTCTTTCTTTATAAATCGATCGATTGATGTAACCCTATAGCTTATCACAAAGGATTTGAATAGCACGTTTTCCACCATCTGCTACATCTGTCGTCGAGTTGTGGCCAAGAACCTGCCCGTGTTTTTTTAGCTAGCAGAGGCTGTCACAAATACACTGAGTACTAATTTGGTAGGTATCTATTATACAGGTATATCATTATGAGGTTATGTAACAACAATGAAATTCACAATAATTTGCTTATTAGTCCATATCCAAAATTGTGCAATGTGAGAGAGTACTGAGTAATGCTAATAGATGTTCATATTTGTAGTAATTGTATAAAGTCATTTGGGAGTCACACAATAAACATCTATGTGTCCAACTGACAACACTAAGGGCAGAGTCTTAGTTGATGTAAGTGCCGGAACCTAAATGCAGGTCATTGGTGGGTCATGGCATGGAGAGCTTATTAGCTGGATATGTTACTCTGTGAACATGATCTAAGAAATGAGGCAAACAAACATATAATAAGGTTGGGGGCAATAGCAAATTTGATCAAAATTAAATAGCTGTAACCGTCATTGAATTTGTGCAACAGTTTACACATATTCATGCAGTGAGTATGTTTTTTTTTTTGGTTTATATTTTTATGTATATGTATCAAGGATATTTCACAAATAGCATAATGCTCTTCTATTTCGTGTAGATTAAAAATGTTTAGACTTGAAGACTAAATCATTATTTGAAGTGCAGCAAGCCAAAACATAATTATTAATGCTAATAAACGCCTGGACCTTTTAAGCTCCTAAATTTTCATGTATAATTTTGAAACACCGTAAACTATCTTCGGTTTATTGGGCTTGTAAAATGCTGTAACGTCTAGGGAGAAGTGAAACAGCTTGTGAGGAATGAAATTAAAAGGAGGAAAAAAACTTTAACGCTTTGCTGTGTCTGCACCACAAAGGAGGAACAACAGGAAAATTAACAATTGGAATCAGTAATGATGTCAGGCCACAGAGATGAGAAGGACTTAGTGTAGTCAGTTGGTATTAACTATCCGAATGTGTGACACCGCTCTGTATTATCTTGCCATAATGTACCTTCATAGGTGACAAGGCATTTGGTCAGTCTGAAGAAAATATATACTGTAGGAAAAAGAATAAGTAAAATGCCCTTACTCTGGGAGAGTAGGAGAGGCAGACATTTAGTCATTCATAATTTAATAAGAGTTACAGAGAGGGACAGGGACGTAAAACATATGATGAAATTATACATTACATTCATTGTATTTGTTTGTTTTTTGTTCTCCGTATATTTCTATATATACCGTATATCCTAGCATCCTGGTTTATTGCCTTAAGTCAAAAATGATTTTCTATGATATCAAGAACCTAAAAAGCAACACAAAAGTAAAACAGTCTCAGTCCTTCTTAAAATGTTGTCATGCTAGTCATGAAGTATGTGTAATGAGATACTGAACAGCCTTCAGATGAACATCCTCAGCTTCTCTGAGAAAAGCAGGAGGTAGAATTTTACTTTGCAGTCTGATCTCCAGATTTTTCTCATAAATGTCCAAAAATGTTTGGATCTGGTGACTGGGAAGTAAAGGAAGACATTTGTGTTCATCTTGCTGTTCATTAAACTGCATCACTCTTAAATTTCGGACTAAAGGCTGCGATGGGTTAGCGCCCCATCCTGGGTTGTTCCCTTGCGCCCGAAGTCTCCAGGATAGGCTCCGAACCCCCCACAACCCTGAATAGGACAATTGGTTACAGAAAGTGGATGGATGGATGGATGGATGGATTGTGGGTTAAAGGCATGACTTTCTTCAAAAGTAAACCCATCCACATGTAGGAAATAGTGCATAGGATTACCCACCAGACCATTTTAGCCTTTTAATTGCTCAGGATTTTTGACCCTTATTCTAAGCCATGCATCTGTGTATTGGGTTGGAGCTCCTTGATATGATAAGCAGTAGCTTCTAGATTCTCAGTGCTATTAGTGTGGAAGTGCTTCTTTGGCACTATTGTAAGCACAGCAAGCAGCAGCCTGTGGGGCATGAAAAGCAGTTGGGTGCTTTACTGTATTAGCAAATCTACATTCATTCAGAATGTTATGATATTTATTGTTTGAGTCTTGTGATCAGCTCACTGCGTGTGCTGCTGTCCTACCCGCTCCAAAGAGGCTGGCGCCCATGATCTCGGAATGATGACTTAACAGCCCTGTGTGCAGGGGCTGTATGGGCAGAGCAGTGCACCCTGCTTGCAGTTCAATCTTGTAGCCCCTCTTCTGCAGCTCTTGTTGCTTCTCGAAAGGTTTCTCCAGCGCTTTGGGCCCCCTGGTTCAGTGCTCCTCAGCTGTTTTCCTGTTAGTGGTTCCGTTTTTGTAAAGCTCATTCTCCCACTTCCTAGTCCTCTCACCTGCTGCTTCTGATTTCCTATTTCCTTTTTTGCTGGTTCCTGTCTGCTGGTTCAGTTTCCCAGTTTCTCCTGGTTGAATTCTTGGTGCCTGTCCTCTGGCTACTTCCTGATCTTTCTGCCCAGTCTGCCCAGTAGGCAGCCCCAGGCCTGAGGCATTCACATTGTCAAGGCTGATTAAGTCTTCAGTGAACTACTAAGAAGAGTCTTTTTTATGCAAAGTGACTTAGTGGTGGATACTATATATGTGAAAACCTTACATCCCAATATACTATATAGGTAGAGACTTGTATTGAAGCAAAGGGAGTTAACATGGTTCACAAAACAAACAGAAAACTTAACTGAGATGAAATTTGTGACCGTTTAAAAGAGAGCATGTTGTCGTGTAACAGTGTAATTGCATTGTCCAGGATAATGACTACATTACAGACAAAACAAGCAGAAAGTCACAAGCACATATTCTATGCAATAGCTCTTTCATGTTATGTTATGGACTTTGAAATAAATCAAGCTTTTTTATTTGACACTAAAACAACCTGTGTTCTAGCCATCTGTAGCTGCAAAATAAATCATTATTCATCATGTGTCTGTGAGGAAACTGCAGCTTGTCAATAAAAGTAATGACTTCTCTGCTCCCTACTGTTCTGTTGAGCTAAGTGGCTGGCCACCGTTCAAGACTCAGAGGAAAGCAACTATTGATGCAGAGAAAACTCCCACAGGCTGCTGCTTCCTGTGTGCACAATAGCCAAAGAAACACTTCCACACTAACCGTACTGAGAATCAAGAAGCTACAGAACGTTTTTTTTTTTTTTCCCCATTTTGTACAAATACAGGTGGAACCAATGAAGTGATGCAAATAAGAACCATAATGAGCAATGCATTTTTGGAGGTTTGTAGAATACACCAATCACAATACATTTGGTGCATTCTCACTAATATCAGTACACTCCCTTAAGAGTATTGACACAATATATATTTGGATATATACATATGCAATTCAGAGTAAGATTACAATCATCACTTATCAGGTCTATGTAAATTTCAGCACTGTATCTGTCTCCACCACTGCCACAGATGTAAGCCGATAATTTAAACACCATTGTGCAGATCATTTACAAGCTTTACGGCAGCATTATATGGGTGAGGAATCAAAACTTACTAAATTTAGAGACAGATCATGCTTATTGGAAGGTTTCTCCAGTGCTTTAGACCTCCTGTTTCAGTGCTTCTTAGCTGTTTTCCTGTACACTGATAGCAAAATCAGGGCAGTTTTGATATTTGATTCCTTTAAAACAATAACTCAAAATGTGTTTTATGGATCATTTTCCAAGTTTGCAGAGACATCCTATGGTTGCCAAAGTGGAAGTGAATAAAGTTTGACACAGATTGACCCAAAATCAAAGTGATGCTGCTTAGTGGCAGCAAAGGGAAGGGTAAAAGCTAAAGAAGTTTAACCATGGGAATGTGGTAAGTCAAAAGGTATTTGATTATTATTATTATTAAAAACATTATAAGGATGAAGATCTATCTTCTTTCATTTTCAGGCAAATTGCCCCAAAACTGAAGCAGCAGCACTATGTGGCAGCAAAGGAAGGAAATGGCAGCTGTAGTATTTACTTGGACTTAGACATTCGATCCCACTAGCATGATAACAACTCAAAATGTATTCAACAGATCTTATTCAACTTTCGTAGACATGCTGGAAGGTTTAACCTGCGCAAATTTTGGGACAGATTACACCAGAATTGAAGTGGCACCACCGACACACAGATAACATATATATATATATATTAGTGCTATCAGGCGATTAACATTTTTAATAAGATTAATCACAGGGTTGCTGTGGTTAATATCATTCGTTTTTAATCTGTATTAATCACATCTCATTTTGCATGAGCAAACAGACTCAAGAAAAAAGGGAATATATATGTACTTAACATGTTTATTGAACATCCTGAACACAAGTCGGATGCATTCCATCTGCCACAGAAGTGCAATACCATGGACCCATATCAAAAAGATTTTGCTTAGCCGGACAACTTGTTGGATTTAAAGTACCTCAGTTTAAATGGTCTTTATCTTAGTTCACTTACAATTAGCCCGAACTACCATATATCCGACAAATAACCTGACTAATCATGAAATCCAATTCTAGCCCAGTTAATTGCCATTATTAGCAATATCAGTTGATAACACATTACGCGCGGTGCTTTACGTATAAAACTCCGTAGCAACACGTCCACAGATAAGTTGGACGGTATAGTGTGTGCGACCGATTTAATGAGCCACAAATGAGAAGTAGTGCTTAAACAGTATAAAACTACAACTTTCCCTTCTGTTGATAAAGGGCGCAGCCATCTTGGATTCTGAACTGGGGATCCTCTGTGCTGCTCCAAGATGTTTCTGGGATCTCCGAGAAACGGGAGCGCGCATGTCGTCACTTCTGGCTTCAAAACTCGGAATCCGACTCTTAATACGAGTTCCGAGGGCAAATGGAACGCACCAACACTGCCCCAAATGGGTTGACAGACATTTCAGGGATTTTGAGTCATTCTGCGCTGCAGATGGGTTAATTGCGTTAAAAATTTTAATCAGATTAATCATGATGATGGATTAAACCACGTTTGTTATTATTTAATCTACCTTATTCAATCTTAATTTGCTCCCAGGTAAAATGAAGCATCTAATGCACTGTATGTTGTGATCAAAGTGAATCAAGATCACGGTATTCACTGTATATATGTATCACTTGAATAAAACTCAATTGCAAACACATTCATGCCTCTGGCCCCCTTTTTACCATTTTACATACATAACTGCGTCTTGTATTTGCATTCACATGACTACCTATAAATCTCTCACCCGCTTACCCTGAGCAGGGTCAGTGGAGGTTGTACTCTGCTTTAAAGAATATAGTCCATTAGAAATGTTTATGAAATGAATAAAAATGCAGAAACACACAAAAAAACAGATTTATTATAAAAACAACCTGGGGCCCGCAGGGCTGCCACCGTGACCCTGTGTTTGGGTAGCAAACTCCACATGACAAAGCCGCCATGCCCCACACCTGCAGATCTGGTGGTGTGGGGCTCCTCTCTCACCCACGGAGCCACCTGCAGCCTGGTAATTACCCGGCGTCTTTGGCACTGCACCTGTGTTTAACTCACAGCCTCATGTTAAACTCCACCCATCCATACATCCACCAAACAGGTTCAGAGGGAGCCTGTGTGATTAGGAATCACCGTTCAGCCCCAACCTGGAATCTGTGAGGATCCTCTGCTAAATGTTCTATCTATCTATCTATCTATCTATCTATCTATCTATCTATCTATCTATCTATCTATCTATCTATCTGTCTATCCATCTATCTATCTATCTATCTATCTGTCTGTCTCCATTTGTCTATCTGTCTGTCTGTCTTTCTCTCTGTCTATCTATCTGTCTGTCTATCTATCTATCTATCTATCTGTCTGTCTGTCTGTCTGTCTGTCTTTCTGTCTATCTATCTGTCTGTCTGTCTCCATTTGTCTATCTGTTTATCTGTCTTTCTGTCTATCTACCTGCCTGTCTGTCTGTCTGTCTGTCTGTCTCCCAACAGCTGCCTTGCAGCAGATGCCCTTCTCTGCTGTAGTTGCCGCCCTCCCCCATGTTTCTGGTGGGAAACACTGGCACTTTTACAGAACAGTGTCGCACCCCCTGGCAGAGCAGCACACCCACTGTCACTACAAAAATCACCTCACGGAAATTCCTGAGACACAGCTGTCAGCCAATGTCTCTTTTTCTGTCTCCTCCATGGTCCCATTAATGTAGCAGAAAACCTGCGAGTATGAAAAGCAGAGAAACTACTTAGCTGCATGTACAACTAAAATGAATATTTTAAGAAATGGAATATGGGAAATAGTTCTCAAATGTAATTGTAGGGAAATCAAAAGGACAGGAGTAATATACCTTAGCAGCTTGTCCAATGATTGTGAAATAAAGCTAGAGCACAATTACCCAACAGTCTGAGGTAATGAATTATACATGACTCAGTTAGCAACGTATCCTACATGTATAATGACTCAGTTAGCAACGTATCCTACATGTATAATGACTCAGTTAGCAACGTATCCTACATGTATAATGACTCAGTTAGCAAAGTATCCTACATGTATAATGACTCAGTTAGCAAAGCATCCTACATGTATAATGACTGTTAGCAAAGCATCCTACATGTATAATGACTGTTAGCAAAGCATCCTACATGTATAATGACTCAGTTAGCAAAGTATCCTACATGTATAATGACTCAGTTAGCAAAGCATCCTACATGTATAATGGTATCCTACATGTATAAAGACTCAGTTAGCAAAGTATCCTACATGTATAAAGACTCAGTTAGCAAAGTATCCTACATGTATAATGACTCAGTTAGCAACGTATCCTACATGTATAATGGCTCAGTTAGCAACGTATCCTACATGTATAATTTGACTCAGTTAGCAAAGTATCCTACATGTATAATTTGACTCAGTTAGCAAAGTATCCTACATGTATAATGACTCAGTTAGCAAAGCATCCTACATGTATAATGACTCAGTTAGCAACGTATCCTACATGTATAATGACTCAATTAGCAACGTATCCTACATGTATAATGACTCAGTTAGCAAAGTATCCTACATGTATAATGACTCAGTTAGCAAAGTATCGTACATGTATAATGACTCAGTTAGCAAAGTATCCTACATGTATAATTTGACTCAGTTAGCAACGTATCCTACATGTATAATGACTCAGTTAGCAACGTATCTTACATGTATAATGACTCAGTTAGCAAAGTATCCTACATGTATAATAAAACAGGGATCCTCTGCCTATCCTCCTGTCTTCTAACTGCTCGTCCTGGTCAAGGTTGTGGTGGGGGCACGTAGACTGGAGCCTATCCCAGGCACTGCGGGGCACAAGCCTGGGATACACCCTTGATGAGATGCCCGATCACCAGAGGGTCGTGCACTGGCAGAATCTAATAAGCATTATGTTAATGACGGGTGTGCAGGGGCACAAAAGCATGTATAATAATAAAAATAAATAAAGCATGCATAATAATAAAAATAAATAAAGCATGCATAATAATAAAAATAAATAAAGCATGCATAATAATAAAACAAAAACAACAATAATAATAATACACATAATAACACCTGCACATAATTCAGTAACATCTTCTACTACATTATGCATGAAAAATTGTTACTGAAGGAGGATATTTATTAAAGTTTATCATCACAGTGCACCATCACAGTGTATCACCACAATGTATCATCATCTCATCCTTTAAAAGGAGGTAGCATTAGCTACAATGGCACTGCAGTGTGTCATCACAGTGTATCATCACAGTGCACCATCACAGTGTATCACCACAATGTATCATCATCTCATCCTTTAAAATGAGGTAGCATTAGCTACAATGGCACTGCAGTGTGTCATCACAGTGTATCATCACAGTGCACCATCACAGTGTATCACCACAATGTATCATCATCTCATCCTTTAAAAGGAGGTAGCATTAGCTACAATGGCACTGCAGTGTGTCATCACAGTGTATCATCACAGTGCACCATCACAGTGTACCACTGCAATGTATCATCATCTCATCCTTTAAAAGGAGGTAGCATTAGCTACAATGGCACTGCAGTGTGTCATCACAGTGCACCATCACAGTGTACCACTGCAATGTATCATCATCTCATCCTTTAAAAGGAGGTAGCATTAGCTACAATGGCACTGCAGTGTGTCATCACAGTGTATCATCACAGTGTACCACCGCAATGTATCATCATCTCATCCTTTAAAAGGAGGTAGCATTAGCTTCAATGGCACTGCGGCTTCACAGTGTATAACTGAAAGAAAAAAATGTCTGTGTGGGCACAGCCTGACTTTGCCCAGCATGTCTGTCCCTAATCCTGGTTTCTTGCCTTGGACATTTCAGACAGATCATAGTCATAGGACACCACTTGCATGACAGACTCTGATAAATATTTATGCAAACAGCCACGAGATTAGAGCAGAAGTTTGTAAGTTCCAGAATGAGGCAATGAGGCAAAACCGATCATTACTCATTGAAAGAGAGAGTGTGGGGAACATAATGAGTTCCACCTGTCTCTTGTTTATGCATTCTGACATGTTCAGTCTGTGTTTTGCCAGTCCACATCTCTTTACCAGTCATATCTGAATGCCAGTACAGTGACTGAGTATGAAGTGATCATTATGGCACACATCGGGCTGCATTTATGTCAGGTATGCAGTACTCATTTAAAGACAAATTGTCACAAACCTGGAGCATACCAAAGGGGATAATGGCATTGTACCACAATTTAATAAAATGGAAAATCAGTGCTTTGACCACCAGTTGTGTTGACAAGTAATGTGAGTTTACTGCATGTTGGTGTTTCACGGCTTGTTATGTGATGTAGGTTGGATTGGGTTGTACCATATTGTTTCATGTCAGTGTTTGTCTGAATGTTTGTGGAATTCCCAGGCTGGGATTTGTGCAGGTGGGGGGTTTTCCCAGTGAGAAAGCTGAACTGTGAATTCTGTGGTCATGTTGGATTACTTCAATACATGTATGAGAAAAGCAGGACATAGCTGGAGATGCGTGATTGGGAAGAACGCCCTACTGGTTCTAAGCCTGATAAGTGAACTCTTATTGGACTTCTGTTCTGCTAATATGTTTACTTGGTACCAGAGCATACAAGTGTCATTGATCAAATGTCACAGTGTGTCATCTGACTTAAGCTGATCACCACCTGATCAAGTGAATTGGATTCAAGATATAAAGAGGATGCCGCCTGGTCCAGAAAGATTGAGATGAGCAGTTCGGTTGCTGGGGATGTCGGACTGACATTGACGTATGATGTAAAGGCTGTATGAAGGCTTTCGTTTTCAAAATTCCCAGTTGTCACTGGAAAATACTGACCATTACTTATTGAAGCATATGTGGTCCTTTAATAAAGATCACAAAATTATAATGAATATAAAAAACTGTGATAAAAAGAAAACATAAACACAGACAAAATGCTCACTGTAGTACGGGTGCTATAGCTATTATTCTGCACATAGAATCAGACACACACTGGCATTTAGCCAGCATTTCCTCTTTGTTCAATGATTATTTATTTGTTATTAATTCGTTTAGAAGGACAATTTCATCTTTTCTAAAGATTTAACAGAAAAAGTGTGAGAATCACTTTGAAGTAATAATCCCTCCTTCAGGCTATGTTGTCAGCAAGGTTTGCAGAGATCCGAGCAGAGATTGTTGTGTTATTATGAAATATCAGGTGCAGTTGGGTGTCATCAGAAAAGTGATAGCAGAAGCCATGTATAGAGAGAAGGGGGGGGACCAAGAACTGAGCCATGGGGGACACCTATTACCTCTTACCTCATGTGATTTGGACACCTCTGCATCTCAAGACATTTGGAATGATCTGCCTGATATGTTATAATAGAAACATCTCACAGCAGTTCTTGTAATGCAATAATTAATTTAACAGAGGGTTGCCAGAGTGATCTGGTGGTTCACTGAGTTGAAGGCTGCCAAAAGGTCTGGTAGGATCAAGACAGATTGATATGCAGCTCTTGCAGATGTCAGGGCATCCACAATAGTCAAGACGGCAGTTTCAATTGAGTGCCCAACTCTGAAATCTGATTGGAGAGGGTCCAGATGTTGTTCCACATGAGAAAGTAACTGAATACAACATGTGCATAAGTTTTATATTGGAACGAGAGGAAAGACATTAGTCGGTAATTTTCGATTAGTGATGGGTTAAGTGTAGGTTTGTGTAGGTTACACAAGCTGGTTTAAATGTAGGGAATATACTAGTTGTAATTGATTTGTTGATCAAATTAGTGAGTGCAGGAGTAAGGATAGGACAGATGGTTTGGGGAAGATGAGAGGGATTAGGGTCCACAGGGTATTCTCCACCGTTTCCACGCATCAACACTGTGCATTGTTTGTTATTCCCAGATGGTGAGCCGGGGGGGTGGGTGTCAAGGTATGATATAAGGTCAGAAGCTCTATTAGCATCAAGTCAACAGAAGGACAGAAGAAACACAAAAGCAAGTGCTAGAGAGGCAGCTCAGTTCATGGTGGAAGGAAACTCAAGAGGAGGAGGCAGAAGGACTTATAGGGTGAACTGAAGACTGAACCAAAGAGACATGTGAAGGGCGGGGGACAAGTGGGTTATCAGTTACTTATCAGGATAAGGTTCACTTTGTGTCCAGCCTAGTTAATGGGAGGAGTGCAAAACCAGGTCAGGCAGAATGAGATCAGGAAGGTGACATGGTCATCACCCTCTGGTTTATTGACGTGGATGATTAGGTGCCCAAGGATGACGAATGCTGAGTTATCATCAGACATAGCTGACAGCAGAATTGAACAAGCCAGGGAAGATCTTAAATAGAATGTTGTAAATATTCAAGAGGTGCGCAGTTAGTCCACCTAGCTAGTCTTGTTGAGAATTATTGCTTGATGTACTGTATATTATTAATAAACTGGAGTCAACTGAGCTTCATTAACTGGAATTTCTTTAGGCCCAGTGCTATTTCAGTTTAGTGAGACTCAACCCTGTGCATTTGCTGTCCCTCCTGCTGGCTCACACAAATGCTCCTTAAACTTCAAGCGTACCTTACCCAAAGCAATCCTGCAGAGCGAGCTCAAAACAGCAGGGGGCATTTCAGGCACATCCTCATCTCATTTGATCCCTTTCCAGCATTTTCTACATAAAAATTCGGTATTTTCCTAAAAGTAAACAACACAACAATACAATAATAACTGTATTACAACAAAACAATAAATCATTGAATAAAGTATCAAAACAATTCATTCATACAAATATGGTGGAGGCTTGAAAAATATACATTGTGGCTTTGGGGAAATGCTGGAGTTTGAGGACTAGACTTTTCATCTTAACAGACAACAAACAACTAAGCTAGAAACCATCCTTGTATGTCATGTATGTTGTATGATTATATGCTCTTGATGAATCTGATAGTTGTTACTTGTTACTACCTCGCTAATTCTTTCTTTGTCAAGTCATAGTTTTTGTTATACCATAGAAGTACAACTGGCGCTTTCCTTAAACTAGCTATGTAGGAATGTAAGGGAGGGCATGATCAGTGTAATTAAAATTCCCATCGCTTGCAATGCTGAACGCAGTTCTCTTCTAGCTGCATGATATGGGGCAAAGATAATAGCCATTCCTAAAATACTGAGGCTTTTCCTGAAGCCTCGCTGATAGGAGGACGGCAGGAGTGTGGGCCCTTATACTGAAAGCAGCTGGACTAAAGTCACATGCTGATGTGAGAAACGGTTCCAATTTCTGGATCCAACAGACATTACTAGGTGTTGGGAGCAGATGGCAGCTGTTATTTGCCATAAATTTATTTTACAAAGTTACTCAGTGAAGGTCATTCCACTTTACATGGTCAGAAAACTTTTTTTTCTGAATTTGAAAATGCTACAAAATAAGTTGTGAAACATTTTTACACATGCACATGAGTGTGCATTCAGAAATGATTGGAAATGGAGAGCGGAAGCATATTAACAGAAATCTGGTTTCAACATGCCCAAATTCCCACCATCGGACGGCTTGCTGCCAAGCACGTAACTCACAATAAAAGCTCTGCTGATGCTTTTGAATATCGTCACACAAAACACAGAAGAATTTCAATTGCCTGTAACTTGACTTGTCACCAGTACATTCTAAAAAAGGTACTACGTCATCACTTTTACTATAGACTTAGATTTATATACGTCCTTATATATGTCCTTTGTCTCTTCTTGGATCAGAAATTAAATGGAATAAATGCATGGAAGAAAGCAATGCACTGCAGAAGTAATTATGTTTACTTGGTTCAGCCTGCAAATAAATACGTCTTTCTGTTTATTATCTCTTCTGAGGAGATTGCTCATGCTGAGACTTTGATCCAGGCTGCTGAGGTAGAGTAACGACGGCACTCCTTTTCAGTAAGCCACATATGGCACCTCTGTGTGCCCAGTGGGACAGCAGCAAAGCTGTCAAGCTTGATTTCATCTGATCAGGAGTGCTCATTCTGTCCCGAGAGGAGCTATTGGCAGCAAAAGGCATCAAAGGAAAACAAAAAGAATCAGGATCTATTCATTTTGCTCCAGGAATTCTGCCGGGTTTGAAAGTAATCTTCATATTTCAGCATGCGGCGGTGTGAGCTGAAATGTAATGTTACCGTAAATCACCCTGTATCACCTCAGCCATAGTTTTGGCATTGTGGGTTTATTGTTACCAACCAAAGCATTTATCTATCAAAAGAAACCATCAAATAATTATAAGCAGCCCATTCCCCAGTCAGTTATTAACTTGAATATTCCTCTCATATTTCATGTTCAAATCTGCTAACATGCAGTTTACATAATGTTCTCTTAGCATAAAATGTTTTATGGTAAAAAGTGTCCACAGTGTTACTTCTTTTTATGAGTAACTCTTATAATTCAGAATGTGGTTGATAATGTTCTTTTCTGGAGGATTAGAAAGGTGACTCCATACTCACTTTATCACATCATAGACCACTCCACATCATAGATTACTCTGTAACATTGGTTTCACCATTAAGGTAAATAATAACTTGAATATATGGGCAGTTGCAAAACAAAGCATGGTTCCACTAATCCATATTTCATCATATTTACCATCCATCCATCCATTTTCTATAACCGCTTCTCCAATACAAAATGGCAGTGCTCATTTCACTCCGCTCACTTCAAATATGTAGAAAGTAGATTTTCTCATGAATGAATCAATTAAAATGTTTAAAAACTGATAAAGCAGCATTACATTGCTGGTTATATATGAAGAGCTGCTTGCATCATTTGGGAAAAGGAAATCAACGACATAATATGTCATATTTCACATCACTATTGAAAATGCAGCCTTATATTTATTTCTTAAATATGAGACAAACTATAAAACAGTTAAGTTAATTTGACCCAGCACGCTGTGCGGTGTAATTACCGACTGGTGAACTGTCACAGCTTCATGCCGTCATGAAATATCCCTGAAAGCTGACACAGAATGGTGTGACTATATAAAGGAAAAAAACACTAACAAAGTTCCCAGACTGAAAATATATATTTTTTCTGTGGCAAGCAAATAGTTTCTTGAATCGTGTACCTGCCTGATAATGTACTGTATGAAGTGAAATAAAACATTTCACCTAAACATCTATACCTCCATCCTGAACCTTTTCCTCTGGATCCACATCACTGCAGTTTCTCCTTACAAGCAGAGCCCAAATGGCATTAAGCTATGCTATCCACATCACTGCAATTTCTCCTTACAAGCAGAGCCCAAATGATATTAAGCCATGCTGTCCACATCACTGCAGTTTCTCTTTACAACCCGAGCCCAAATGGCATTAAGCCATGCTGTCCACATCACTGCAGTTTCTCTTTACAACCCGAGCCCAAATGGCATTAAGCTATATTGTCCACATCACGGCAGTTTCTCTTTGCATGCAGATCCCAAATGGCATTAAGCCATGCTATCCACATCACTGCAATTTCTCCATACAAGCAGAGCCCAAATGGCATTAAGCCATGCTGTCCACATCACTGCAGTTTCTCTTTACAAGCCGAGCTCAAATGGCATTAAGCTATACTGTCCACATCACTGCGGGTTCTCTTTACATGCAGATCCCAAATGACATTAAGCCATGCTATCCACATCACTGCAATTTCTCTTTACAAGCAGATCCCAAATGGCATTAAGCAATGCTGTCCACATCACTGCAGTTTCTCTTTACAAGCAGAGCCCAAATGGCATTAAGCCAGGCTGTCCACGTCACTGCAGTTTCTATTTACAAGCAGAGCCCAAATGGCATTAAGCCAGGCTGTCCACATCACTACAGTTTCTCTTTACAAGCAGAGCCCAAATGGCATTAAGCAATGCTGTCCACATCACTGCAGTTTCTCTTTACAAGCAGAGCCCAAATGGCATTAAGCCAGACTGTCCACATCACTACAGTTTCTCTTTACAAGCAGAGCCCAAATGGCATTAAGCAATGCTGTCCACATCACTGCAGTTTCTCTTTACAAGCAGAGCCCAAATGGCATTAAGGCAGGATGTCCACATCACTACAGTTTCTCTTTACAAGCAGAGCCCAAATGGCATTAAGCCAGGCTGTCCACGTCACTGCAGTTTCTATTTACAAGCAGAGCCCAAATGGCATTAAGCCAAGCTGTCCACATCACTACAGTTTCTCTTTACAAGCAGAGCCCAAATGGCATTAAGCAATGCTGTCCACATCACTGCAGTTTCTCTTTACAAGCAGAGCCCAAATGGCATTAAGCCAGGCTGTCCACATCACTAGTTTCTCTTTACAAGCAGAGCCCAAATGGCATTAAGCCAGGCTGTCCACATCACTACAGTTTCTCTTTACAAGCAGAGCCCAAATGGCATTAAGCCAGGCTGTCCACATCACTAGTTTCTCTTTACAAGCAGAGCCCAAATGGCATTAAGCCAGGCTGTCCACATCACTACAGTTTCTCTTTACAAGCAGAGCCCAAATGGCATTAAGCCAGGCTGTCCACATCACTACAGTTTCTCTTTACAAGCAGAGCCCAAATGACATTAAGCCAGACTGTCCACATCACTGCAGTTTCTCTTTACAAGCAGAGCCCAAATGGCATTAAGCCAGGATGTCCACATCACTACAGTTTCTCTTTACAAGCAGAGCCCAAATGGCATTAAGCCAGGCTGTCCACGTCACTGCAGTTTCTATTTACAAGCAGAGCCCAAATGGCATTAAGCCAGGCTGTCCACATCACTACAGTTTCTCTTTACAAGCAGAGCCCAAATGGCATTAAGCAATGCTGTCCACATCACTGCAGTTTCTCTTTACAAGCAGAGTCCAAATGGCATTAAGCCAGACTGTCCACATCACTACAGTTTCTCTTTACAGGCAGAGCCCAAATGGCATTAAGCCAGGCTGTCCACATCACTAAATTTTCTCTTTACAAGCAGAGCCCAAATGGCATTAAGCCAGGCTGTCCACATCACTATAGTTTCTCTTTACAAGCAGAGCCCAAATGGCATTAAGCCAGGCTGTCCACATCACTACAGTTTCTCTTTACAAGCAGAGCCCAAATGGCATTAAGCCAGGCTGTCCACATCACTACAGTTTCTCTTTACAAGCAGAGCCCAAATGGCATTAAGCCAGGCTGTCCACATCAAACATCACAATCATTTGTTTCAAATCTGTCCCTTGCTGTGTTGTATCCTTGCCACCATCCTGCAGTCTGCTTGGCAACCTCTTATTGTTCTTCAGACAGTTACACAGTTACATGTTGGTTTTTGGCACACTCTCAAATTGCTAAATAACTGCATTAATTCATAAATGATCATAAAATGTATTAAGCAAACAGAAAATGAATAATAATGATAAAATCAGTTTATCCTTTTTATGGCTCTTCTTACTTTAAACATCTCAGCTAACAGAACAGAGAGAGAGATGAAGGAGAGCGAGACAGAGAGAGAGAGATTTTGAGGACAGCCTGTTAAAAAAATCCTACAGCGACTCTGAGTCTCAGGGGTGGCGCCGCAGAGGTGAGAAGATGCCTGATTAACTCAGCATGGCCAATTTGAGCCAGTTGGTAACTCATCTACAAGAAAATTTCAAACACCACAGTATACTGTTATGTATGCTGCTGCTTAGTGCTTTAATGGGAGAAGTAACTCACATATATAGATGAACCTTTTCATACCTGGCAGATTATCAAAGAAATATCCTTTTAATGAAAAACAAGAATTGCTGAAAATTCCACAAGTTCTAAAGCATGATGTCCAATTGAGTTGGCTTCAATATCTTGTTGTGTGTGTGTGTGTGTGTGTGTGTGTGTGTATGTCTCTTAGAACTTTGTAAGTAGTGTATATTTTACAGATACATTTATCATCATTTGAAACACTGCATACATCATTTTACTGTTTAGTATATTGATTTAATTGAACAAAGCAGTATTGCGTGATCCAATAAAAATTAAAGAACTATACAGTTTTACAGTTTCAGAAAGACCAATTTGTGTTGCTCAGTAAATTCTTTATATGGTTTGTTTTTATCAAGGGTGCGAGTGTAATCAGTTTCTCTAATTATTTTCTGTTGAATTTTAATTAAGAAAATGAAAGGAAATATTGAAGGTTTGTTGTATTTCAATTTCAGGATAAAGCCGTCCAGTTGGCAAAACAATAGATTGCATAAAAACATTTACATATAATATAAATTATGTAGAATTGCACAATGTTACACTGAAAACTTACAGGAAAAGATGGATCAAAAGATTGCAATTTTTAATTATAGAAATTATATCTTTAGGTGTATATTAAGTAAATTAGTCAATAAAATTTAAAATACTTAATGCAGTATTGCAGCTGTTACATTACAGAAGCAAACTCATACAGAAAGATTACTTTTAAAGCAAAGCACTGGTGACACCTAGTGAAGGATGTTTAAAATGTGCAGCAACCATAGAATATTGTATTTACATATATTTATTGTGTAGTAGTCTGTGTGCCTTTTATACCCATATCAATGCCATGATGTTATTATGAATTAATTTCTAATTCATGCACTAATTTTTGCCCTACAAAGGACTCGTGCATGACTCACATCCAGGGTGTCCTTGTGCCTTAGAGCTTTATGCTGGGCTCCAGCTTCACTGTCACTACAGGCAGGAAAAGTGGTTGTGAACGATAGATTGATGAACAGAATATTTTGGCATTTGACATTCAATTCACAGGCAATTCTATAAATACTGATTATATTCTGAAGCATTTTTCTCATTAGCCACTGATGTTTGAATAATGAGCATCTTGCTGTGTTTATGGTCTTAGGTTGAGTAGTTGGCTTTGTGCCTGTTGGGTGATGCCTGGAAGAGCAGGAAATAAGCCAGAATGACATCCATGCACAGAGCGTCAGAATAGAGAACAGAATTTAAGCTGTTTTCTAGTGCAGCTTTTCCAAAACTTACAGTCCTTTAAAAAATGAGGCCAAAAAAAGGCCAAAATGAGAACTCACTACATTTCTGCTATGGGAACATTTAAATCTCTATTTCTGGGAATTAAAAAAATTCAAAATGAATATTTAAAGAATAATATTATTCCAATAATGCAATTTAATTAGCATATGCACATAAAATACCGTATACACATAAAACAGTCACTAAATCCTTACTTTTTTGAGGGGATATTTGGTACTATTCCTTTTATTTCTTGCAATGGTTTATGAAAGAAATTGGCTTATTTTTATTCATAATTCTGTATTTCAATTATTTGAGGAGTATTCCGGATTCTACTTTTGGTTCAGACCGTGTAGGTTGGCACAGTTGGAATGTCGCATTTGTCATCTTCTTGAGCATTTTTGACATTTTGCCTCCAGCTAAAAGCTGTAAGTAGCTTATAATGGTGTGAAGGAGAGAGATTATGACAATGACTCATCGAACCCAGTGGAGAAAACATATTTGTCTTACTCCAACCATTGCTTTGATCTGGCTTCTGGGGCTCAAACATTCTGCCAAATTTCACACAATACCCAGACTAATATATTCAATTGAGGGGAAACAAGGGAGGGGGGGGGGTGCTCGACACAAGGATGCTCAGCTGTCACATTAGAATAAAGCAAGATGGTACATACAGGACTAACTCAGTGGGTAGCAGTGTTGCCTCATGCCTGGGGGGGTGTGGATCTGAATGCCACCCCTGCTCTGCGTGTGACGGTTGTCTGCTTTCCCTGTGTTCTGTGCGCCTTGTGCTGTCTAGGACAGGTTCCAGACCCCCTGTCCAGCTGACCAGGATAAGCATGGATATTTCTGCATTTTTTTCCTGCATTTGTGGCCATATTTGAATAGTTGGACTTTAGTTACAGAGGTCCAGATATTACCATAGTGCTCTGTATAATTCACCAAACAGCCACTGACATATATTGCTCAGTCTGAAGAGAGCTTGATGGCTGTGCTCTTTAAGGCTGTTTTCTCATGTCTACGGTGTGTCCGAAGCTGTTTAACAAAGAGAGAGGAAAAGGTGAAATGGAAAAATGTAGCATTTTAGTTAAGCGTGTGGAGCTGTAGCGTTTTCATATGGAGCCTGCAGGGGGCGCTCTCCCACTCACACATTTTTCAGCTGCATGCCCCCTTTAACGCGTGGAGCTGTAGCGTTTTCATATGGAGCCTGCAGGGGGCGCTCTCCCACTCTCACACATTTTTCAGCTACATACCCCCTTTAGCCGTAGCATTTTCATATGGACCCTGCAGGGGGCGCTCTCTCACATTTTTCAGTTACATACCCCCTTTAACACGTGGAGCTGTAGCGTTTTCATATGGAGCCTGCAGGGGGCGCTCTGCCACTCTCACACATTTTTTTTGTGTTTTTCTGCTTCAGATTCTGACCTCCTCCTGCCTCTGCGTTACTCTAAACCTTGCAATGCTAGCAATCACACGGCTAAATTACCATTTGAATTCAAATCCATGCCACTGAAACAGACTATTTATAGAGCTATTTCTCCAGAATGAATGCATACAAACATATTTAGTGTTCAAAACACTAACTGTATGATTATAAGATTTAAAAAAAGTAAATCATATGTAATGTTTCACACTGGCTTTAAAAGTGAGGATGAATATTAAATAAAATTATTATTTCATATCATGTGATATTTATAACAAAGGATGTGTCTGTGATTTGTCAGTTATATAAATGCCATTTCTGCATTTTACTGTCATACTTCATTTTTGAGCTCCCCTAATTGTCTGTGTAAATAGGAAATCAAATGCCAGATTATGTTTAATGATAATTTGTTTCTGTTTTAAGAAGAATCTGCTTTTATGTATAGAAAATTTACTTCATCAGTGAACATTTCTTGTAAACAATTCAGCTAGAAGAACTAAAGGATTTTTTGCTGGATGGGACATTTAATTCATTTAATTTCAGGCAGGCACATATGTATGCGTGAATCGAACTAGAAGGTGGAGTGGAGACATGTAGAGGAATATTTTTGCAATCAAAAAACAGCTACAGGAAACCGTAACGCTTTGTTCAGTTCTTACGCCTCGTTGTATGAGAAGGAACCTCGTTTTTTCAGCTTGGTTGATAACACTTTAGCTGAGACCCTGGAAAAACCCAGTGGGAAAACAGCCCGTCCTCCTACTTCTTATTTCTCCTGTACAGAAGAAGTGGCAGACAACAGGAGATTAGACAGAAGTCAATTAAACCATTGCTAGCACTTGAGCAGTCTAACTGTGCTGCATTCCTGACAGAAGGTAATCTGATTTTCACGTGTCACCAAGTTTAATGTGCAAAGCGTAATAACAGTATCTCCCTTCATTTAGCAAAAATTCAAACCTATTTTTAAACTTTGACCTCAGTGCTTCTTTAAGATGTTATCTACATTGTTTTTGCACTTTTATTTTGGGGGTGTCCCTGGCAGTACTGTACATTTTCTTATCAACCCCCATGTAACCACCTCCATATTCTCAATGTACCGGCTATAAAGATAAAGAGGAACATGATCTGAACAGCATACAATGTACTCCATCCAAAACCCTGCATTCAGCCTACAGGTACTCACCAGCTACAAGAGACCATTCCTCCCACACTGCAGATAACTAACAACTGGCTGACGATCTGTGGAGCAGACATTTACCAGTTCTACCAGAGACAAAAGCCCAGGAAAGAGCTACTGATCCACTTCTACACATTACTCATTGAGTCTGATATCAGTAAGCACCAAAATACACAAGAACAGGCTACAACAAACAGTCAGGTGAGGAGAAGAGACCATCAGCGTTAACCTGCTTACCCTCCCGGACCCATACTCAACGCGGGTCAGGAAACAGGAAAACCATCACAGACCCCTCACACCTGGGACATGATCTCTTAGAACTTCTCCCCTCCAGCAGGCTCTACAGATCACGGTGCATCAAAACCAACAGGTACAAGAACAGCTTCTTCCCATAAGCCATCACTGTCATGAACAGCCTGGCCAGTTGCCCCAGTTCAGTTGCACTGTTACCACACATTATCACACAATACCTCATTGTTGAAAATAACTCACTGTACTTCTCGTATTGTTTTGCACATATTGAATTTATTCCAACATTCCTTGCACTGACTACTGCACTTTTTATGCATTTATCAGCCACACATGCACATTGTATATATTAACTGGGCTTCATGAGACCATTGTCTTTTCTTTCCAAAAACTGTGTATGTAATGTGTATGTATGGGAAGCTGTGTCTGCAAACATGCTTGGCCAATAAACCCAAATCTGATTCCCATGATTCCTAACCAATCAGACATAGTGCAATACAATTTGGAATGCAAATTATGGAAAGGCTTGATTTTGGTTTTTAAACACTATCAAAATATGTCACCTTTTCAACAATTATACTTGTTAAATTTCACCACTTACCATTCTTCACTGCAAGTCCCTCTGTTTTTAATATACATCATATTTTTATTTAGAATGCAACTGAGAAATCTTGAAATGTTTAGAGGAGCATCTGATTTTTGCGAAGTGGACCATCTGATTTTTCAAGACAAGTTACATTTAAAATTCAGTATATACTACATTGCCAAGCTGAGCTTTGGGTGCTTCACTGCCTTGATGCTTCACTGCTTTGGGTGCTTCACTGCTTTGATTTAAAATTCAGTATATACTACATTGCCATGCTGAGCTTTGGGTGCTTCACTGCCTTGATGCTTCACTGCTTTGGGTGCTTCACTGCTTTGATTTAAAATTCAGTATATACTACATTGCCAAGCTGAGCTTTGGGTGCTTCACTGCCTTGATGCTTCACTGCTTTGGGTGCTTCACTGCTTTGATTTAAAATTCAGCATATACTACATTGCCATGCTGAGCTTTGGGTGCTTCACTGCTTTGATGCTTCACTGCTTTGGGTGCTTCACTGCTTTAATTTAAAATTCAGCATAATAATAATAATAATAATAATAAATTTAATTTATAATGCACTTTACATTTTACAAAGAAGATCTCAAAGTGCATACAGACAGTGAGAGAATATCACAATAAAAACAACGATAAAAGAGGGAAAAAAAAAAACATTTAGTTAAGTAGTCATTAAAAACATTGGTTAAAAAGAAATGTTTCCAGGTTTTTTTTAAAACATGTAACAGTCTGTGGAGCCCTCAGATGTAGAGGAAGGGCATTCCACAGCCGTGGGGCAGCACTGGAAAAGGCCCTATATCCAGTGTTACGGGAACGAGTCCTGGGAGGTTGGAGAAGGTGTGTGTTGGTGGAGCGGAGAGTGCGTGGGTGACAGAGCGGAGTGAGGAGTTCTGTTAAATACACAGGCGCATCACCATGCAGGCATTGGAAGGTAAGCAAGGAAATTTTGTAGGTGATCCGTGCAGTAACGGGAAGCCAGTGAAGGGAGCGGAGCACGGGAGTGATGTGCTCATGTTTCCTTAGTCTCATCAGGACCCTGGCAGCGCAGTTCTGAACATACTGAAGTTTTTGTATGTTTTTTCCAGGAATCCCGATGAGAAGCGCATTACAATAGTCCAGTCTGGAGGAGATAAAGGCATGCACCAGTTTTTCTGCATCAGAAAGGGAGAGTGTAGGCCGGAGTTTAGCAATATTTCTAAGATGGAAAAAGGAGATTTTGCAAATGTGCTTGATATGGTTTTCAAAAGTAAGTTGAGGGTCAAAAATAACACCAAGATTGGTGACTGTTTTCGAAAGAGAGATGTCCTGACCGAAGAAAGAGATAGTGACGATATATAGCATATATTACATTGCTATGCTGAGCTTTGTGTGCTTCACTGCCTTGATGCTTCATTGCTTTGGGTGCTACATTTGCAGTGCTCAGTCACTGACCAAAGGTATACACACCGCGTGGGCATCCCCCTGCTGGGGACACCAAAACCTTCCGTTCATGACAGTTTCCCAGTGATCATGAGATGATAATTCCCTTATTCCTGCTCTGCTTAAACTGAACTTGAGTGGAAAACGTTTGAATAGTTAGTCCATTAAAATGACTGCTATTTCCATTCCATTTTGATAAATGTTTTGTATTATTATTTGTCCTGGGTACCTTTCAAATTAAAAGCTTGATAGTGTCCAGAGAACCATCAACATGTAAGCACTTGCGGAGGTTCATAGAGGTAAAATATACACATAAATGTAAAATGATTACTCCTTAAATATGTCCCAGGGCCCATTTAATCAGCTCATTATATTTTCACCGCATTGTCATATCCATGTGTCCTCTGACTCCTGTAGAGTGACTAAATTAAAATGCCCAGCAGGGACTCAGATTTTACTGTAAGTTGCTGGTGTCATGGAGGCTGAACCTTTCATTCTCTGGAAGACAAAGCTGCCTTGGGTCACAGCACAGTCCAATGATTTCTAATCTAATTTTCTCAGCTTATCCCAGGCTGCTGACCCCATTGCCTAATCACAGGCACCTTTATCACAGTGAAATAAAGACTTTAAGGGCAAAATAAAAATCAAGACAATAAGAATTCGGTAAAATTATATTTTAAAATAGTTTTGTAAACAACAAATTACATGGTGATGAAAAGAAGGAACAGGAACTTTTTTGGAAAAGGTTATGGTTAGGGAATTTATCTGGGAATGGTTATGGTTAGGGAATTTATGTAGGAATGGTTAGGGTTAGGGAATTTATCTAGGAATGGTTAGGGTAAGGGAATTTGGAAATGGTTATGGTTAGGGAATTTATCTAGGAATGGTTATGGTTAGGGAATTTATCTAGGAATGGTTAAGGTTAGGGAATTTATCTGGGAATGGTTATGGTTAGGGAATTTATGTAGGAATGGTTAGGGTTAGGGAATTTATCTAGGAATGGTTAGGGTTAGGGAATTTATCTAGGAAAGGTTAGGGTTAGGGAATTTGGAAATGGTTATGGTTAGGGAATTTATCTAGGAATGGTTAGGGTAAGGGAATTTGGGAATGGTTATGGTTAGGGAATTTATCTAGGAATGGTTAAGGTTAGGGAATTTATCTGGGAATGGTTAGGGTTAGGGAATTTATGTAGGAATGGTTAGGGTTAGGGAATTTATCTAGGAAAGGTTAGGGTTAGGGAATTTGGAAATGGTTATGGTTAGGGAATTTATCTAGGAATGGTTAAGGTTAGGGAATTTATCTGGGAATGGTTATGGTTAGGGAATTTATGTAGGAATGGTTAGGGTTAGGGAATTTATCTAGGAATGGTTAGGGTTAGGGAATTTATCTAGGAATGGTTAGGGTTAGGGAATTTATCTAGGAAAGGTTAGGGTTAGGGAATTTGGGAATGGTTATGGTTAGGGAATTTATCTAGGAATGGTTAAGGTTAGGGAATTTATCTGGGAATGGTTATGGTTAGGGAATTTATGTAGGAATGGTTAGGGTTAGGGAATTTATCTAGGAAAGGTTAGGGTTAGGGAATTTGGAAATGGTTATGGTTAGGGAATTTATCTAGGAATGGTTAAGGTTAGGGAATTTATCTGGGAATGGTTATGGTTAGGGAATTTATGTAGGAATGGTTAGGGTTAGGGAATTTATCTAGGAATGGTTAGGGTTAGGGAATTTATCTAGGAAAGGTTAGGGTTAGGGAATTTGGGAATGGTTATGGTTAGGGAATTTATCTAGGAATGGTTAAGGTTAGGGAATTTATCTGGGAATGGTTATGGTTAGGGAATTTATGTAGGAATGGTTAGGGTTAGGGAATTTATCTAGGAAAGGTTAGGGTTAGGGAATTTGGAAATGGTTATGGTTAGGGAATTTATCTAGGAATGGTTAAGGTTAGGGAATTTATCTGGGAATGGTTATGGTTAGGGAATTTATGTAGGAATGGTTAGGGTTAGGGAATTTATCTAGGAATGGTTAGGGTAAGGGAATTTGGAAATGGTTAGGGTTAGGGAATTTATCTAGGAATGGTTAAGGTTAGGGAATTTATCTGGGAATGGTTATGGTTAGGGAATTTATCTAGGAATGGTTAGGGTTAGGGAATTTGGAAATGGTTAGGGTTAGGGAATTTATCTAGGAAAGGTTAGGGTTAGGGAATTTGGAAATGGTTAGGGTTAGGGAATTTATCTAGGAATGGTTAAGGTTAGGGAATTTATCTGGGAATGGTTATGGTTAGGGAATTTATCTAGGAATGGTTATGGTTAGGGAATTTGGAAATGGTTAGGGTTTGGGAATTAATTTGGGAATGGTTAGGGTTGGGGAATTGATTTGGGAATGGTTAGGGTTGGGGAATTGATTTGGGAATGGTTAGGGGTAGGGAATTGATTTGGGAATGGTTAGGGGTAGGGAAATCGTGGTGTGGAGTTTGGTTTAGAAAAAATAGCAGGAGGGAACAAAACCAAAAAGAGTTATTTAGGTGTCAGCATAAGGTAGACAGAAAAAACACAACGGGCATCACAGCACTTTGCCTTCATTTATCTTTTGGACCTGGTAATGGAGTCAGGGTGAATTTTCCCACTCCTTCCATCTTTTTGGAAGAGATCTGTTCCTTTTGCTCAATCTCCACATCTCTGATAATAATGAGGTTTTTCATTTTGGTGACACTGATTGATTGCTGTGATTTTGAAAGATTTAGCTGCACAGAAAAACTGATTCGGTACCTGCACTTAAAAATTTTAATAGTAAAAATTTGAAGTCTGTTTCAGAAAATGTAGTTAAACAGTTGAGGGAAAAAAATGTAAAAGAAGACCTTGCACATTCTGAGGAATTACAACAGATGGTAGTGGGAGGGGCAGGTAACACAACAGTCATGTTGAAAAGGGAAGCAAATATGGCAACAATGTGGGGAAGTAAAAGATTCTGGGAGAGGAGCCCAAACAGCTTATGCATGATTTCTTAGTCTGCTATTGTTTTCACTGACCCAATTTCCATTTTTAGGAAGTATGGCAATTTTAGGTTTTTGCAATTGGCTACAAGCATTTCTCAATACATCCATACAAAGGCAAAATGCAGTAAGTACTCTGACACTGAAGCCAAGAAAAGGCTCAGCCAGGATCATCTAGTTATATGGCTGATCTATGAGTACAGATACATTTGCATTTGCATTGATATGGTCACTGCACACAATGGATCTCCGGTGCTAATACGTTCAAGTACTTTAGGTATCTATACAATAAAGTATTGTCTTTGGACAAGGATAGAACACATGGCCATACAGCCACATATTTAAATATATGTAATGGGGACTCATGTAACAGTATTACTGGTACTGTATGTTGTCTAGTGGATTTCCTGTGTTTGCAGAGAGGCATGAAGCCTGAAGCTGGACAGGCAGCCCACACATCTATCATTGAGAATGAAGCTGGTTTCTGCTTGGCCAAAGCTTACTGGTGAGGATGGGATGAATGCAGCTAAATCCTGATAGGGACTGGTGTTATATAAACTGCTAATTACACCACAGAAAACTGAGCGCCACGTTCCTGGATGATCTGAATGAAAGGCTCAGCTAGGAGAGATCAGCATTCGTAACTGTATGGGACAGTGTAGCATTTCTTCACAGAATGGTTTGCAGCTCTTCCTCACGCCTTGCTCTATTTCCTCAGTCACACAGAGGATTGTTTTCTGTAGCGAGGTGGAGAGTGGCTGCCATCAACCTGACCAAACGCCTTAAGATATCTGCAGAAGAGACAGATCAGGCATGCCAAGACATTCCTTCCCAGGAATATTGTGGGAGGACATAAGGAGTGATGTGCATGAGATCCAGATGCAGAGACAGGGTCGTCAAGCATTTCTGTCTATGTGTTATCAATCAGTACCTCATGTACTGTAGGTCTGTATGTACCGTGGCACTCGGGAAGCGGTGGGAATACAAGCCCACACTCCAGGGAGGCAGAATGTTTCTAGAAAAACCCGATTCAGAGAGTAGGACACATCTGGGGCAGCTGGAGCTCATCAGCAGTGTCCACTTCAGACAACACCGGGGAAACCAGGAGTAATGAGATGGACTGCAGGGTTGGGAGAAAGAAGGAGTAGGGCAGAGAAAACAGGGAAGCAGAGGGAATGCCAAAGCAGCTCATCGATTTTCAATAGTTACTCTGTCAAGGAATTTTAGCTGGAGTATCAGGCACCTATTATTATGAAGTGTCTGGAAAGACTGGTGCTGAAACATATAAAGGCAGCCACCATGTTTGATAGCAGCAATACTGACTGGGAACCAACAGTGAACAGTGCTGTGTCCTATGTTCACTGTTGGTTCCCAGTCAGTATTGCTGCTATCAAACATGGTGGCTGGTTTGCCTAATGTGAAAGGATATGAATGGCCTTCAGGATATGTTTCCACATGGTGTTTCTAAAGCCACCTTACCTCTCACACATGAAAAAATCCATGACATTACTTGTGTTCATGATAGCATCAACCGCCACAATTATAAATAGGTGTCTGTGAAGCAGAGGGCAGTAGATAAAAGGTCCTTGTTCATGCAGTTACTTCACCAAAGCCTTTAAATGTTTTCCTCCAGTCATTACAGTTACAATGTCCTCCAGCTGTGAGGCTTGGTTTACCATCATTTAATACTCCCCATACAGATGTGGACAGATTTGTTTGTACCCCTAAAGAGACTATTTATCCTTGCATTATAGTCATGTTTCAAACTAAGTGTTTAACCTTAATTAGTATCACAGGTGCCTTCAAGCATTTCATCAACCATTCAGCCTATTTAAGGGGGAAGAACATGCTGCTGTGTTGTTTGGTATCATTGTGTGCACCACACTGAACATGGACCAGAGAAAGCAGAGGAGAGAGCTGTCTGGGGATCTCAGGAAGATGATTATAGATAACCATGTTAATGGTAAAGGCTATAAGACCATCTTCAAGCAGCTTCATGTTCCTCTGACCACAGTTGCCAATATTTTTAAACAGTATAAGGTTAATGGGACTGTAGCCAACCTCCCAGGACGTGAACGCAAGAGGAAATGCAACCCCAGGTTGGCGAGAAGGAGAGTGCGGATGGTAGAAAAAGAGCCAAGGAAACCATCCAAAACCATTCAAGCTGTTGACAAGTTTCTGGGAGAATGTCCTTTGGACTGATGAAACAAAACTGGAGCTTTTTGACCAGTCACATCAGCTCTTTGTTTACAAAATGAAGCTTTAAACAAAAAGAACAGCATACCTACCGTTAAACATGGAGGGGATCAGTTTTGCTTTGGGCTGCTTTGCTGCACCTGGCACAGGGAACCTTGAATCTGTGAAGAGCACAATGAAGTTGCAAGACTACTAAGGCATCCTGGAGCAAAGCATACTGCCCAGTGTCAGGAAGGTACTGCTCCTCCAGCAGGATAATGACACAAAACATACAACTAAAAGCACCAAAGAATGTCTGAGAATAAAACATTGGACTATTCTTAAACAGCCCTCCATGAGCCCAGATCTTAATGCTATTGAACATCTATGGAAAGATCTGGAAATTGCTGTGTGGAGACACCGCCCTTCAAACCTGTGACAGCTTGAGCAGTTTGCTCACTACCTGTTGGCAAATGCATACGTCTCATTGTGAAATACAGAGAATTATTTGGCAGTGATTGCTGCAAAAGGTGCCACAAAATCATTATGTACATTTTTTTTTCTTTTTTGTCTGTGCCATTTTCATTTGTTTAATTATAGAAATTATTAAACTGAACCAATAATCAAAAGCAAAGTCTGATTTTTGTTAAACAAACAATAAGGGATGCCACTGAACTTTTGTCAGTTTCAGGTTATTAGAGAGTGGGGTTTTTGTGAAAAGGTACCAACAAATGTATCCATGTCTGTATATGTTAATCCCCACATGCACCTGATGAGTCATCCTCTTTTATGACTGCTGCAGTATGCGCTACCTAGTGGGAAAACACAATCACCTCAACAATGCCTCACTGCTGCAGCGTAGGCCTTCATGGCATATGGCACTGTACAGTTGCACTGGGGCAGGGTTCCCCAGTTCCAGTCCTGGAGGGCCAGAATCCAGCAAAGATTTCCCTGCTCAAACACATCTTAATCAGCTAATTTACTGGGTTTAGTAGGTGTGTTTGAGCTGGTATTAACAGAGGAGCTGGTATTAAAAGAAGGATCAAGCAACAGCAATACAGTACAATCCCCTGAAGATTGTTACATGGAAAGTAAGATCATTTGTGAATAAGATGGAGGAATTAATCATACTGACAAGGACCCAGAGTGAATACTGCAGCTTCGTGTGCTTCTCTAAAACCTGGAAGCATGACAATGTTCTGGATTCATATGTTTTTACTTTGAGGGGGTTTGTAACAGTAAAAGAGGACAGAATTCAACAGCGTGGCAAGAAAAAGGGAAGTGGACTTGTCCTTGTGAACAACTAATATCTTAACGCTGAACAAATTATACCACCAATGTCCATCCACACCAAGCTTTGTGTTTGCTTTGGGGATTCTCAATAGTATAAGTTTGGCAGTACAGGTTTTGTAAGCAACGGATGAGTTTTGCAGCAGGTGACACAAATACGGTGGAGACAAATGTAGAAGAGTTTTATAGAAAAATGTACACTCACCTAAAGGATTATTAGGAACACCATACTAATACGGTGTTTGACCCCCTTTCGCCTTCAGAACTGCCTTAATTCTACGTGGCATTGATTCAACAAGGTGCTGAAAGCATTCTTTAGAAATGTTGGCCCATATTGATAGGATAGCATCTTGCAGTTGATGGAGATTTGTGGGATGCACATCCAGGGCACGAAGCTTCCGTTCCACCACATCCCAAAGATGCTCTATTGGGTTGAGATCTGGTGACTGTGGGGGCCATTTTAGTACAGTGAACTCATTGTCATGTTCAAGAAACCAATTTGAAATGATTTGATCAGAGGATGGGTACATAGTGGTCATAAAGGGATGGACATGGTCAGAAACAATGCTCAGGTAGGCCGTGGCATTTAAACGATGCCCAATTGGCACTAAGGGGCCTAAAGTGTGCCAAGAAAACATCCCCCACACCATTACACCACCACCAGCCTGCACAGTGGTAACAAAGCATGATGGATCCATGTTCTCATTCTGTTTACGTCAAATTCTGACTCTACCATTTGAATGTCTCAACAGAAATCGAGACTCATCAGACCAGGCAACATTTTTCCAGTCTTCAACTGTCCAATTTTGGTGAGCTCGTGCAAACTGTAGCCTCTTTTTCCTATTTGTAGTGGAGATGAGTGGTACCTGATGGGGTCTTCTGCTGTTGTAGCCCATCCGCCTCAAGGTTGTGCGTGTTGTGGCTTCACAAATGCTTTGCTGCATACCTCGGTTGTAACGAGTGGTTATTTCAGTCAAAGTTGCTCTTCTATCAGCTTGAATCAGTCGGCCCATTCTTCTCTGACCTCTAGCATCAACAAGGTATTTTCGCCCACAGGACTGCCGCATACTGGATGTTTTTCCCTTTGCACACCATTCTTTGTAAACCCTAGAAATGGTTGTGCGTGAAAATCCCAGTAACTGAGCAGATTGTGAAATACTCAGACCGGCCCGTCTGGCACCAACAACCATGCCATGCTCAAAATTGCTTAAATCACCTTTCTTTCCCATTCTGACATTTAGTTTCGAGTTCAGGAGATTGTCTTGACCAGGACCACACCCCTAAATGCATTGAAGCAACTGCCATGTGATTGGTTGATTAGATAATTGCATTAATGAGAAATTGAACAGGTGTTCCTAATAATCCTTTAGGTGAGTGTATATTTCGACGTGTGTTTAAAGGCCAATTTACAAAAGAGTAAAGCATGTAGTTTTTGAAGGGAGCATTTTATAGCAAATTGTATAGCAGACTTGTGAAGAACATCAAGCTTCTACAGCACACTCTTATAAGCTGACCTGTAAATGGCATCACCATAATCAGGGATGGGAAGAATAGTCATTTTAACAAGTGCCAGTTTTGCTGAACAAGTAAGAGTAGAATGAATTCTATACAAAAACCCAATTCTGAGTGTAACTTTGGACTGTAAACAGTTGATATGATGCGCAAAAGATAGAGAGCTATCTAGCCAGATACCCAGATATTTGTACTCTGTGCCACAGTCTTCAAGAGTCCCATCAACAGCTATTCTGCAAAACCACATAACCTTAGTTTCTGTTACATTTAAAGCTAGGTGAAGAGTACAGAAAGCCCGATGGACCCTAAAAAACTACCTTGAAGTGTTGTAAATACTGTATCAGGAGATTAACCTGAGGCATAAAGGACCAAATCATCAGATGACTCCAGTAAAAATAGGAACATCATTTATATAAACAGAAAATAATGTGGGACCAAGGATTGAGCACTGTAAAACCCCTTCAGTGACAAATAACAGTTTGGAGAGTGATTGTTCAAGTTTTCCCTGTTGTACCCTTTTATCGTTAACATCTAAGAAGTCTGAGAACCATGTTAATGCAAGACCAGAGACTCCAATACTGCTCAATCTGTCAAGAAGAGCAGTATCATCAACAGTATAAAAAGCTTTGGCAAGATCTATAAAATAGCTGTAGAATATGAGCGGCAGTGATATCATTTAAAACCTTAAGAGTTGCTGGGACACAACCAAACCCAGTTCAAAAATCAGACTGGACTCCAGTCAAGATTTTACAAACAACCAGATAATTTGTCAGTTGCGTGGGTTGAAAGATGCATCATGACTGATTAATGAACAAATATGAGATTAGTGTTTAACTTGTGTTATTCATGACTTGTTTCATCAGCAGTTCCTTCAGTAGCTGACAAAGGTTTACAGAATTAACAGATATAGTAATAAATATAGATATATAGATAAAGCATGCATCGCGATTCATTAATGATGAATTAACATGAGATCAATATGTAACTAAGGCTTAATTTGTGGTTATATAATACATAAGTAATATCACAATACTATATTATCTGTACCCCGTCAAGTAAAGTACTGTAATAAATAGAGTTATCCTGTTCACAAGGTTAAGCTTGTTATCAACTCATCCTTCACTTTGCTGTCACTAAGTGCTTCAGTTTTGGTGTGATTTGCCTCAAAATTTCACCCCTTTCAGGTTGTTACTGCAAAGTTTGAAAAATATCTGTAAAATACTTTGAGCCTAAATAAGCCTAAATGTATATAACAAAAAATATCAACTGACAAAAAGAGACACGTGCAGAGATGACATGAGGCCTCAGGTGTATGTAGTCAGATGGAAACATTTTAATTCCATCACTGATTGGGAAGTCTCCCATGTATGTGGCACAATTGTCCTCTAAGTGATCTTCCTTTCATTCCTCACACAAAAAGGGAGTTCTTTTCTACATAGGATAAACGCCCTTTTGATTTAATGCCACAAAATCCGATAATTTATGCAGGTTAATACAATCTCTGCAAGGAATGATTGAGACATGCCTTGAGATATTTTTATATGATCATCACCCATCTGATTAAATGCTACAAATCCAGATAATTAATGCAAGTTGCGTCAATCTCTATAGGGAATGATTGAGACATGCCATGAGCAATTTGTTATCTTAACTGGGCGTTGTAGGACTTTAGCTGCAACATTAAAATCCTTATTAAATGACAAACAGTGTTCTGATAAGTTAACTGGGTTTTCTCAGGTACGTAACCATGTATTAAATGAAGGGACTTAAACCTCACATAAAATCTGGCACCCAAAATCCTGCCCCCCCTTCAGTCAGCTAAATCACTGTGTGGGACCCCCCACTTCCCTCCCTGTCAGGAAAATTTACCAAGGGGGAAATTCATTTCTGGCTACTGGGCTGGGTGTTCTGATAGTCTTACCACTTAATAATAATGAATGAATTAGTTAATAATAATGAAGTTGCAATTCATTATGTTAACTGTTTGATAATATGTGTGCTTCAAGAAATGTGCTTAAGGACATTTTTAAGAAAGAGAATGAAGTTCTGATTTGCCATTCCATGACACAGATGTGGACAATTATTTGCATATATGTACAATATGATATTTGAATATCAGTATTTTCTACTAGGCACCATTAATCATAACAACAGCTATCATTTATGCTCAGGGCTAAATTCACTATACCCTCACAGCTACACTAAAAGAACTGACTGTTCAAGCTTTCTTTGTAATATAAGGCTACTTCAGCCAATAGTGAAATAGCATTATTTTAAAAACTGTTGTTGCATGTCTTTTTACATAGGCAAGCAGTCCCCACTATCCTGCTCCCCCCCAATATTGGTTATTAATGTAGCTCTATAGCATGATAAGAATAATTGATGCTTATATATCCTGAAAATACCAGTATGTCCTGAGACTCAGAGACAGTTTCAGACAATTCCCCAGAAATCCTCTGAAACTATCACCTTGTATTTTTAACCTGCCCAACCACACCCAAACTACTTACAGCCGTGTTTGTTCATTGTTCTTAAAAGGTGTGACTGTAAGAAATTATGAGAGAGGATTCAGCCACTTGCCGCCACAGGCCAGAGTCTGCACCACTAATGTGGGAGATAAAGAAAACAAAAGGACAAGAACCAGTTTGTATTCCTAGCTATGTGGGGACAGCAATAATCATTATTGGGCGCTGTTTAGAGTCTGGGAAAATAATTTACAGCCTTTAGCATAAAAACATTAACATACAATAATTTAGAAGGAAGGTTTCAAGAGTGATTAATAGATTGTTGCTGTTGTTATTATCCAACCAATTTCATACTGCTTATTTATTGATATATGAAGAGAAATACCAAAATATGGACATGGTGCATGTAAACGACCCTTACATGAATAGGGGTCTATCAGGAACTTAAGTCAAAGGCTGTGTCCCAATCCAGGGGCTGCATCCTTCGTAGGCTGCGGTCTACGTATCCTCGTCCTTCTAAAGATCTGTGCAGTGGATCTTGGGATAGATTGGGCTGCCAATGACCCTGGGGTGGATCCTTAGCGAAATGTATTAGTTTAATATTAAAATGTTGTTCTTCATAATTAGTTTAATAAAAGCTTTCAAATTAAAGAAGCAGATTTAAATCAATGTTGCCTTTAGAAATTGGTTTCACTGTGAGGTAGGAAAATATAATAGAAAATAGAAATATAAAGACAGTTGTGGTATTTAAAGCATTAATGAAATATGAGCAGCATTAGCTGATAACAAAGTGAATCAGAACCAAGAAATATATATAAAAATTTTATGCTGCAGTGTATGGATATGATATGGATATGGTATAGATATGGTATAGACTTGCTATAAATCCAGAGTTAGAATAGATGCTAAGGACCATGAAAACATTCCTGGAAGGTAAAAAAAACATGGTCCCATTTGCACTACTTTTATTCACCCTGAGCACCTGCCCCTTTGCCAGAATGATTGAAAGTACCTCACATTTACTGATGGGGGCGTCCCTCCCCGGTCGAGCACCTGCTACCTTGCCCGAATGATTGAAAGTACCTCACATTTACTGATGGGGGCGCCCCTCCCCAGTCGAGCACCTGCTACCTTGCCCGAATGATTGAAAGTACCTCACATTTACTGATGGGGGCGCCCCTCCCCAGTCGAGCACCTGCTACCTTGCCCGAATGATTGAAAGTACCCCACGTTTACTGAGAGGGTGCCCCTCCCCAATCGAGCACCTACCCCTTTGCCAAAATGATTGAAAGTACCTCACATTTACTGATGGGGGCGCCCCTCCCCGGTCGAGCACCTGCTACCTTGCCCGAATGATTGAAAGTACCTCACATTTACTGATGGGGGCGCCCCTCCCCAGTCGAGCACCTGCTACCTTGCCCGAATGATTGAAAGTACCCCACGTTTACTGAGAGGGTGCCCCTCCCCAATCGAGCACCTACCCCTTTGCCAAAATGATTGAAAGTACCTCACATTTACTGATGGGGGCGCCCCTCCCCAATCGAGCACCTACCCCTTTGCCAAAATTATTGAAAGTACCTCACATTTACTGATGGGGGCGCCCCTCCCCGGTCGAGCACCTGCTACCTTGCCCGAATGATTGAAAGTACCCCACGTTTACTGAGAGGGTGCCCCTCCCCAATCGAGCACCTACCCCTTTGCCAAAATGATTGAAAGTACCCCACGTTTACTGAGAGGGTGCCCCTCCCCAATCGAGCACCTACCCCTTTGCCAAAATGATTGAAAGTACCTCACATTTACTGATGGGGGCGCCCCTCCCCGGTCGAGCACCTGCTACTTTGCCCGAATGATTGAAAGTACCTCACATTTACTGATGGGGGCGCCCCTCCCCAGTCGAGCACCTGCTACCTTGCCCGAATGATTGAAAGTACCCCACGTTTACTGAGAGGGTGCCCCTCCCCAATCGAGCACCTACCCCTTTGCCAAAATGATTGAAAGTACCTTACATTTAATGATGGGGGCGCCCCTCTCCTATATAAAAAATATAAGCATGATCTCCAAAAGCTCATAAAATATGCAAAAATTCAATATCACACAAGAGCAGAAAGCCAGTAGAGAGGCTTCCAGGATACACAACCATTTTACTTCAACTGATTTATTGTTTATTTTTATCCATATATGTGCGTGGCATACAAACAGTAATCTGTGTGCATGCGAGTCTTTGTCGGTCCAGGAAAGTGTTGGAAGCTAATGCTTGTATCAGTTAGCTGTCTTTGGAATCTTTCTTGTGAAACCTAAAAGTGAAGACCACACAGATAACCTGGCAAATGACGGAATCCTCCTGGTGATTGGGGCAGTTCTCCTACAATTTGAGTAGTGTGGCGTCTGCAGTGGCAGTGCTGTTGAATCTTATGTCAATAAAAATGTTTTAATCGAGCTCTCCTGTCGTTACAACCTTGAATGTAATGTGCAATCAGTGTAGCATGATTTCCGTAAAAATAAAAAAATGAATATACTGTAACGATATGTATTGAATGCTAGATGGCAATTTTGTCTGTACACTATAATGTATGGGAGGTATTTTCTGCAAAAAATAAAATGAAAATGAAAATGATAAAAAGAAAATACAATCTCCACTTTGCCATTTAGTTTCCATAGTCTGTGCGCAAAAATCCTGCAAAAATGAAAAAGAAATCAAAATAACACCATTTGCATTTTCATTTTCCACTCAGGCACGAGTAATTTGTGCAAAAATTAAGTATAAAATTAAAAGAACACTTTGTCTTTTCATTATCTCTTTTGCATTTTCATTTTCAATATACTCGCGGTATTTTAGTGTCATAATTAAAATGAAATCGCTAATCGGTAAAAGAAAGAGCAATATCGACTTTGCATTTGCTTTATCTTCACAGCATGCACATTAACTGCTAAAATGAAAATGAAAATGAAATCTTTTCATCATATTTACTTTTCTGAGGCTTATCGGTACATCTATGACAATATTAAAAAGAAAACTCAAAATGGATAAACCGAAATCAAAGTGCCCGTTTGGATTTTCATTTTCAGCACAAACAGCACTGAGGCTGTAAAAATGAAAAGACAAACACAAATGAGTTACAGCGCCATCTACTGCACTTTGACTTTTCGTTTTCCATTTAGCATTTTCGTTTCCTACTTTTCATTTTCGTTTTCAAGTTCACATCATGCAAATATATGCTAATAAGGCGGGTGGGTCGATGGGCGTGTCTACGACTACAAACCAGTAAGGGTTCAGTCCCAAAAAGGCAGCTGGCAGGAGAAAGTGACGTCACAGGCACCCGTCAAGGCAGGTAGCGGCAGCTGCCACTTCTTAGCGGCAGCTGCCACTCCGTTACAGGCACCCGTCAAGGCAGGTAGCGGCAGCTGCCACTCCGTCACAGGCACCCGTCAAGGCAGGTAGCGGCAGCTGCCACTCCGTCACAGGCACCCGTCAAGGCAGGTAGCGGCAGCTGCCACTCCGTCACAGGCACCCGTCAAGGCAGGTAGCGGCAGCTGCCACTAAGGAGCTTGGCAGCTGCCAGTTCTTAGTGGCAGCTGCCACTTCTGTCCGTCGCTAGTGGCGCTTAACAGTGGCAGGTCCCGTTCGAATACAGTGCCTGCCGGGGTACAGAGACAGCCACCGCCGCTCGTGGAAGTAAACCCGAGATGCTGTGCACGGCTACGATAAACTGGAATACGGAAATAAATTGAGGACTTGTTTAATCTTTGTAATCTTTGTCGATTTGCACTTTGTAGACGGTACCTAAGCTCTCCTCAGACAGCGGACTGCTCATAGGGAGCAATGTTATCCGTATTTCTGTAAATACATATTGTTTGGACGAAAATCCAGTTGTAGCTCATTGTCTACCTTACCACTGTTAAATAGACCCGTATATTGTGTTGTAAGAACGTTTTGTTTAAGATTTATTGAGCCGCGAAGTTCGAATCTGCCAATATCGTCCCAACTTTACCGAACTATTGCAGTTGATCATTTAGCCGATGTACAGAATCTCTGGTTTAAGCTACTTCCAGGAGTGGCGGGTAGGTGCCTCTCTGCTGTATCTGAACGGCACCTGCCACTAGACCTGCCACTACCGGCAGGCACTGTTCCCGAACGGCTCCTGTCACTGTTTAGCGCCACTAGCGACAGCACAATCATTGCTTTTGATCATTTAGCCGATGTACAGAATCTCTGGTTTAAGCTACTTCCAGGAGTGGCGGGTAGGTACCTCTCTACTGTATCTGAACGGCACCTGCCACTAGAGCTGCCACTAGACCTGCCACTACCGGCAGGCACTGTTCCCGAACGGCTCCTGTCACTGTTTAGCGCCACTAGCGACAGTACAATCATTGCTTTCTCAAATACTATCTTAAAGAGATGTAGAGTCAGCAACAATAATATAATTCGTAGTCATACAAAGATTAAACAAGTCCTCAATTTATTTCCGTATTCCAGTTTATCGTAGCCGTGCACAGCATCTCGGGTTTACTTCCACGAGTGGCGGTGGCTGTCTCTGTACCCCGGCAGGCACTGTATTCGAACGGGACCTGCCACTGTTAAGCGCCACTAGCGACGGACAGAACTGGCAGCTGCCACTAAGAACTGGCAGCTGCCACTAAGAACTGGCAGCTGCCACTAAGAACTGGCAGCTGCCAAGCTCCTTAGTGGCAGCTGCCGCTACCTGCCTTGACGGGTGCCTGTGACGTCACTTTCTCCTGCCAGCTGCCTTTTTGGGACTGAACCCTTACTGGTTTGTAGTCGTAGACACGCCCATCGACCCACCCGCCTTATTAGCATATATTTGCATGATGTGAACTTGAAAACGAAAATGAAAAGTAGGAAACGAAAATGCTAAATGGAAAACGAAAAGTCAAAGTGCAGTAGATGGCGCTGTAACTCATTTGTGTTTGTCTTTTCATTTTTACAGCCTCAGTGCTGTTTGTGCTGAAAATGAAAATCCAAACGGGCACTTTGATTTCGGTTTATCCATTTTGAGTTTTCTTTTTAATATTGTCATAGATGTACCGATAAGCCTCAGAAAAGTAAATATGATGAAAAGATTTCATTTTCATTTTCATTTTAGCAGTTAATGTGCATGCTGTGAAGATAAAGCAAATGCAAAGTCGATATTGCTCTTTCTTTTACCGATTAGCGATTTCATTTTAATTATGACACTAAAATACCGCGAGTATATTGAAAATGAAAATGCAAAAGAGATAATGAAAAGACAAAGTGTTCTTTTAATTTTATACTTAATTTTTGCACAAATTACTCGTGCCTGAGTGGAAAATGAAAATGCAAATGGTGTTATTTTGATTTCTTTTTCATTTTTGCAGGATTTTTGCGCACAGACTATGGAAACTAAATGGCAAAGTGGAGATTGTATTTTCTTTTTATCATTTTCATTTTCATTTTATTTTTTGCAGAAAATACCTCCCATATATAATGTAGTTATACTGATATTTGTACCTTTATGAATTTGTATGCAGTAGCCTACATGAACCTAATGATGTTTTTGTTAAGAAAAGATATCAGCATATGAGGTGATACCTTTGCTTCTTTTAAAAATCGCAGTGTAGCTGTAGGCAGCTAAATATATTTTTTACTTTCAGTTCATCATCGTATTGACTCTCACCATTTTAAATAGCCCGGGGTCGGTTCCCGCCTGCGCCCACTGTTCCCGTGATAGGCTCCGGTCTCCCCGCGACCCCAATGGGATAAAGCGGTTTCAGGAAATGGATGGATGGATGGATGGATATGTCTCTACATTTAACCTTCAGTTAAAGGCGTATTAATCGCAACAATACTTGCTTAACATTGTTTAAAAATGCTACTGTATATGCTGAACCTTTCATTACTGTGCCAGATTCCTCCAAATAACTTAACTGTAAGGAAGAAAAAATACACTTGTTACGGGAACAACCTTTGCGGCCGGGAAAATGCAGACAGACCTGTTGACTACAGTACTTCCCTGTTTAACCTAAAAGAATACGATCATCTCATTGGCTGGAGTGATTTATCAATGTTGCGTAATGTTATTGTCACAACGGTATTTAAAGAGAGGGTTTGTGCAGTTTGAAGAAGTTTTATGCACAGAGCAGGAATCCTGAAAGACAAATCCTATCACCATGGGTAAGTATTGCACAGTGCATCGTCAAACGTACGTTTCACTTCATGCTGTGACAATAAAATACAATTAAATATAATACATTTCCTTATTTCCTTGATACAAGTTATGTGTAATTCCGTTGCTTCTTTTTGTTATTACGACACACGCAGTAAATGTTTATAATGAACTGTTGCTTTGAGAAAGAATGCAGAGACTTTTGAGGGGCAGAAGCGCGCGGACAGAGGTGCCCCTTGGATGACCGTCGCTGATCGAAAAGGGGAACTAGGGACGTGAAAGTGGAGCCGTGCACCCCCCATCATCATTGAAAACCGAAAGTAATGTTTTCTCTTTCTGTTATTTCCCATTCAGCTTGCATTTACGGCGATGTTATGAAGATTGACACCACAGGCGCATCAGATAAAACAGCTAAACAAGACAAACTTACTGTTCATGGTACGTAGAAAATACGATCATTTTATAAACTGTAGTTATATAGGGTGTGACTGTAAAGCCCACAGGACGGTATGTATGTCTTTTATGCTCACAACAAACCCCACTTTTATACCTTGGAGATGTAAAATTTCCCGTGATTCTGCGTTGCAAACATTTAGTTTATTGGATAAGGAATTTTTACATTCTTGCTGCACATTTGACAATTCGACTAATAGTTGACTAAAGGCAAAGCATCCTGAGAACGTTGTTTAATAGGAACGCCATCAGATTAGTCTTATGTAGGATTGTAAAATATGGATCAGCAGATGCGCCGTTCTCAGGCCCGGCAGCAGCAATAACTTCGCAAACGAGCAAAGGAAATTGCACCATTGAATTACATCGGCAGAGAACGGCGAGGTTAACAATTTAGCCCGTTATCTCGGTAAGTCCTTTACACGACGCGTAGGCTTTTTGCGATTCTGCATTCGGATAGAGGAAACAATACCTAGGCGTCTGACAATTTAAAACAGAAGTTGGCGCCCTAGGCGGCCGTCTGTGTTGCCTATGAGATTGACCAGCCCTGTGTTTGTGTGTCAGTGTACCCTGCAATGGGCTTGCTCCCCATCCTACATTATTCCCTGAAATGTGCTTGTAGTTTTCAGGATAAGCTGTGGACCCCCATGACCCTGCATAGGACAAGCGGGTACAGGGGGTTTATGGATGGATGGATGGATGGATAGAATACATTATTACCTTAATACCGCTGAAGTCTGGTTGGTGTGTTTGTGTGTTGTGTACCATATGCCATGTGACAAAATGAAAAAAAATTGTTTGTTAAAAACTGTACTTTTATGAAAGGTGTGGAGGCTTCCAACCAACTTGCCAAGAATGACTCAACCAGGATGAACAACTACAAGGCGCTGATTAAGAAGGTGGGAAGTGAACTGAAGATGGACGCGGCTGTCATCTGTGGCATCATTTCTCGCGAGTCTCGAGCTGGGGCTGCATTAACTGATGGCTGGGGTGACCATGGAAATGGATTCGGACTGATGCAGGTGGGCGTAAACCTCCGAAATGAACCTTTCAGCACTTATTTCAGTTTACAATTTGAGCTGACAGCATCAGTCTAGCCTGAAGTAATATGGAAACACAGCTGCCAGTCACAACTTCTTCCTCTCTTATAGATGAAAGTAAAAAAAAAACACGAATTACATTAAATTTAAATATTTGCTGTACATGGGTCATCCTTTGAAAATTGTGTTTGATGTTAACTTAATATAATGTTTTTCGTGATTCACAAGCTATAAAGTTTAGATTTGATGCATAATATCCAACATGCGCTTGCACACAAAGAATTAAAATCAAGCAAATTATTCTGTGTTTGACAAGGTTGACAAGCGACATCACACACCAGTCGGAGGGTGGAACAGTGAGCAGCACGTCAGACAGGGAACACAGATTCTGATTGATTCAATCAATGAGATCAAGGCTAAATTTCCAAGCTGGCCGAAAGAGCACATTTTTAAAGGTACAGTATGTTACTCAAGAACAGATTTTCAGTTTAGTGGATGTGCACAGTATTTATGTTAAATGAAAATAGCAAATGTGTTTTGCATAATGGTAATAACAAGCACCCTATAAAACTTATTGCTATTAATGTCCCTGATTGATTCACTGAATAAAGTTCTCAGGAACCAAAGCATAATAATTTGATTTGATCGTTTCAGGAGGAATTGCTGCCTACAATTTTGGAAGCAAGAATGTCAGGACTTACGAGCGCCTAGATGTGGGAACCACTGGCGATGACTATTCCAACGATGTTGTGGCCAGAGCACAATGGTTCAAAAGGAATGGTTACTAAGAATATTAAACATTGAAATGAAAGAGATAAAATTACAATGAGATTCACTTGTTTTTTCTGATTTGAATCTTCTTATTAAAGAGCTTATTACATGCAATTTGTTATTTGTTATTTCATTTGTTATTTGAGATTAAATTCTGTGCTTGATTTGCCATTTGCAGACATGTACAACATATGCCATGTCGCTCCCTGTGAGATACACACACATATGGGTAGGAGCAAAGATTGGGCTCTGAGCCCGTGGTCTGCCCCTCGAAAATGGAGATGTCTGAGCTGAGCAGGAGTCAGACCTAGAATCCGCTCTTTCATGGTCATGTGCATTATCCATTGGGCCACCAGCCCAGTGTCCTTACAGTACCTAATATTCCCAGGTGGCCTCCTATCACAGTACTATCCAGGGTCGACCCTATTTAGCTTCCAAAATCACATTTTCAGGGTGGTGCCGCCAAAAACTTCAGGTAAACAAGAGTATAAATTGCTGTAAGCTTCTTATAATGGGCCCCAGAAATATCTGGGGGGGGGGCCCTCCTCATCTTGCTGGAAGCATGACCATGCATGGCAACAAATCTAAACAAAATGCCCCACCCTGAGAACAAACAAATGAGCTGTACTCATTTATGATGTCAGTTTTGGTTATATAAGTGTAAACGTTTCACTCTTTGTTTGAGATTCTCTTCCGAGCTGTAATTCTCCTACATATATGTGCATATGTCATTCAGTAATAGGCCATAGTCTCATCATTTTCACAACCGTGTGATTTTTGCCTCTGGTTGGTTGGTTGGTAGCATAAGTTTCTTAATGGTTAATAGCGAAACGCAGCTTAACTTCTTATATTTTTATTGCTGTTACAACAGTTCACAAGGTGAGACGTGCACCTCATTTACACATATTTACACATCACTTATTCGTGGTTAAATATTACAGATGCACCATATATCTCCTTAAGATATACAGTATGAACCTTTGCAGACTTGTCATAAAAAAAAAATTGGAAATCAGACACTCTGCGGGAGACAGGTTTCCCAGGAAGGTAAAGGCTAAATGCATCGTTTGGTTCCCAGCAGTAACACACTTTGGTAATTTAAGCTAATCGATGGCCTCCTGAGGCTCACTGCGAAGGGGCCCAGTGGCCCTCTGCAGGAGCCCAGTGCGGAGGCTCACTGCGAAGGGGCCCAGTGGCCCTCTGCAGGAGCCCATCATGAACCCTCCTCAAACTGAGGCCTTGGAGCCTAACCACCCACCAGAGGAACCATTACCAAAACAATTAACAATCAGAAATCAATTAACTAAACAACAACACTGTTAATAATAAATAATAAATAATAATAATAAATCAAACACACAATTACAAAATAAACAATATCACAAAACCGCCTTGCACCCCCAGATGCCCCCTATGCTCCTGTAAATACATCTTTGGTAATAACCATTAAAACACAGTGAAGATAATGGGAATAGTGGCTCACAAGCGACAGGTCAGCTGAGATATTTAAGTTTGCCGGCACATGGCTGCCTGTGTGCTGCCTGCTTGCATAAGCATCACGGCTCACTCTGTGACAGAGCCTCTCGGAAAGCATGGGTGCAAGGCAGGGAAGAACCCAAGACTGGGTGCCAACCCATTGCACTCAGCTTTCACTCACACATGCACCCATCCAGGCAATTTGGCAACTCCAATTAACCTCAGCATGTTTTGGGACTGAGGGGGATCCTGGGACTGTGGGTATGACGTTAAACTGCAGCCGGCCCAGCAAGCGGTCCTCCAACTTAATTAAAGGGAAATATTTTGGGGGTTGGTGGTGGGATTGGCACTAATGTGAGGCGGCTCTTCCAGAGCAGGGCCAGTCCTGGGTGTTCTGGCCCCCTAGGTGAGATTCTGATGAGCCCCCACCCCCAGGACCCCTTATCCTGCCCCCAAACACAACAAAATAAATACATAACCTTGCACATATTCAATCTGTATGGCATAAGGATCTTCTCGACCTGTTAATTTATTCAAAACACCAACAAAATATAACCATAAAGTTATTAAACACAATATGACCAAAAAGAGCAAGATCCATCCATCCATTTTCCAAACCGCTTATCCTTCTGGGTCGCAGGGGGGTCTGGAGCCTATCCCGGAAGCTACGGGCACGAGGCAGGGAACAACCCAGGATGGGGGGCCAGCCAGAGCAAGATCTGCTGAATAAATAAAAAACACAATGAGGTGAACCCCGCAACGCTCATCTTGGCAATGTAGTATCAGGCTAATTTTGAATGTAACATGTTTTGAAAATCAGACAGTCAGCTTTGCAAAAATCAGACGGTCTCAGTTACATTCCAAATTAAAATGTTATGTATATTAAAATGGAGGGATTATCCTGACCTGGGGCTTGCAATGGAAAAAGGTTTGAAATCTGACGACTATACAGTAATTGTAGATTTGTTTTTTTTTCTTCTCAACCTTATCATCCCTAATCAAACAGCGCCTATGGGATCGCCTATAGCAGAGTTCTTCAACTCTGGACCTCGATTCCAAATCCAGGCCTTGTTTTCAGTTCCCCCAGGTAGTTGTTTAATAATTACTGATTCTGATTGGTCAGAGGCTTCACACCTGACTGACAGGTAAAGGAAGGCTGGAAAACCAGCAGTGCTCAGACCTCGAGGACCGTGAGTTGAATAACCCTGGCCTATAGGGTGTAAGTGCCGGGCTGGCCCTGGTCCAGTGCGATTGCCTATAGGATTTAAGTGGCGGTCCGGCCCTGGTCCAAAGTCTTCATTGGTGAGTGTTAGTATAATTAAAATTGACCAGTTTTCAAAATATATTTTTAACTTTCCATCAGCAATAAACACAAAGAGATCGTACACTGAAGCAGTTTGCTGAAAATATACTTAAGATGCCAACTGACTATATCATACGTATATGAACATACAGAAACAACATACCGCCCTCTGGTGTTCTATTTAACAGGGTTCAAGCTATTAACTAAAGCTAAGAATATGTGGTTGCATTTGTATCGCGTTAATTACGTGTCACCCATTCGGTTTTATTAATTGTCCAGGTAAAGAAATTCAAGAGAATATTCACTTTAAAACTGAAAACCTTGAAATGTTTTTAAATGTGGTCCGTTTTTCCACAAAGCTACTGGCCACACTCTTTTGCATGACCGGTAGGTATTACTCGTTGTCAAAGCTAAGTATCTTGCACTGAAAATATACTTTTAATTCTGCTTGATGAAACCTATAAACGTGACATTTTGAAACTACAGTCAAGATGCTGATACAATTACTTTAAACATTAGGGTGCAGTAGTCGAAAACCTTAAACTGCTTTACTTGTCTGTCATTCATTGTTATTCATATTTAACATGTGATATTCATGCAATTAAACTAAATGGCATTTGGTGTTTTATCTTGTGGGCACAGGAAACAGATACAGTAGTCCGTTTATCCACAAAGTTACAGGCCACACTCTTTTGCATGCCCGGTAGGTATTTATCTTATGTGCCATAAAGAGATTTTCTGTCATATCATTAGTGTTAGTGTCCATATTTCATTTACAACAAATGTATCTACTGGTTCATTGACCTGTGTTTTATGCAATCCTTTTCCCCTCAGATACCAAGTCTTTTTGCACCGAGATCTGCCATATATAAGTTTTACAAACGACTAGCCACTCAAATCACTGTTCTTTCAAATTGCTCGTTGCTGGGCTTGTCAAAGCTAAGTATCTTGCACTGAAAATATACTTTTAATTCTGCTTGATGAAACCTATAAACGTGACAATTTGAAAGATGATGATACAATTACTTTAAACATTAGGGTGCAGTAATCGAACACCTTAAACTGCTTTACTTGTCTGTCATTCATAGTTATTCATATTTAAGATGTGATATTGGTGGCGTTTTGTGTTGCATCACCATATATTTAATGATGCAGTGTTATTTAATAAAACATATTTTTAATTTTCTTAAGACAGCAATATTAGTAAATACAATGAGATACTCAGTGGTGGGAGAGGTATGTTAATAATAACAACAGCACAATAATAATGATAATAATAATAATAATAATAATAATAATAATAATAATAATAATATCGTCATCATTCGTCGTCATCATCATGGTGCGATGAGTCCTCCACAGTAGAGGGCGCTGTGGAAGTATCTCTGCCTTTTATGAAGTGGAAAGTGGCGCAGGTTGAAGTATGTATACAGCTGGACGGAGCCTCCTGGCCTTTGATTTCGCTAAAGTGAAGTAAAGCGAAATAATCCGAAGAAAAACAGCAAAGAATAAGAAAAAACGTAAGGGTTCGTTTGAGCATCTTGATTTTTTGTTATTTAAAGAAGCGTGTTTAAAGCTTTATGTTTAAGCATTATTGTCGTTTGGCTGTTATGTACAATAGTGTTGGTTTTCTCAGCTTGCTAGCATGACCCTTTTTGTTCGTCTTTGAGGGCATTTTTACTCTCACCTAATTTATCCGTGATGGACAAGGAGGCCGAACGAAATCTCAGTTGCATTCGTAGAACGCGTATTGTAGATTCTGTCGAAAACTTTTAGTATAAGGATTTGTGTGTGTGGTCGTTCAGTATAATAAATTGTCGGATTAATATGCTGTCAGCAGAAACAGCTCATTGCATTCTACATTTACTGTAGACTAATGTATTTGCTAAGATGCAGGTGTTTTGAAACTAAGGCCTGAACATCATTATTATGTTGAAATGTCTTTTATTCTGATTTAGCGTTGTCCACCGTAAGAATTGCTTGGTTAGAAATTCCTCTGATTATACTTGGTTAGCAGCGACGTTAATATTTTGATAGATGAAAACTCGTTTTCTTACGACGAGCAAGGTACTCTTGTTATTAATGTTTGTTTGTCTAGACGTGTCTGGATAATATGAACCAAAACTACAGGAAAATCAGGATGACTGAGTTGTTAGTTATTTAACTATTTCGCGACTACGTTGACATGCAGCGGTCCCAACACTATTTGTTGGTAGCAATTCAGGTCAGCGATCCTGAAATGTGTAAAATATAATTTTTATAATCATGTAACGTCAGTTAATGGGCTTATAATGAAAGAGTAATATTACATTCAAGGAGAACTGTTAATTGAAAAGTCACCGTAGCTTCACACCTCCAGTTTGAATCCTGCCCCCGCTGTTTTCATACTCTTGGTTACGTCACTTTACTCTGGGTTTACTCTCAGAATACAAAGGCATGCAGTTGGGTGAACTGGCATCTGTAAATGGCACGTGTGTGTGTGTGTGCGTGCGTGCGCGCGCCCTTTGATAGACCAGCATCCTATCCTCTGTGTATTCTGCTTTGTGCCCTGTGCACAATCCTGTATTGCAGGGTCGTCAAACTGCAGTCCTGGGGGGCCGGAGCCCTGTGTAACTTAATACTTTCCCAGTTCCACCACAAATGATTCAGCTCAAGAGCTCTGTGGTAATTAGCACAAGGAGTTGAATTATGTGCGTTAAATGAGTGTAAACCAAAAACTGTGCAGGGCTCTGGCCCCCCAGGACTGGAGTTTGACACCCCTGCTGTATTGGATAACAGGTTGGAAGTAGAGATGGGCATTTCAGGCAGAATTACTTATCAATATTTGCCAGTCATTATTCAAATAATATTCAGTTAACCCCACCCCACCCCCACCTTTCCTGTCTAAACAATGCAATTACAGCTAGGAAAATCTAAAATTACGCAGCCTAATAATAATTTGCCCTATTTGTGAATATACGATTGTGGTCCGATTAGATTATAATGGTGCTGTAAGCCGTCGTATTGCAGCCCATTACTCACGTTTGTGGTGAGGCTGGTGTAAACAAAGCTACTGCTCTGGCAGTCATATAAAAGTATAGCACATACTGTTATGTACAGTACATAATACTTGATAATTATAATGCTACTGGTTTATGTATTTTCTGTACTTTATATTTTAGTGTTCTCTTTCCGCTTATATAAAGCTTACTGTGTGGTAGTCTAAACCATCTAGCTTTGTGTAAGTACATTCTGTGATGTTCACACAACAACAAAATCAGCTAACAGCGCATTTCTCAGAACGTATCTCCTACGTTACATGATGCATGACTGTAATTATATTGTTGCTAAATAAAATAGCTGACTGTTACCAGCATTAGCCATAGCCAAATCACAGCCACCACTGACCCGAAAGTTATGTACTGAGTGATATACAGTGTACACATGTACCATTAAAGCCCTAGTACTGAGTGATATACAGTGTACACATGTACCATTAAAGCCCTAGTACTGAGTGATATACAGTGTACACATGTACCATTAAAGCCCTAGTACTGAGTGATATACAGTGTACACATGTACCATTAAAGCCCTAGTACTGAGTGATATACAGTGTACACATGTACCATTAAAGCCCTAGTACTGAGTGATATACAGTGTACACATGTACCATTAAAGCCCTAGTACTGAGTGATATACAGTGTACACATGTACCATTAAAGCCCTAGTACTGAGTGATATACAGTGTACACATGTACCATTAAAGCCCTAGTACTGAGTGATATACAGTGTACACATGTACCATTAAAGCCCTAGTATTTTTTATATAAAATAGACTGCAAAAGGATTTAAGGATTGACACAGACATACATTTCCAAATCAAAATTATTTAAAAAGTTCATAACTGCTTATGAATTACTGGTTCACTGTGTGTCTTTTCCATGGAACAGTTTCATTGCAGTGTGTGCACACATAGCAGTTGGGCCATTTTACATGTGCAAATGTCAGTATGTTTTGCTAATTATGTTTATTTGAACTGTTGAAAGTATATGCTTATTGCTTTTTAATTTTTAAATGAAGTCTCTCTTGTTTGGTGAATAGTGTTTTGATAAAGAAGGATATTGGTTTTTGAGTCCCTTTCCCCTTTTTAAAAATGATTTTGAAGACTGCAATTTCTATTTTTGTATAACGTATCTGTGTTTCTTTTATTTCAAGTCAGATCTGAGTGTTATTGTGACTGCATGATTTTGGCACCTGTAGATGTTATTTTTACAAGCTGATACTGCTGTGTAAGAGTTACAAATGTCTAGTTTATATTATTTCTTCTCTGAAAATACAAGGCTAAAATTTTTTACTGGTTGTTTGTATGATGTTTCTGATTATTAGTGATATAATTCATTGAAGAGCCAATATAGCAGTTTGTGGTTCATGACAGAATTATGAATTTCTAATGCTGTGTGTGTCAATTCCATGCACTTTTGTTCTGTCAGCAGCACAGAAATGTCCGACCTTTATGAAAAGTTCCTCACCCCTGAGGAACCTTTTCCATTGCTGTCTCAGCATGGAAACCTCAGCGAAGAGGGGAACTTGGATGTCAGTGATTTTGGGTGTCAGCTATCGTCATGCCATCGAACAGACCCACTACGTCGGCTGCATAGCAACAGGTGAGAGAACAATCCCAAAATCAAGTTCCCTCCTGGACTGCAGTACAACAGACAAACAGCTTGTGTCTAGGGGAGGCTTTTCACATGACATAAAATACAAAAGTGTTTATGGGGTCTGTGCTATTTTGGCAGCTGTAAGATGAGAGGGAAGGTATGTTCTGGGAAGACGATATGGGTTATTGAAATCTGACTAATTTGACTCTCTTCAGATGGAATCTCACTTCTTGTGGGACCAGCGTGGCGAGCTCAGAGTGCAGCGAGGAACTATTTGCATCCGTTTCAGTTGGAGACCAGGAGGATTGCTACTCCCTGTTGGATGACCAGGAGTTCACCTCCTTTGACCTCTTTCCTGAGGGCAGCGTCTGTAGTGACGTCTCCTCCTCCATCAGCACATACTGGGACTGGTCGGACAGTGAATTTGAGTGGCAGGTATGTCAGCTGTAACTAACTGTTTAATTTGTTACAATGCAGAAATTTTAATTAGATGTGATTTTTAGATAGTTAAAATGACTCTTTTTGGCTGCAGTAATGACAGGGAAAACATTTTATTGCTGCATAACTGTTCAGGTTGTTGTTCATGGTCAGTGACCATAATTTGCGTAATTTCAACGTCTGACTTTCAGTTGCCTGGAAGTGACATCGCCAGTGGAAGTGATGTGCTTTCAGACATCATCCCCAGCGTTCCCAGTTCTCCATGCCTAGTTCCCAAGAGAAAGGCCAAAGTACACAGGAACTTGGATGAACTCCCCTGGAGTGCTATGAGTAACGATGAACAGGTGCGGACAACACCAGTTGTGTTGTTCTCTGAAACCAAAAGTCACACCATCGTCAGAGCCTGGTGCCATAACTGTAACATTGTTTTGTTTGAAAACCAGTTGTCACTTTGTTTCTTTCAGGTGGAATACATTGAGTACCTTAGCCGGAAGGTCAGCACAGAGATGGGATTACGAGAGCAGCTTGACATCATTAAGATCATTGACCCCTGTGCACAGATCTCGCCAACGGATAGCGAATTTATCATTGAGCTCAACTGTCTAACTGATGAGAAACTGCGGCAGGTAAGGAACTTTTTTATGACCGTAAATAAAGTTCAGTGAACAGTATCTAAGTGATTTTGTAGAATACAAATATCAGATAAGATGTACATTTCACCAGCTCAGAGAAGGAAATAGATGTTTTATAGGAATTGATTTTCGCAAAAACATTTTGTTCTCCATTAGAGACAGACTATGATATAAATTAATTAGATGTTCCCTTTGCTATACTGCCAGTAATGGAATATTGCATGGTTCAGGTGAGAAGCTACATCCGCGAGCAGGCTCTCCGGCAGCGTCCGGGCAGCATGCGCGACAGCTGGAAGCGAGGCGGCCACAGCACCGTCAGCGCGACCAGCAGCAGCAGCGCCAGCATGGTCAGCAGCGGCAGCAGCAGCAGCGCCGGCTCCACCGTCTCCAACGCAGCCTCCAACTGCAGCGCGGCCAACATCAGCCGAGCTCACAGCGACGGCAACCTGTCAGCCAGCGCTGCCGAGCGCATCCGGGACTCCAAGGTGCCGTGCGGCGTTATAGAGCAGGGAGCCTTTATTTTGACGTTAGCTAGGGGTGTGCGATTTGACGATACGAGATCGTGAGCGATTAGCATGCCTCCACGATCTGCCTTTACTGAGGGGTTGTCAGGATTGCACTACAGTGCACATTCTATTAGCCGCACTTCTATGACTCATACGTTGTTTTGTCAGGCGAATCTGTTTTTACAAATGGTAAGTAGTACCTTGGATTTCTGATGGGAACTTGACGAACCTTTTTAACCACCTCAAAAGAAAACACCAAAAACAATACGCTTTTAAGCTTTTTCCTGAAACGGCTTTATTTTTTAAAATAGGGGAACTAGTGTGGTTGTACTCAGTAACTTTCAAAATTGTCTTAAAAACCAACAAGAAAAAGAATTGCAATGATTGATTGTGATCCCGCCTTAAAAATATATTTTTGTCATATTACCCACCCCTACCATTAGTGTGCCAATACTGCAGCCATCAGTACAATTTCTAGTCTTGTCTTTCCATAGCTAGTATCCATAGCTTTTCTGTAATATCAGATACATTTGAGTTGCAAGGTTACCTGATAAACAGTAAACAACACTGGCAATTTCATTTTTTTTTAACCCTAAAGAATAATACAGTAAAATCCCGTTATAGTGGACTCGCTTAGAATGGAATATCGTCTATAACGGACGCGGTCCGCCGGTCCCAGAACATGCAGAAAAAGCATCGGATATAGCGGACTCACATATAACGGAATTTCGCTTATAATGGACAAACAATTTGGTCCCCAGCGCCGCTTTTAGCTGTAGTTTTGTTCGCTATAACAGACATACAGGCTCCGCCTACAAGGCGTGTGGCGTGCCGGTGATATCCAGCGCAGATACGGAGTCGGGATTATTAATAGTCACGCATCTGGTCAGGTAAAGTTGGATTACTACATGTACAATATAATAATCTATACCACAAGTGTGTCTGCTGGGGTGTGGCATGAGTAAATGGTGTCCTGTAGTTGTGTTCTGGGCATACAGCAACTCTGGATATAACGAACTTCGGATATATTGGACTATTTTGCCAGGTCTCTTGAAGTCCGTTGTAACGGGATTTTACTGTACATCAAATTCTAGTGATTTAAATTTAAAGGTTGCTAGTGAACTCAACGATACATCCGGTCATTACTTGACGTTCCCTATTTTCTGCTTGCTCGGTGTGCTGATCCATCCGGTCATTACTCGACGTTCCCTATTTTCTGCTTGCTCGGTGTGCTGATCCATCCGGTCACTACTCGACGTTCCCTATTTTCTGCTTGCTCGGTGTGCTGATCCATCCGGTCATTACTCGACGTTCCCTATTTTCTGCTTGCTCGGTGTGCTGATCCATCCGGTCATTACTCGACGTTCCCTATTTTCTGCTTGCTCGGTGTGCTGATCCATCCGGTCATTACTCGACGTTCCCTATTTTCTGCTTGCTCGGTGTGCTGATCCATCCGGTCATTACTCGACGTTCCCTATTTTCTGCTTGCTCGGTGTACTGATCCATCCGGTCATTACTCGACGTTCCCTATTTTCTGCTTGCTCGGTGTGCTGATCCATCCGGTCACTACTCGATGTTCCCTATTTTCTGCTTGCTCGGTGTGCTGATCCATCCGGTCATTACTCGACGTTCCCTATTTTCTGCTTGCTCGGTGTGCTGATCCATCCGGTCATTACTCGACGTTCCCTATTTTCTGCTTGCTCGGTGTGTTGATCCTGACTTCTCACTCCCTTGTGTTTGACAGAAGCGGTCTAAGCAGCGCAAACTTCAGCAGAAGGCCCTGCGCAAGCGGCAGCTGAAGGAGCAGAGGCAGGCCCGCAAGGAGAGGCTCAGTGGCTTATTCCTTAATGAGGAGGTGCTGTCACTCCGAGTCCCAGAGGAGGAAGATCATGAAGGAGACGTTGAAGTCTTGATGTGACAGCAGTGAATCACTCAGTGTTCCGTCTAAGCCGCTCATTCTAATTGTACGTGGGGCTTATGGAATTTAAAAAGAAAAAAAAAAAAAAAACTCCCATGCTAAATTTGGAGACATTGATCTGGTTTTGACTATTGGTAATGGAAGCTAAAATGGCCTGCACGTGTTTAAGGATTCCTTGAGTAATGTTCTCATGGGTTCCTGTAATGGAAGCACCTTAATGAAGGACATATAGCACTTTCTCACTAGGTTGAAGATACTTTCTTCATGTTTTATGAGCACATGCTTGTCCTAAAACTTACTATGGAACTACTGCAGGTTGTTCCTGATTAGGTAGTTCTATAAAGAGAAATGTGAGATTCTCGTTCTCTGGGGTTTAAGAACTTGAAGGCATAGAGGGAACACTGAAATTTTGTTTTATTTTTTGAACAACTATATATATATATACATATATATATATATATATATATATAAATGATTTATACAGTTGTTCAGTTGTGAAAAATTATTGTCCATATCTGTTCGTCAGATTAAGATATTTTAAGATATTAATGGCACAGTGGTAAAGCCTGTTTGTTTTACATCTTTCCATTCTTCCCTGTTCTGTCTGTCACTTATACGTGCTAAATTAGATTATTCTCTTAAAAGGTTTTGGCTGTATATTCATGTAAATTATTGACTGAGATGTTTTGCAATGTAAAGATAAAAATGTGTATACTTTATGTATGTACACTGAACGAATGTAAGCCATAACTCTAACTGGAGTCGCTTTTGTTTGTTAAACCTTGTGAAACTATGTCATTGCATTTTTTTTGTGATTGTCTTGATGTTTAGTCATTTCAATTCAATTTCATTCCATAATTTACAGCTGCCTACATCAAACTTGATAGTTTTATATTTTCGATGGACACTTTGTAGGATAATGCATTTTTTCCCCCGTATGTATTGCACTTCTGTAATTCAGTGCATAATACAAAAAGATAACCATTCATTAATGTATTATCCTTGGAAAAAAATGTTAATTTTAGTTTTCTTCTGAGCTTTGAGACTGAACTATATATTTTGCATTGGTTCTGTTAAGAGTCTCACTTGATATGTCAGTACTGTTCAAGATGACATTGTTGAAATGCCATAAAACATGAATCTGTAAAATATACATTAAAAAGTGTACTTAATGCAGGACAGCCCAGCTTATAAATAAGGGGAAGGTATGTATTAACATTGTAACAGAAAAAAGTGTACAATAAAGTGTCAAATTTATAAGACAGGTTTTTTTTGGGACAATTGAATTAAAAGTGATTTGGAGGGCTTGGGGGGTCATGAGGCTGCTGGAAAGGGATGTGTGGTGCTTCCTGTATGGCTGTGAGACATGGATGCTCTCCAGTTACCTGAGATGATTGGACTCCTTTGGTAATTGGTCCCTTTGGGGAATCTTTGGGTGTCGCTGGTTTGTGGCAAACGAGCCTTTGCACAAGGAGGCCTGGATTAGGCACATTACCTGCATTGTGAGGGAGTGTCAGTTACGGCACTATGGCTATGAGGTGCGATTCCCTGGGGGTGATCAAGCTCATGGGATCCTGGTCACTGAGGACCTGAGAGGCTGGACCGGGCCAAAGCGACGCCCTCACTACATTTGGCTGTGGCACACTGAGGGCAATTTTCCACGGGGTGAGACTGTACTGTTTCAGCTTGGGGGGTTGCTAACCGCAATTCTGAGGTGTTTCATTGTCTGGTGCAAATGGCAGTGTGCTGTAGCAATGCATGTTGCCAAACTTGACCTGACCTTTGTAATGACATAAAACACTGTCTTGGCCTGCGTGCTTCTGTAGCCCACGATTGTCTGAAATCTCTGGTGGTGTGAAATCCTAGAAATGAAAGCCCAGAAGTGTTTTCTCAATGAACAGTTCCATTTAGACCAGTGTTTCTCTACCTTTTTTCATAATCCCAGGCATGTCATTGATAAGGGCATATTACTAAATGACAATTAGCAATAGCACATATCACGTTGCTCTTAACCTGTTGGTTCAGGGGTTCAGAATCAAGTGCGTTTTCTCAAGTTTTCACAAAATTCTGTCAAATCCCTTCAAACCATATGACAGGGCAGCCTGCTGTACAGCAGGTAACATCATGGTCTCACACCTTTAGGCTTTTGGTTCTAATCCCTTCCTCGGGCTGTGTGCCTATGACATTTTCATGTTCTCCTCATGTTTCCTCCTACACAGTTTTGATATGTTGCTGGCATGTCATGCTGAGGTGGCCCCTGTCAGACAGACTCTCTGGAATAGACATCAGCCGACATACATAACAAACGCATTTGCAGTTAATTTATCAAACATTTGAGTTTCCATAATTTGTATTCAAAACTGTAAGATAAAATACACAGCACAGAATGAGTAGGCAAGTACTATTCCTGGAGATAATTTTAAGCTAAAGTTGGGCAGACTTAAAAGTGAATTCAGAAGTTTTCTTTTGCTACAAGTAAATGTTACATTAGAGTTTCAAAAACAAAAATAAAACAATTGACTATCAATGTGCACAATTATCAGAAGAGGATTTTGTTTCTTCACCATTGACAGAAATAATAATGAGAAACAGTTTTACCCATTCAATCTGTATAAAGAACAACAAGCTGTCATTTGATCTGTACAGACCACCTTAATGTCCTATATGGCCTCCTTTCTTCTCAATGACCATCAAGAGCCTGTTGTCCACTGAACAAATTAAGGGGGCATTGTCCATCATCAATATCACCTTTTAGAAAGCTGCTGACTACTTTGATGTTTGAAATTGGCAGTAGATCTTGTGGTAAATTTTTACACCATCTGCAAGTCAAAAAGGTCAGACAAGTTCATCACTGATAATTGCAGCCCACATCATCTCTCCTGCAGCACCTTGTTGGTGCTTGAAGATGGTTTCCATCTACTGGCCCATCCATCTGCTCCCTGAAGATTCACCGTCATCTCATCTGTCCACGCTCATTATTAATATTTTACCTTGCATGCCTTATTGAGTGGAGGTCATGTTTTGGCCAAGCAGCACACTGCACCTAGTACTACCGGAGATTCTGTTCAGATTGCAGCTTTGCCAATGGTGCCATTTGATGCTAAAGAGTTTCTGGAAGTCTCCCCTTTAATTGGACACCGATCTTTGGCAGTTAATTTGTGTCTTCTTCTTGGCCGTTGATCACAAAATACTTGATTGTACAGTGATTGTCCAAAAGTTGGGCAATTTTGATTGGTTTGCATCCCTTTGACTGGCACTTTGCTATTTTGTTGTTCTGCTCCCTGTAAGGTTCTTTTTCAACCCATTTTAATAGTAATCTTTAATAGTAATAATAATCTGCTTAATAATTATGCACAGGAAAGTATCTATGGTTTTCTGTTTTTCTCCAAAGAGTTCATTCTTAATTAGAGAATCATCTGGACAGAAAATATTGGTTGGAAGAGAAAATACAAGTACTTGCCTAATAATTCTGCACACAATGTATGTGGCTCTATATTTATTACTATGATTTATACACTAATTGCAATGTACATTTAAGTACAAAATCTGGCATTTAGATTTCAAAGAATAATTTTAACTGAAAATGTTCATTTAAATGTGAGCATTGCATGAAAAATAATACTTTTGGACTTTCACAATTTTAAGGTCATTTTAATTAACATAATTATTTCTGATTTGAATGATCTTGTACAAAATTGTATAGATTTGATTATTAAGACTGGTCACTAGTGATTTGCTTGGGCACTGCTATGACTGCAATAGTGTGTATCTGAGTCATCTGTACTATGTGTTAGTCTGCATTTTCACTGTGCTGGACATATGGCACACTGCATTCTACGCCAGTCCACAACAGGAAGCTGAAGCAGGCTGTAATAATGAGAATTCCAAACACCCACATACTGGAGGTGCAAGCCAGCCTTTAGAGGAGCAAATAAAAAGAGGGTAATGGTGAGAGAATTCCCAGGATTCAATTGGCCTGTCCCGCAAGCTTCAGGTGTTCATGCTTGTCGACTACTGTGCTAGACAAACCACCAGGATACACATTTCTGCAATGACCATTAGAGTGGATTCCTCTTAAGACACTACACATGTATAGATAAAGATTAGCACAATAGATGTTTTTTTGTCTTATAACCTACCGCCTACAATTGAAATCACCTCCGCCTCCATCTTACTGTACACGGATATCACTATTCATTACTCTCGCACAGCTAAATGCACACCTTCGCCTGAGTGTCTCGCTGTGTGAGCTCATGAGAATCACACGGCAAAGGATTAAAATCGCACTCCACCTCTGGATGCCAGTATTAATGCTGAGGATTGTAATGTCGCAGCAAGTTGAAGAGACAGTTTGCAGGCAGAATGCTTTTGACTGGGCAAGTATAGAGACCAGACCTTCCTGATATAACTGCAGTAGGGCATGATTTTTAATGAAGGATTGTTCTCAGTGTCACCTGGAGCAATATTTAGCCTGCATGTGTATTTTTGAATGTCACTTCGGGTGTAGGAGGGTGAATATTTATCGTTCTGATTTATATTCATTTTACAATATAAGAGAACTCTAGTTATCTGGAAATGCTGACTTCTAGTTTAATCTGTTTTAGGATTTTAAAACCATTTGCTCTTCAACTTCAATGAAGACAAAAGTAAATAATCCAGGTTTTAGAATATGCTGTTGATGTTATGAAACATATCGTCTTATGTAAGCTCTGTGTGACTATCTCTTAGGGTCTTGGCAAGATCTTGAATGATCTTGGAAAATTCATTATTTAGAGACGATAAAAAGGAGTGTAAAAGCCTATTATATAACTAACGTATCTGTAGGTATCCGATATGAATCTAACATCCAATAATATAAGACAAGCTAAGACAATTTGCGACAGATCATGACAATATATCTTTCACACTTAAAAGAGCTGTTATTTTGTTCTTTTTCAATAGACATTAGTATATATTTAGTATCTGTACAATACTGCATGTTCCCTTTTAACAACATTGTGTCAGCTAGAGCAATATTCCCATTAAGGGCCGGGATGGATATCAGTTGTGCTTCTGATTTCCCCTGGTAACCGACTGGTGGCAGATCTATATTACTGATCAGCACAGGGTCAGCTGGTGTCCCTGGCAGGACTGAATAGCCTTCATTTGCTATTGCATACTGATGTGGAAATAATGTAATGTAAAATAAATTGTTACATCTCTAGGGATATGCATTAACAATTAATGAGATACCGTGTTTTCAAAACTGAAATATAAAACATTTGTCAAATGTCGAAAAAAAAGTAGCATGTTAATGCCCCGTAATACATGAGAATATTGTTCCAAAGCAAATTGTTCTACACAAGTTTTTTTTTCTGAGCGGCAAAATTACTATAAAGGTTCTTAAAAATGTATGTGTATATATATATATATGTGTGTGTATACATACCTGTGTATACATGTATAAATATGTATATGTGTGTATACAGTATGCGTGTGTATGTGTGTGTGTGGGGGGGGGGCTTACATAGATCACATTTGAGGACCAAATTGTCCCCAAAATGTAGTAAAACCTGAAATTTCCCTATTTTTAAAAATTTACCTATTCCCTGTATTTGGGTTGGTTACTTATGGTTAAGGTTAGTAATGGGTAGAGATTAAGGGTGTCGTGATTGGAATTAGGTTTTTATTAGGGTTTTTCCCATAGAAACGAATGGACGGTCCCCATTTAGATAGGAAGACCAACATACAAATATGTATATATGTGTGTGTGTGTGTGTGTGTGCGTGTGTGTGTGTGTGTGTAGGTGGGTGGGTAGTCACCAGAATGTAATTTGTTCCAGCTGGCTTCCTAATTCATTTGACTGGCAACATCTTCTCTGGATGAATTATCAAAACGCAATAACCAGTTAATTTGGCAGGGAATGATTGATCAGTTGGGGAGGGGATTTCCTTTGCAGAGATTTCAGAGAGCAAAACTCAGATACATAGCAGAACTGACATCAGCACTTGAAGACAGATCCAAAGGATGCAGGGGTGGAGAGGAATGACTGGATGTTTGGGAGAAAAATAAGCAGATGAGAGCGAGTTACCTGCAGCCGACGTGGGCAAGTGAAGTGAAGTTTATGGAAGACTGCAGTCACCAGAATCTCCCTCCACAGGCAGCGGTCAAGCTGTTCATTGTATTAATGACACAATTCAACTCTCATTTAAATGCATAATACGGGTAACTTGATATAATTGCATTAGTTTAGAAATACTTGAAAGAAAGGGTGAGCCCAGGAGCACTAAAATTGAAATACCGAATAAATTTACTTAATTTAAAATGCATATTATATGTCAATTGCATGTGGATTGTAGACTGTAGATATCGAGGCATCCTTCTTCTACAATATGAATATTGTAATATTGAATATTGTAATATATAAACTGCATTTCAATGCATATTAAATTCTTGTTTAATGTGTAAAAAAATGACAGAAACTCTTATATTTTGTCATATGCTTTATCAAATATCAAAAACAAACAGTATTATATTGCTTAAGAGTTAGAACAATTCAAAAATCATAAAGTACTCAGATATGTTTGATTTAATACATATTTTACTGTTATTACATGTAACTTTTTTGGTTATTCAGCAGTTCATCCAAAACTAATTAATAGTTTGAGCTACATTCTTCCTCCAGAACAGAAGTGCAGGATATGTTTTTGCTTTGCAATGTATGTATACAGTAACTTTCACGTTCTTTCAATATCACTGTGTGTTAATGTTTCAGTTCAGGTTTCATGCCATCGTTCCCTGGCACAATACGAGCGGCCTGGAGGAGCTGGACAGCTACAGGGATCAAGGCTTCCATGTGGACACCTATGTGCATGTGACCAAGGTGATTCACAGTGCGCTGCGTACAGTATTATCCAGGCAAAAATGACCCACTATTTAACTATTAAGCTGTTCATCTCTGTTGGTTGGATTTCTTTATGTATTTATGCCAGTTTCTCTAGTAAAGAAGTCATTCTGTTACTATTTTTGCTTCCAGTTATATATCCAGGCATGATTTTCCATGTACTCCGGCAATGTGAACATGTGCAGTTTGAAGTCTGCCGTTTAATCAGCGACAATCTGTCCTTCATGAGTTCAGATCAGATGTGCATGTGATGTGTCACTGTACCCTTTCCTGCTGATCAGTTGTTCATTTTATGCATGTGACTTAAACTGTGACTAAGTGCAGTCTCTATGCCTGAGAGAAAAGGCCTAATATGCCCTCTTTTCCTCAGTCCACAAGGCTGTGTGTGTGTGTTTAATGGAATTAGGTCATGGACTGCAGGACACTGAGTGCCATGCAGGCTTTCCCATTACTGAGTGGTTAAAGCACAATATATGTTAATATGAGTGTTTCTGAGCTCCGTAACACACAATGGGAAATGTGTCAGTCATACAGAAGGGGAATCCAAAATGAAAATTATGGATTATTGCCTAATTGTGTGTGAATTCACTTTATCCCCCCTTAGCAGTGCTAAAGAAACACACTGTAAAGAAAGGCACAGCACTGGCCTGCAAAAGATCTCATTTTGTCTATCTACTTCCAAATTAAGAGCAAACATAAACTAAAGACCAATTCAGGGGACCAGTTCAGTTCATGGGCCAGCTCTGCGGTTTGAACACCATTGAATATTTTAAGCTCTATTAACACCACAGTACTTATAGTTCTTATAAATACCCACAGCAACTAAAGCTAACAGTCCAATCAAATTGCACTGTTGTAAGGAAATAAAAATCTTGAAATATGGTACGATTACTTAAATTGTCCCCAACAAGCAGTATTTTCTAAAAAACAAATAATGCGAACATTAATAATAGAAGTTTATTTCTGGGTTGCAACAACTGACAGTATCAGCAAAACACTATTGCTGTTGTAATGCTTGAATAATCAGAGATAGTTTAATAAAGTATTTTTTTCTGTTTTCTCTTTATCTTTAGGAGATCCTAAGAAAGGAACCTTTCCCTTTGATCCCACTTTGGTCTCTCCATTAGAAAACTTGACTGCAATACAGTGCAATCAAAAATTTCTTTGTTTTTTTCCCCCCTCAGTTTTAATTAATGAAACAATAAACCAGTTGACTGCTAATTACCTCATGCATGTTTTATTTCTGTCATCTGTGGTTTACAGTAGCTTACCTCAGTTTTAATTGAGTGCTACTGTAGTAACGTATTCCAAATATTATTTTAAGTATATGTTCATGCTTATCAATTTAAATAAGCCCTGGTTTTATATTTTTCAAGTTACTTACATTTAAATATTTCTCATATAATGTTTACAGAGGTAATAACTATTAATAAGGGTATTCTTGTCACGCCTGGTAGGGACAGAGTCTTGGCGAACCAGATATCGGGGAAATCGGTTTTTATTAAGGAGCTCTGACAACCAGAAGTGAAATGGCAAGTAGATATCGTTGTCCGGGCTCACGAAGGATCGATAGCCGGCAAGATCTATCCTACACACGTACGAAGGACGGGAGAGAAACACACGGGGTAAGTAAGTACCAGGGCAGCGGAGACGAATGAGGGCAGGAGAAACAAGAGTAAAGATCCTCCATAACTCTGAGTGTGAGAACAGATGGGAGTATAAAGGTAAGGGCTAATCAGGGGAGTCTTATTGATAATATGGGTAAGATTAGACTGCAATGCAATAGATTTACCAACACTGAATCACAAGTATCCGAATTAACAGAAGACAGTCAATATAAACATGAGAAAGCAAATGTCTTGTAAACATTAATACATTTTTATGCTTTAATAAAAATCGTTTTTAATATTACACGGTACTTCTTACACTGATTCTTCACAAGAAATTGGAACAATTGTATAAAAAAAACGGAGAATACTCCTGAGATCATGACAGGAAATGGGACAAATATTAACATTATATCTCAGTAACAAGCAGATATACAATACGCAAACACATACTGTATAATACAAACCCCTAGACTAATTTAAAGAATAATGCTGCTACCTATCGTTCCACTTAATCCTAATATTCATAACAAATTATTCAAACGAAGCTCGCCGGAAAGAGCATATAATAAGGCTGTTTTGGATGTTTACGCCCCCCTTCCCAAAATCTCTCAAACTAACTTACTACGTTTTACGTAACATTTTTAAACCAATCCGTTTTACTAGACGCGTTTAAAAATAAATACGTACGAATAGCGTATTCCGTGGGGTTTGCCGACTTTGGGGGCGGAAATATTATCCAATGACAATGCGAATTTTCTTGAGTGACGTTTTTCTGTCGCAGTAGTTTTGACCACTGGGTTCAGGAACAGCCAATCAGACGCTTGACCTGGCCAGTAGTAGCCATCAAGGTAAGTTGCGCGAAATAGACACACTTCAGATTTACTGGTAGCTAGCGTAGTGTTTTTGCCTGGGAAGGTTCGTATTGTTTTTTTCTTATTGTTTTAAGTCAATTTGTAAACTGTTTGCTTTGTATTGTCCAAGGAAGGTGTTTTGGAATACTGAGTACTAGCAGAATTAACATTTTTTTTTGTTTATTTTTGTTAATAGTTTTGCGTAATTAATACTGTTTCAGGGCTGCCCGAATAACAGACGAATATCAAATTATTTTTTAATGACAACGAGAGGCTTAATTTCGATGGCGACCTGCACGACTTGGATAGGGGGATTATTGTTGGTTTTTCTACCAACTGTCATTCGAGAACAAATGAATGTTGCCCGTATAATTTTGTATTGGCTTTCACGGTTATCCCTCACAATAAAGAAAACGTACTGGCTAAAACTCCAGTGCTAAATAAATTTCTTATTATATATATAAGGAGACAATAACCGTGTAATGCCTCAAAATTGACTTTTACGGTTAGTCTGCAATCACGAAGAACCTTTGTTTGGTCTCCTTGGCTGACGTTTTAAAATGGGACAAAAACCTAGTGCCTGTTATCTCATAGATAAATAGTACTAACATTGGTCATTCTTCTAGATTTCATTTTAGACCTTGCTAGATGTATGTTCTATTGCTGACCTATTTTACCGATGTGTTTTAGCTAATTACTGTGAAACCATAGAAGTAATGTATTAATCATTGTGATCTTTTGCATATGAGTTTTTTGAGAAACGGTTGTTTTAATACATTAAGTTTAAATGCCAACATTCAGTAATTTTAGAGTTTTGTGGAGCACTAACATGTCTAGATGAATAATTGAAGCAAACCACTCATCTGTTGGAAAACTGAATTCATAGATACTCATATAATTTTATTTCTTTTTATTTTGCAGTATGCAAGGAAACCGTGCACCACGTCCTGAACAGCAAAACCATGGGCCCACTAAACCAAATTCCCAAGACTATCAAAAAAAAGGAGGGATCACAAACAGCAATGGACAGCATGCCGACTCCAGTGAGCATCCAAACACAAGTAAGGACGTTTATAATAATTCAGATTTATAGCTGTATATTTGCCATTCTCCATAATGCCTAGGAGAGGACTGACTAATAATGTCATCGCTATATCTTGAGACACTTCAGTTTTATATTGACTTTTATTTTTATGCAACACTCTAGATTCTGCCTTGACCCTCGACCTTCAGAGCTTTAGGAAGCCTGGGGAGAAGACTTACACCCAGCGGAGCAGGATGTTCGTAGGGAATTTGCCAACAGGAGTGACTGAGCAGGAGGTTGAAAAATTGTTTTCTAAGTATGGAAAACCCTCTGAAATTTTCATAAATAAAGACAGAGGCTTTGGCTTCATAAGGCTGGTGAGTTTCAGTAAACGTCTAAAGACCATATAGGTGACAGAGCTTGCATGATATGCTGTTCCTCGCTCCTTAAAAGGTGTTCGTAACATGCCCGCTCACTTGATGTTGAAACCGTGTTTTGTTTGAAATTTAGGAGACAAGAACTTTGGCAGAAATTGCCAAAGCAGAACTGGATGACACTCCATTCAGGGGCAGGCAGCTTCGTGTTCGGTTTGCTACTCATGGAGCTGCTCTCACTGTGAAGAATCTGCCGCAGTTTGTGTCCAACGAGCTGCTGGAGGAGGCCTTCTCCATTTTCGGCCAGATAGAGAGAGCTATTGTGATTGTCGATGACCGCGGAAGGCCCACTGGCAAAGGGATTGTGGAGTATACGGCAAAACCTGCTGCAAGGAAAGCACTCGACAGATGTTCGGACGGGGCTTTTTTGTTAACTGCGTAAGTCTATAACGCTTATTTAACAGCTATGAGAAGTTGTGTTTCCAGTAATACAGCTTTGGGTTCAAACTGAAATTTTATCAGTGATTTTGAAGAAATGGTATGGAGTAGGTGCAAGTCATAGTTGACAACAACACATTGTTCTTAACATATCAAGGTTTCCCAGACCTGTTACAGTGGAGCCTATGGACCAGTATGATGAGGATGAAGGACTACCAGAGAAGCTGATTAACAAAAACCAACATTTTCACAAGTAAGTTGTTGAGTGGTTGACAGATTACGTAAAGAAGCCTGTACAGAAAATCTTGGTTATGATTAGAGGTATTATGAAATCTTGATTAATCTTGATTACTCAGTTTTATTCAAGCCTGGGTTAAATTTCACCTTCTCGATTACTCAACAATACGGAAGAAGGAAGGAGGAGCATATTGGATGAGGGTCCACATATTGAGAGGTTCCAGAGAATTCTCCTTATCTCTTTAGGTTGCCTCCTTAAGGTTGATGACTGTTGTCATCAGAAAATGTTTTCAAACTCATTTTAGCCTGCCGATAACATATAAACATCTTGTTTCATTTCATTTTATACCAAGTAAAACTATAACAGTAAAACTAAGCTCCATATGCAGTTTTTTTTTTTTTGAGCCACAAATGTTACTGCAAGAGCCTGGTGACAGTGATCTCTCAATTGCACAAAATTAGAGAAAAGAAAAAGTTCTTTTAAACGTATATTTTCAAATATACTTAAATTTCAGCCCTCCTTAAGCGCGGGGGGGGATTTGGTTCCAGGACTTGCGGACCCAAAAATTCATTGTTGCTCCAGTCCCCTATATGAAATGGTGTAATATTTGCATATAACCTACACATATCCTCCCCAGTTTTTAAAATTGTCTCTATATTTTAACTTACAATAACTGTTTCGATATAAATGCAATGTAGCTAGTTGTTGTACTGTACAGTTGTACGTTGAGTTACATCTGACTGAGTGACGTCCAATCGTTTTTACGTCCAAGGTCCATATACAGCGGTCGAATGATGCCAGAAAGCCAACGTTGTTGGCAGTTAGCGGGTGTATCTCTTTTTATTATAAAACTGCGATTTTCTGGAGAGTTCTCTATGAATTTAATAGTTCTGTTCTTAATACCTTGCCTCTCCCCTATAGCTATCAGGATACACCCAAACTGACTTGTGCCCGAGGGTCCGGGTTTTCATACTGTAGCACATGTCAGCAAACAACATGACCTTTTCTTTCTTCCAACACTTAGATTGATTACGTTTAATAACTTGAAAGAAAGATGCATACAATAAAACATAGAATATTTAAAATACAAGTACATGTAAAAAATAGAAATAGAAAAAACTTTTTGGATCTTTTTTTTTTTATTATTATTATTTGAATATTTTCGATCCACGGATGTGTAACCTGCCGATACAGAGGGCCTGCTGTACTTCAAAATACGTCTATGCAGCCAGCATTCTGAAGCTTGCAGTTACTGATTGATTTTGTTAAATGACTTGAAAGAGAAACACAGACTTATTGGCAGAAATGTTTTTATCTGCCGATAATGGGCTTTTTGCTTCGTCCAATACCGATGTTGTGGCGATATCATCCTGCATCCCTAGTGATTTGATCAGTTAAATTTGTTTGCATTAAATGGACATTTTGAGAGAAACGCTGGGTCACTAATGTGCTTTATCTATTAAATAAAAACATCTGTCCTTTCTTGGTTTGGTTGCACAGGGAGCGAGAGCAGCCACCAAGGTTTGCACAGCCTGGCACATTTGAATTTGAGTATGCCATGCGCTGGAAAGCCCTCATGGAGATGGAGAAGCAACAGAATGAGCAGGTGGAGAGGAACATCAAGGAGGCCCAGCAGAAGCTGGAGGCTGAGATGGAGGCAGCGCGACACGAGCACCAGGTCATGCTGATGAGACAGGGTGAGCACGCTGGAGGCTTTTCCTTCCTTCTTCCCCAATATCTTTCAGGTATGAAAAGCAAGCAGAAACTTTAGAAGGATCCCTCTAGTATGGCTGTGTTTGCTGTATGATATATTTTAGTCTAAGGACTATGCCAGTGCTTGAAGGGAGAGGCGCTCGATCGCTCTCACGCGCCATCGTGCGCCTAAATTGCGATCGGGAATTATTCCCGATCGTCTTCACGGAAACACCGAGATGCACGATTTTTAAATGTTTTATTTTTTGGCGTGTGTGATGTTTCACTCTCCTAAATGTCAGTTTAGGCGCTCAATGGCGCGCGAGAGCGATCGAGCGCCTCTCCCTTCAAGCACTGCTATACATTGTTTCTTGCAGTTCTGTTGTCCCTCCAGTGGCTTCATGGTAATTTCTGTATAATCGAAACTTAAGTCTGGAATAATGTGTTTGAAGCAACCCTGGTTTAATACCGAGTGAAAAAGTGAACTGGGTTTGCCTGATCTCTCAGACCTGCTGAGGCGCCAAGAGGAACTGAGGAGGATGGAGGAGCTGCACAACCAGGAGCTACAGAAGCGCAAGCAGATGGAGCTGCGTCAGGAGGAGGAGCGTCGCAGGCGTGAGGAGGAGCTGAGGATGCATACTGAAGAGATGCTGCGCCGGCAGCAAGAAGGCTTCAAAGGCAACTTCCCTGAAAATGCAAGTGTCTACATCCTCATCCCCTTTCCTCTGTGATGAATCCCCTTTCCTCTGTGATGAATCCCCTTTCCTCTGTGATGAATCCCCTTTCCTCTGTGATGAATCCCCTTTCCTCTGTGATGAATCCCCTTTCCTCTGTGATGAATCCCCTTTCCTCTGTGATGAATCCCCTTTCCTCTGTGATGAATCCCCTTTCCTCTGTGATGAATCCCCTTTCCTCTGTGATGAATCCCCTTTCCTCTGTGATGAATCCCCTTTATCCAGAGGCACTACTGAATTCTTGAATCAGAAGGGTCGTCATCAGTTCTCTATAACCCTACATGTAGTCCCAGACAGGTGAATCACAGATGTATGTCGATGCACAAATGTATTGTTTAATTTGAACTGTTACTTAACGGGAACTTTGAAAGCAAAGTAACGTCTTATCACTAGCACCGTGCTTCAGGCTGAGGACCAGGACCTGTGATCAGTGATTACTCTAACCAGAATGGTGTGCTGATCTAATGCCCTTGTAATTCAGTACTTTACATTCCCGTTTAACCTGCCTAAACTAGAAGATGTGTAAGTCCAGTTTAAATAATTAATGAACACCACAAGTTGGCGTTTACCTATAACTCAGCTGCATAGCTACATAAAGCTAAATCAATAACAAAGTGGCTGAATACCATGGTTACTACACGTTTGGTTACACGTTTGTACAAAAAGACTGGCTTATGGTCTTGCCAGCTATTAAAACCAATGGCTTGGCTTGTATATAAGCAAGATGTTTGATAGTAGTAGGCTTGGGCGATTTTTAAATTATTTTATTTTTTATTTTTCTTTTCATACCATCCACACATTACAACACGTGATATGGTATTGCAGATGTATTTTTGAAAAGCAACACTATTCAGTTACACATTGGTTATGAGGGTTGCCAGAAATGGAGATGAAAAACACTTTACCATGTCCACCACATACTGCACTGTGTCACTACTAGCAAGTTAACTTTAACTAGTGCTATCACCATTACTCGATTACTTGATTATTTAAAAGCATCAGTTAAAATGTTCCTTCTTGATTACTTGGAAGGGAGACAGCATAGAGTGCATGAAGGGGAAAATTAAGCGCAGATGCCGTCATTTGTGTGGAAGCACTTCACAGTAAAATTGAATGGAAGTGAAGTTGTCTGTCAGTATTGCAAAGCAGAACTTGAATATCACCACAGTAGGACTGCATTAAAAATGCATCTTAAAGAAGACTTTTGGGTTTGTTAGGCTCACCCAGTAATGCGAGGTTAGCCGTAGACACGTCCCGGTTAGCCTCTCAGAGTAGCCTAGCCTGTCTCTGTCATCGCTTTGACTTTAAATTATTTTGCTTAAAGTACTTCCTATGATTCCTCTGTTAAAATAATCGCTGCTAAAACAAAAGTTGGCCCTGTCACTTAGCTGTATCACCTTGCGCAATACAGTATGTTTTTGTGAAAATATTGTGTTTTAAGTAGGGATGAACAATATTTCTTGCTTTGAGACATTTAAGAGTTACAGCTATATAACCAGATAGAACTAATTTATCTGCGAAGTTGGTGGTATTGCTGTTAGTTGTGCCAACAGGCACAAGGGAGTGCCGACAAATCACTTGCTTTTGCTTAATATCGTCCCCATGAAAAACAAACTGTTTCCATACAGTGGAAGACAAATGCCTTTTCATGACCAGTTCAGGTTTGCTTTTCTCCTCTCGCTCATTTTTGTTGTTTTTTTTTTCCTTCCCCATGAACACCACCACAAGTCAAACAGTATGGGCGAGAATAATTGGTTATCTCGGAGAGCATGCAGAGCGTGTAAGCCATGTGTGGTAACATCATATAAGCTTTGGTTTTTAATTACACTATTCTGTATATAAAGCATAATGCTGAAGTAGCAAACATAACCTAACTGTTAGTTCGGTATTTGTGAAGTAGCCATTAAAGCTGTTAATGAGTAGAAACCATAAATATTTTGTCGTGTAATAGAGCATGTTTTCTTTTGCCCGGCTTTCTAGAGGGAGCAAGAGATGCGGATGCATATGGTTGGTAAGTGAATTAAGATTCCTTATGTGTCTTTGCTTTGTCTTATTGCCAATTGTATTCATCTTTGACTGGCCTCATGGTATAACTTTTGGATTGTAGGTCAGGCGATGGGCTTGAACCGAAACCCAATGGCTGGGAACCCGGTGTCTGCGGCAGCTGGGAATATGCCTGCCGAGGCGTCCCCTCTAATGGTAAGGCTACGGCACCCTTCATTAGGTGCTTTCACACCACCGGAACTTAGTTCCAGAACCAGTACTAGGAACCAGAGACTTTTGTGTGTTCACACCACAGGAACTTGGCGTAATTGTAGTTCCTCGGAGGCAGTTCCGGGACCCTTTTTTTAGTCCCTACTCCCCCAGACTACATTTTTTTTTTTTAACACAAACTACGGGAGAGGCTCTTACAGTGATAAATTTGCTGATTGGTTGACCACAAGCACCAGTGCTAACTTGGAAGAGAAATGTAGCAGAGCAAAAATTGAGCAGATAGAAGTGTTTATTTTTTGTACTCTAATTACATCAATACATTTTTCGCTTGTGTTAATATTTCTGCGTTTGGAAAATTTGATCGCTAACCAGTATGCTTTTGTGCAATATTACACGTTTTGGCGATGAAACTTTCCGATGCTTATTAGTGGGATAACGTTACATAGTTTTTTATTCTGTGGGAAATGAAAGACCGATCTGCTGGTCAGATTTAATAAGAATCATGGACATGTCGCAGTTCATATAAGTAAAATATAAATAAACGCCTGTGTCCTGTTTCGATCGTGATCGATCCTCCAATAACTAACAAAAAATAAAACAGTATTTTTATCCTCCATTGTTTTGGTGTGGTGGTGTAGTTTCGTATGAAACTGTGAAGTTTAACCTACAAACGTTTTGTCTCCCATGCTTACGGTAATGGAAGTGCTAGAATTCAGCATATGGCTTGGCATGATTCAGTGGAACAAGGATGATGCATTGTTGTCTAAATTATTTTTGAAGCCCATTGAATAGAAGGAATTTTCGTGATACTAATACTCCTCCCGTTTTTCCCCAGCAGGGAGGGGGAAGCAGTGCCATGCCAGGTGGGGGTCAGGGAGGGTTTCCAAGGGGCCCTCCAGGCCCGGCTGATTTTGGCCCTAATAAACGTCGCAGATTCTGAGACCACCTGTGTTCCACTTTTTTGTCGTCTTTTCCCTTTTCTCCAGATTTTTCTCCCTTTTGTAGAATATTTTAAAATTTGTATTATGAATTATTTTTATTCTGCTATTTCAGAACTCGTATGGGAATGATTTTTTTTTTTTTTGTTTTAACTTTGGGATACTCGAGTTTGATATAAGCTTCTTATGTCCAGCTGTTAAACTCTGTATAGAACACTTTCATCTCCTTGCTGTAGTTTTGTAAATTTCTTCTGACATTGTATATTGCTGTTGAATGGTTGAGCCAGTAACATTGTCTGAAACCTGCTTTTCATTACCTTGTTAAATAAATTCTCATCACTCCTTTAAATATTGTCATTTTTAGATAAAGTCTTTGAACTGCATGGAATAGGCCACTTCAAACACAATCATTTTGTTAGAATTTTTTATTTTAATTCCAGAATCCCCAGTGAAGTGATTTTGCTGGCCAAAATAGCTGTTTATTTGACATGGTTATGTTTGTTTCACAGACCTTTGGTCGTAAATGCAATTCAGAATTTCACATTTCTGCTCATGAAGCACCAGAGGGTGCCAAATCTTCTAAACTGTTAAACTGTAGTCATCCTGTGATTTTTTTTTTTTAGGCAGTTGAATCACCCAGTCATTTGATAGTTTATAGTACAGTATATACTAATATATATATATACCAATAGATACCCATGATCTTACAACTTCAGGCAATAATTTGCTTAGTGTGAAAAATATTTTTTATTCTGTTTTTAATTTTTTCTTGTCCGATTTGATAAACAAAGGTGTTCATTCTTTACTGCTCCCAGCCATCGTCCAGCCGTCTGCTCAGTTTCCTCCAGGATGCCACCTCCACTTCTTCTAAGGCTTGGAAGTAGTTGGACAGGGTAGCTTCAGAAGATACCACCTGTGTATAGAATACAGTCACCCAGGTATTACCTGTGTCCCTAATTACTGCCACTTATTCTTTGCTAACCAACAGAGACCAGCAAGCAAAGGTGTATTGACTGCAAGCAGCAAGAAGCACAGCCTAGATGGCACGCGGTGGAAACAACTCAGGGGGCACCAGGATTTGAACCTAGGACCTCTTGATCTGCAGTCAAATGCTCTACCACTGAGCTATACCCCCACAGGCAAAGAAATGGAGATGAGGTGGAAGCACAAGCTACTTTGATACACGCTCTGCGGCTACTCTTTATGCAGCATCCAACTCTTAGGCGAAAATAAGAAGTGGACTGACGGCCAAGCCAGGTCTGACCTGAAGGGGCACTTGTGAGTATTTCTGTATGACAGAGAGCAACGCCATGTCATGTGGGGTCCATGGTGATCTAGTGGTCAGGATTTGGCGCTCTCACCACCACGGCCCGGGTTCGATTCCCGGTCAGGGAATTCCAGGGGTCTTCTTGGGTCCTTCTTTTTTTTGTGTGTTTTCCTCCACCTCCCATTGTGAGCCTTTTTGTTAGCTTCTGACCTCTGGGACCTGGACGAGGTCCTCGCAGCATTCCCAGTGTGGTTGTGCCCTCAGCTTGCTTCTCACTCTTCGGTTTTTCACTCCTGGCCACTCAAATGAGCAACAGGGCATTTTCACAAGCTCTTCTCGGCAGCATGGACCATGTTGTCTAGGGGTATGGTCAGAGGGGTATGGTCAGAGGGGTATGGTCAGAGGGGTAAGGTCAGAGGGGTATGGCTTATTAATTAAGCCTCTGTGTTGTTACAATTCCCTAGTTACTAGGGTTTGTTAATTGTAATTTACTCCACCTGTTTCTTGTTGTCCCATGCCTTTACTGATTGGTTAATCTGGTAATGATTCTCACCTGTCCTGCATTGTGACTTGTTAGCTGTGTATTGATGTGCCTGTTCTGGTTCTGTACTTTTGTGAGTCATTGATGATGTTGGTTGGTTTCCTTTTCCTGCTCCTCTGTTCCCTGGTTGTTTTTACTTTGTGGTCTCTTAGTGAGTTTTTTTATTTTGGTTTTCTTGCAGTACTGTTATTTTGTGGTTTTTCCTTTTGTGTTCAGTTTGGTTCATTAATAGCTCCCTTTTGTTGGAGCTGTGCCGTGGATCATCCTCCTCCATCCCTTTGCCACACCCTGCCTTAACAGAACAGATGTCAAGCATAGTAGAAATGCTAGGATTTTTTGAAAATCAGATCATTAGCATTTAACTCCCACCTCTGCTCTTTGTGCATGGAGTTGGCATATCTCCCAGGGTTGAGGGTTTTCTTCATACAATCCAAAGACTGAATGATGACTGTGTGTGTGTTACAGTGCCCTTCAATACACTGGCATCCCATCCAAGGAGCACCTGATTGGTTACAGGTAACTATAGCTGAAACAGACACTAATCCTCATGATTTTGTCATCTTGAAACCAACACTTGGGAGATTGAAATATATAATACCTATATTCCAATTAATAAGAGGTGCCCTTCCTCTCCTCCTCTGATGTCAAATTCAAGGAACTGCATGATTCCACTGACAAGGCTGATTAAAATGAGGTTTTAGTTTGTCTAATTGTTAATTAAAAAATTATCTATGATGGTAAAACTTAAAATTTGATGTGTATTTTACTGTGCAAAAAGACAACCTAATTTGGATAGAAATGTCTCACAGAGAACTGAATAGAATAGTATAATTTATTTTAAAAGCCTTGGAGGGGAGAGACTACATTTTTGGTACCTTTCTTAGATTCATGTGTTATTCTCTTTTCCAAACAAAGTGTAATTACCACTTTGGACACTCGCATCCTCATAACCCTATAATTGCTATATGTATCAGCACAAGTGCCTTTGATACATAAAATGTATTATACCAGTTCTTTGTGAATCCCTGAGAGTTGCCTGATAGACTGGGTGTGTTCGTGCACGTGTGCTCCTGACAGAGAATTAGACTTTTTTTCATGAATTGATACTGCAAATAAACTCTGGAAACAAAAATACATCATGGCACATTTAAGTCTGTTCCTATAGTAACCTGTGTTACTACCTGCAATAAAAAATACATAAATGAATATTGGAGAGAAGTTATATAAAATCGACTGGTCCCACCACCCCTCAAGGCACAAGGAAGACACACCTCCCGGCTCTTCTCTGTTCTGGCACCAAGTTGGTGGAATGAACTCCCCCTAGATGTCCGAACAGGCTGTGGTTCTGAATGTCTTCAAAAGACGACTTAAAACACACCTTTTCCAGAAATACCTGAATTAGCACTTCTGGCATTATACTTTCTGGCATTCCTTAAAAAAAAAAAAAAGCACTTTTCCAACAGAGTATTAGATGGATGGTATTCATAGCCTTGGTTTTATTGAGCTAGTATCGGGAAAAATTCATTGTGGAGTCTTAAAGCACTTATGTAAGTCGCTCTGGCTAAGGGCATCTGCCAAATGATGTAAATGTAAATATACGGTACTGTGCAGTCTTAGGCAGTCACATGTACGGTTTCAAAATTCTTCATGCTGGTGTAAAACATCGTCTGTCAACCTGTGTTAGCTTGGCCAATTGAAAAGCTCTTCTGAAGTCATCCCAGTGTCTGGAGGAACCATCCAATACACTAATGCTGACTTGCCCACTACCCCATCTTGTTTGGCTAATCAATACCCCACTCAGTCATTTAATGACTCTAGTGAATATTAATTAATTGAGCTGGTGGAGAATTTTAGCAAATACATAAGATCATTGAAGTGCTCCTAGGTTTGGGAACTGAAGTGGAGTTCATCTAACCATCCAACTAGATATCAGTAAATTTTTGGAGATCAGATGAAATTCTTGTTTTTTATTGTGTTACTGTTAATTTTCATGTTTGTTTTTTTCTGAGCAAATATACAATTACTACCAAGATAAATAGCCTTTCACACTTTCTTTGACTGTCCAAGACATTCGCACACACAAACACAAGGAATAGGATGAATTAAACAAGTTACAAAGTTTAAAAAGATGGTTGGAGGATAAATATTCCAATATTTCTGTTTTTCTTAACACTGTAAAAAGATATGGTATAAATAAATAAGTATGAAGTTGCCCCTGAGTATATTTTCAGTCATTAAAATCATGCCTGTTAAATTTGGCAGTAGACCGATTAGGTACAACTAAATAGTAAGGGACCCATTGAGGTTTCATTACTAAAACCTGTTACTGGAATCCTCAACGGCCACTAGAGTTTAGAGTGGAACTGCTCCTACCCCTTGGGTCAGAATAAGGTCCAGCAGTGATGCGACAAGGGAAGTTATTCAATACCATAGACAGCATTTCAGCAGAGCAGATCCAATCTCCGATACTAAGCGCCTGTCACAACTCTTTTCTTGTTCTTTTTTCTTAGTTTTTTATGTAGGTAGTTGGTGTCTCTCTATGTTCTCTTTGAATATATGATAGTGTTGAATCCTTCTGCGCAGTTTCTTCCATACACCAAGCTAGAAAAATTTAGTCATGTGGCTAAAGAGAAATTACTTCTGTTTTCGATTAGCTAATGAGTATTTCCTGAGTGAAAGTGTTACATAGGTCCCTCCTTATGAAAGTAATTTATATTAATTTAAATAAAGAGCCACAGCAAGGGATTATTAGGTAAGCGATGACACTGCAACAACATCTCAAATTATACAGAGCATGACAGAGGAAAAGTCGGTTACCAGGTCATGTCTTGCTGGCTTAGAGTGATTCCCCGTCACAGTACTGCTCAAGTGGATTAGTGTGACTCACCATGCAGAAATGGGGAAGGTCCACATAGCACTATTGAGGATTTTTCACAAGGCACTTTACCTTTAAGAAGACCAGTGTTTCCTTACAGAGCTTTAATGAGTGTTCAGAGCCTAATGGTTAATTTCTAACACACTGGCAATGACAGCAGGTCTATGAGGTTCTAACAGTGTTTGAGGAATTCACAGCAAACTCATCATAATTTCATTTTGGTTTATCAATAGGTCATGTGTACCAATAGTAGTGATTATTGACAAAATAGCTATTCTCAGATGTTGTCTTTGAAATAGAAAAGTATAATTAGGCTTTATAGAGTCCTTTTGTATGTGGTGACTAGGCAGCAATATAATATGCTTAAACAGTTGTCCAAACTATACATACAAATGATTCCAGTATATTTTTTTGGTGCTGAATGGTTTCAGAAGTGTTTACCATTGATCAAGTGAGAAACAAGGTTGGACTGCACAAGTCTTAGCGGTAATCGTTCGATTTAATGTTTAGCTGTTGTTACTGCTAAACAGGTGGAAAGTTCAGGTTCAGAAAGTACAAATCCAGGTGAAGGATTCTGGATAAAACAGACACCCTCCAAAATGTTGCGTAAACCATTTTAGGTTCCCTGGTTTCTGGTCTGGTTTGAGTTTGCCTTCTGGTTCACCTTATCCTGGAGGTTGTCCATCCAATCAGCAGCCCAAGTCCTCCTGGCTCCCGCTTTGCAGTATGTCCTTTGTCTGACCTGGGGACTCTTCTCTCAGTTGGACGTGCAATAAACACCTTCCCAGGTAGGCATCCAGGAGGCATCCGGCCAGTACTCTCTGATTCTTTAACTGACTTTTGCATAATATTGTATCTGAAGAAAAGTCTTTATAACACATGCAGCATAGATGTACTGCAGAAGGAGAGATACAGAGGTCTGCAGCTGCTTGCGCCATCGAACGACAGAGCTCCACATGCGTCCCAGAGTGTACAGCTGCATGCAGCATCGAACGACAGAGCCCCACATGCGTCCCAGAGTGTACAGCTGCATGCAGCATCGAACGACAGAGCTCCACATGCGTCCCAGAGTGTACAGCTGCATGCAGCATCGAACGACAGAGCTCCACATGCATTGATACATCTGCACAAAGCCATAGAGGGTGACATTGCTGGGTCTTCTCTGTCCTTGTGGGAGGAAACATCAGCGATGCAGGTGGGCTTCCTGTTACCCATTATATAGCATTTAGCATTTCATACAGTGTTCTGCAAGATTCATTACAGACTGCTGGGATTGAACCCACGGCAAATCTATGACAGTCCCCCTTTAATGCACAGAGAACATTCTGAATGCGAATATCGTCTCATTATCCACTAGTCTGACCTACATAACGAAGAGCAGCTAATCTCCGTGTGGGTGGATGATAAATGATGTAGAATGCAAGTGGGGATTCTTTATCAATCATAAAATATGCTTGGTTCTATGTCACTGGTACAGGAACAATTACATTTGGTAAGTGTCTTAGGAACCTTAAGTTCATGGTTGTGCTGCAGGTCTATGCATTTTTATTGAGATTTATTGAAGCAGGTTACTGTGATGTAAAAAAAACAAGATAAATCATGTTAGTCATTTTTCCATCTTTAACATTATGTTACAACAAACAAACTACATGTGAAAACAGTTAATCAGTAGAACAAGCAACTGAAAAAAACGCATAACATTCTAGTTGCGCATCTACACTATACTTTATGGGGCCATTTCCATGTGCTGTTTGCTCCCTGTAAGAGTGCTGCAGTCCTGTTGTGGCCATGGATAGAAGCACATCTAATGATGTGGGCTAGATGTGGCATCCCCGCTATTTCCAGGTGATGCTGTGATTTTGGCCTCTTCTGACAGGAACCTCTAGCCCACACCTGAGCGATTCACAGCAGAGTGTAAAGCAGCAGGGATGAGAATCTGCATCCCTAAATCTGAGACCTGGTCTACTCTCAGAAAAGAGTAAGTTGATCACTCCACGTATTTGGTGCAATTTTTCGGGCACTGAGGACGTCTATATTAACAGAGAGGGAAGTCGACGAGGCTTATGGTCACTAAGCTTACATCCCTGTGCTCAGCTGCAGCCATGAGCTGTGCGTAATAACTGATAGAAGAAGACTGCAGGTACCAGTGGCTGAAATGAGGTTTCCGGCAGAGGTTTTGCACTCACTCCCCATGACAGGGTCAGTAGTTCAGAGATGCAGTGGGACCCCCAGGCCGGTGCCCCTTTGTACAGAAAGGAACCAGCTGAAGGGAGCCGTTCTGGGCAGGACCCTCTGGAGGGACTAGAGGAATAACATCACGGCCGGCTTGGGAATGTCTCGGGATCCCCCAAAACGAGCTGGAGTCTCTGGCCATGCAAAAAGAGGTCTGGTTTGACCTATTGGGCATGTTTCCACTGCAGCCCTCACCAGAAGAAGCAAAGGGGGAGTGAGATGTGCTGTTGTAATTAGTCTGTTCTTTCACACACTTTCCATGGCTGCACACATGTACTGTACAAATGAATATGTTACCATGGAGTGAAATCTTACAAAGCTCAACGTAGAATGTAGAAATGCATGCCAGGGGCGGCACAGCTTTCTACGTGGGAGCGTCAGAGAGCATCCTCACCATGAGAACCACAGCCTTCTACGAGGGAGCGTCAGAGAGCATCCTCACCATGAGAACCACAGCCTGCTTCGCTAATTGCTCTGCCCAGTTCCGCAAAGCTCTGCAGAGTGATACATTCAGCTGAACACATCAGTAAAGCTGATTGCTGCACCAACCCCCCCCCCCCCGGAGCAGAGCTGCCAAAATCTGCAGGGAAACGACCCACCGAAACAACTACCTCTGTGCCAGGCAGAGGTCTGGAAAGCGCTTCTGCCGTCTCTCAGGGGAACTGAGAGGCTCAGGAGGAGCTTCTGCCCCCAGGCCGTCAGACTGTGTAACACTTGATTAAGCTTCCAATTCATATTCCCTCCTTATCTATGCACCTCACACTGTATTTGATTTGTGTTGCACATCTCTGGTCTATTTGTTTTTTTTTCCAGTATAACTTCACTTTGTTTATGACTATTATTAAATTATTTCCTTTAATGTCTTTTTTTTGTCTTATTTTTATGGTGGAGTTGACCTTGACCACCTTGCATATCACCAAAGGGTACGGTATGACTGACTGTATATACCTTGCATGTAAATAAAACCCTTAAGTCCTTGTAAAAGTTGTTGATTTCTGGACATTTAAATGCATATTCTTGAAGGACACCTGCTTAGTCTGGCATGTGCTGTCTAACAATCAAATTATATTTAAGTTTTTTTCAGATAATGCATTACCTGCTGTGAAAACAAGCCACGCTAATTATGAGTGCCAGCATTTCTAGGTAGACTTCATATTTGCCATCGCCTGTAAAAACCAGCTACATACAAGAAGAATGTTTCTGTTCCTCACTAGAACAGTGGAATTAGAACGATTCTTTTGTCAGGTTAGAGCTTGCATACAGCTTGTTACCTTGGTGTTTTATCAATGTGGAATCTAGTCCAGTCCTGGCTTTTGGGTTTCCTTCTTTTTTTGTACAACTTTTCCTGGATAATCGCAAGTCCTATAATCCAAAGACATGCTGATTAAATTTCACCTTGGAGTACAACCCTGTGAAGATCTGCCGTCCTACTGAGGATGTCCTCCACTAGAACATAGAGCAGTACTGCTTGGAGTACAACCCTGTGAAGATCTGCCGTCCTACTGAAGATGTGCTCCACATAGAACATAGAGCAGTACTGCTCTTTGCACTCAGGAGGCTGGAGAGACGGTTCATGCCCCCCAGGGATGTTATACTCTCTTCTCTGCTTTTCTTCTGTTTTTCTCAGACATCAAAAATAAGTGTGAAACCATAGATACTAACTGTATTTGCTTTTTAATGTTACTGAAGGTTTGATGTTCTTTTATTGTTTAGGCCAGTGGTAGGGAACCGGTGTCGGTCCGGGTTTTTGGGATGACCTCTCAATCAGCCAATAATAGAGCAGTGGTTCTCAACTCCTGTCCTGGATACCTGCTCTTATTGGCTGATTGGGAGGTCATCTCAAAAACCTGCACTGACACTGGCCTTCCATGGATCAGGTTCCCCACCCCTGGTTTAGGCTGTTACCAGATTAGAGCAGTAAAAGGATGTTTTAACTGGGTATAAATATAAGTATACATTTCACATACAGGAAGTGGACAAAATTATGGAAACATCAAATGAAAAAGGATGTAATTTTCATCTTCATCACATTTACAAAGGTGAGTCATATTAGGTTGAATGCCAATTAGCAGAGTGCGTGATCTATGAATAGATCTGATTACAAGTACTTTGATTTGAGCAATTTCAAAGCAAAACAAGCTAGCAGTAGGTGTTTGTGTCACAGGTGCATTGTTCAGAAAAAAAAATGAAAAATGATTTATGTAATAATTTAGTCTTAAAAATAAGGACATTTGCCAAACACAGCCAGCTGCACTGGGATAAAGGCGCAGTGGTTCTCGGTCAAAGCTACCTGACAGAGACTGAAGGGCCGGACAGCTGCTAAACAGCACAGAAGTACAGCCTCAGAAATGACCACAGAAGTGAATCATCACGCCTGTGACCCAGTTTCTGCAAAAGCTCAACGTTGTGAGCCTCACAAAGGTGGAATTTATGGCAGGGCTGCTTTTTGGTGAACTACTTGCACCCAAGGCCAAGGTTGAACCCCCCCCGGGTAATGGATAAACATAACAGAGTCTGAGTCACCATTCACCCATTTCCCTACAGTATATTTCAACGGACTTTCATTGGGAGGAAGCCAATGCATGCCTTCAATGGACAGTGTAGGTGATCAGCTGATCTGTAATGGTATCTGCAGCCGTTTTGTGGGAGTTATTAGGTCCTGTGATTGTGCAGAATTGTTGTATAATGGACAAAGAATATAATGCTGGGAGATGGATGGATGGATGGATGGATGGATGGATGGATGGATGATTGAAAAAAATCCGCAGAATTCATGTGTCAAATATATTAGCATATTCGTTATCATTTGACACAAAAATGTCACTTTCAATTTCATTATGCAATTTGTTATTCATTTCCAATGACAATTTATCTACTTAGGCCCACAGTAACCCTAACCCAGTTATGAAAGCACAACTATACCCGTCACAGTATTTTACTTTTAATTAAGAAAAACAGCATCATTGGAAAGCTGAATTTGTATCTTCTTGTAATTATTGACAACTAATAAATCTGAATTGTTAGAAAATTGATATCAACCAGAAAAACATATGTATTCGTTGCATTCAGGCAGATTTATTGTGAATCGAATCGCCTGATTCACGTGTCATAAAATTATTCCTCATATTGTTATTGTAATAGTTCTGCATATTGGTTAAACTTGACAAATAAAGACAAAGAGTATTGTGTATTTTATTTTCCAGCAATGATCAAACTATAAATGAACAATTTAACAGATTAACATATTTTACATGCCGTTTTCAAGCAGAATATACATTTTGTTATATGATTTTTAAAAATAGTCGTACTATTTTGCAGGTGAAAAACAAAAACCTTTACTCCCTTTGCATTTTCTGTATAACGCATTTTTGTGTATTTAGAATAACAATTAAGTCACGTAATGAAACATTATCAAAGCACGTTATTAAGAGATATTTTATCTAAGGTTTCAATTAAACTGCAAGTGATTGCTAATTTGTTTCCACGGTGATAGTAAAACAGGAATAGGTTGAAGCGACCTGTTGCGTATTTACTAGGTTCAAATATACTGACGGTGTGCTGATTTATTTCTGCGTGAATGTCTATTATGTAGGGAGGAAGTACAGTAATGTATTTGCAAATTGAATCCGGAGGCGCGCACCCATGTTCTTAATTAGAGATGATGGGAAGTAAAGAAAACATATATATTCTTCAGCGTTTATACATATCAAATATAACAGCAGAACATGCATTTCGCCCCTTTGTTTCACCGTGCCGCTTGCATGCGACTCTGCACAGGCGCTTGCTAATGCTGATCTGCTTAGTACCGATCTGCCGGCTGACCTACTTTACTGGCTGCGCAGCGGCTGCCTGCCAGCCCTGTTTGCCGAGGGCAGCCTATGGAGGCCGGTTAACAGCAAGAGGAATGAGAAACACGGCCCTGAAAACGGCTTTGTAACGATACCGCTTTATTGATCGTATATTGCTTGTAAGACACTAATATTTCGACCGTACTTTCGTCATCTAACCAATCCTATCTTACTGGATTTCGGTTCATGGCTGTCTCATGCCAAGTCCGGTTCCTACTCTCTCTAATGTGGGCTGTACCTTGTGTGTGAAGAAGATCATTAACTGGTTTCATTTATGGACCTTAAAATCAGAAGCCGGTAATTCAGAGGTAGGCAATGCTTTTTCTTGTTTGAATTTGTCTTGCAATTAACTCTTTCTTTTAAATATGCGGGCAGATCTAGCGAAATACTGAAAATGTCATTTATTCATTTGAGGAAAACGACAGCGCTGCAGTTATGAACGAAGCAATAGCAAAACTAGTATTTATTTTGACATGCGTCGCATTTTTATTTGGATTATGTTTTGTCAGTATTTCTTGTCGTTTTGGAATAACGATGCATGTTAATGCCTCATTATTGTACCATGTAAAATGCCCGGTTACTGTACAGTGTACTGCCTTCGTTTTCAGTGAATGTTCGTTTTCCGTATGGATGTAACAGTTGCTGTGTTTGCTCTTTTCAGTAAATAAGACTTGGCTAAATTTTACTGGGCTTTGTGGTTTTTTTTATGATTACCCAAACTTCCATGTTGGGCAGTATATTACTGTCCACCAGATAAATACTACTGAATAATCCTTATGGCAGTATGGTTTGAACATATGAATGAGTACTCTTTAATTACCGATGTTTGTACATGTACGAAATTGTGATATTGACTGTTGGGTGACAGCTGCTTGAGTGAAATAGTTGTATCTTCTTTAGTGTTGTCTTAGAGAGAGTAGATTGTCCATTGAAATGAATTAAACGTCCATTTTATGGTTTACAAACCTTTCCGTTTATTCATTACTGTAAAGTATTTTCGCTGGATAACTTGTTGAACAAGGCGAGTACACGCCCTTAAAATACTTTTTTTCTGCTCTGGTAGGCTACTTAATAAGTAAATAATTATCATTGTTATATTAAACAACAGAAATTGAAACTGAATAAAGACTGTTTCACTGCACCAGTCTAAATGGACTGGAAAATGCTGTTAAATCAGTGTGCAATATTTGTTGGTCACTCAAAGAATTTGCTTGTGTGACTAATGGGTTATTACTCCTGCCTTTTCATAGCTGACATTTATTACAACAAAGATTCCCAGTAGGATCAATTTTACAAGACATGCACAATATATCTATTAACATATTGATATTGGCCTATATATGTTTAAAATCAAGATATCTATTTTGACGCAATGTGTCAGTCTTGACTGATGTTGCCGGCTGATATTTAAACTTTATCTGTATTAAAAGTTATGATATCCAGAGCTAAAGACATGACCACTAAGATAACGGAGGTGATTGCATTGGAGGATCGGCCATTTACTGCGGGCCTACCTGTGGACGAGCGATTCTGCAGACTCATTCACCACATAGAAGAGTAATTCAACAGTACTTTCATTAGCCCATTCTACGATGTTTTTTGTCTGTTTATGTCAGCAAATATCTCAACATAGTAGCTTGTCTGTAGATGTAATTAAACATAGAATTGCTCTATATATTTAAGCATATAACATGGATAAAAATGCAATGCTGTTTTTAGCAACAAAAGAATTTAAATCAAAGACAAAACAAAGGAAAAAGTTAGACAAAGGCTCAATTTTAGAGACCATGTAGCAGTTTGTTTTTTAATGGTAAGAAGAAACATACTACATTATCCATTTGTACTTTCCACATTTTTATCAACTATTTCATATTTTATACATATTGCTACATATTATTTGTCCTGGGCTCCTTTTTGATGTCGTCTGACATTCACGGTGAATTTTGTTTTGGTTTAATTTTGGCAACCAAGCAAACCAAAACAAACCGTGATTGTTCTTGATGAAAAAGGGGCACTCACCTCCTCAAAAAGGAGACACTTTTTTATGGGGCACTCACCTCCTCAAAAAGGAGACGCTTTTTTATGGGGCACTCACCTCCTCAAAAAGGAGACGTTTTTTTCTTCGGCACTCACCTCCTCAAAAAGGAGACGCTTTTTTATGGGGCACTCACCTCCTCAAAAAGGAGACGCTTTTTTATGGGGCACTCGCCTCCTCAAAAAGAAGACACTTTCAATCATTCAGCCCCCCCCCCCAATTTATTTGTATATCCCATGTTCTGTACAGCAGGTATAAAAGCCTAAACATCCTTATTGAAATTGCAACTAAATCCTGAAATCAGTATAAATGTCAAATATTTAATGTGCCAATTTTTTTTTTATTCTGTTGGTTGCAAGGTCACTTCAAAGTAGGTAAGATATCTGATATGATTAATCTTGATTTTACTTTTAGTTTCAATAAGGATGTGTAAAATTTACAATGCTTGGTATGTGTGAGGAATAATGAAACGGGTCCTGTCATTGATTCACTATGCTTACACCTAGTTATATTTAACAGCATATCTACAGACAGACACTGAGTTCCTCAACCTCACTCTGTTGGCTGTAGGTCTTACAAAGCCTTAGACTTTAATTAATTAAGGGCTAAGAGGACCCATGGTTCTGTAGCTGGTGTGACCTTGCTAATCACCCCAGATGGCCTTGGTCAGAGTACAGGCAACGCCAGGGTTTCGATAGTGACCCGGAGAGTTCACTCTTTTCCAGTATAAGTGTATCCTAGCTAAAGTAGTTATGCATAGATTTCTTTTTCCTGTAAAGTGAATCCTATGAAATTTCACAGTGTACTTGCATGCTTAAGGTTTATTCAATTTCCAAATAATGGTGTGTTTCCTTGTTGCAGGCATGACACTTTACACATTAATCTTTAACTTGCACAAGGATTTCGGATATACCATCATGTTGTAGCACTGTACAATTCCTTCTGCTTAAAAGTGCTTTTTAAAGCCAGCCTAGAAAAAATCGCCTGTGCAGTACAAATATTTGTTGCTGCAGTTCTAATTTCATATTCCTACAATTGAACGTCACCGGCTGCAGCTGAATGCAAACACTGACCTACCCAGAACAATGTGGTTCTGCGTATAACATGACATGTCAGCCTTTCTGTTTGCAGTGATTAGTATGTTCAAAATACACACGATGGAATATCTCTACATGGAAAAATCCTGCTTTATTGTTTAGGTTGCTGTTAAATTTGTATTCAGATTTTTGTATGTGTACAGTATGGTTTCTACAGTATGTTGAGGTTAGAGGCAACTTTTATATTGCTTGAAGGGAACGAGAGTAAGCAGACGTCCTCAAATGCAGCAATAAAGCTTGTGTGATACATTATTTTGGGAGTTCCTGACATTGTCCTTCTGTCGGGTATTTACTATACGTCTGACATAGCACCGTACTTTCAAGGTTAGGAAAAGAACAGATATCAACACGGTGTACATGGATCCATCAGTCCATCCATCTATCCATCCATCCATCCATCCATCATGGACAGAGTTCTGGGGGCCTCAGGCCGATCCCAGGACCACAGGGCAGAAAGCTGAAGTGGGCCTTGCATCGGGTGCAAGCTGGGAACCAACAAGCAGACACTTATATCCTCCTACACACGAATACACAGCCACTCGTCACGGCCAATTTATGTCTTTATATCTGTCACTTAAGGGAGCATAACAACCTGCCTTGCGGAATAGTCTTATGACATTAAGTATGCAAGATTATCCGCATGGAAAAGAATTGTATCAGATGCAAAAAAATGATTTCAGAAACAGGATTTTCAAGCTGTCGTTTCTCCTTATCGCTTGAAATTCATACACTTCCTGTGGAGAATGTGGGGAATGTTGCAAAGCTTCTTTTCTTTTCTTTTTTTTTTTAACGAGTGAGAGATGCCTGTTTGAACAGCGTATGGTCAGTCATCTTTTCTCTCTCTCACCAGTATGTTCAGTGTATGGCTCAGTGGTTTTGGCCACTGGTTCAAATCCCAGGGTCAGCAGAGTGATGTCACTGTTGGCCTCTGCAGGAAGGTCTTTAACCCTCAATTGCTTCGGGGCTGTGTGACCCCCGTCTTCTCCATTCTACATCACTTTGGATAAAAGCGTCTGCCGTCCATGTACAAAGGTGTCTTCTCGCGCTTCTTGTTTGTGGTTGCTGCTGTGTACTTCATTTAAAAATTTACTTTCATCATTAATTCACTGTGGATGCAGTTCCCAGAAACAGAGCACAGAGAGCCAATGAAATTGTTTAACAATGGTTCACAAGTGTACTTACATCAAACATTAGAATGTGAAACCAAACTTCTCCAAAGAAGTTTTTTTTGTGTTGATGATTTCTAGATGAGTCATGCACTTTAAATGGCAGACAGGTCACTGCAGGCACAGAACCAAGATAGTGACCCATGTAGATAAGATTCTATTTTTTGCAGCTACAAGCATGTCCATACAGATCTGACGTGATGTGATACAAATGTTACACAGCAATGTTTCAATAGCTACCTTTTTTGTTTACAAGCATGATGTCTTCCAGTATAATATATTAGAGAAAAATGTCAGGAAGGTTATTTAGTTGAATTTAAATAAAAACTAGCTTGAAATCTGGCTTACTTGGATTTTTTTTATCAACATTATGCCTCACTCAATATTCACAATTAACAATGATGTTAGCTAGCTAACTACCTAGCTATCAATGTTAAGTCGTTAAAATTTGTGATATAAAGTAATCCACATAAGCAACCATAATGAATGCAAATGTGGGTTTGGGTGATAAACATGCACAAATACTAGTTATGGCTCAACTGCAAAGTATAGCCTTTATTCAATTCAATTGCATTTTGACAATCAACTGTTGCCACAGTGGTCAGTTAGACAGGATATGAAAATAGAAAAATTGTTTCAGCGATACGTACCAGTGCTGTCAAGAAGTGAGGATAGGAAAATTTGTAATGGCACTTATTTAATAGTCTGTAGGATGCTTTGCAGTCTTATTTACATAAGTAAGTGTGGCATTACCAGTTTCACATTTGGTTAGATTGAGTGTCAGTGATGCATCTTGTAATTGGTCAAACACCGTATGGAGAGTAACCAAATGCTTTTTTTTTTGGATCAAATTTTTATTAAAGAAAAATTTCAAGAATAGAACAAGCAAAAGTTTTCTGAGAGAAACCAAATTCTCATCCCATGTAGACACAAAAAAGTGTCTGTTATAGTTAACTTTGTATGCTTTTAATAAGTTATTATGTTTCATAAGATGAATGACTGTCTGTCAGTTGCATTCTGAGCTGACTGACGGTGTGTGACGTTGTTGCGGCCGCTGTTCGCTTTTACGACTTTTACGACGATTTTCCATAATACATGCTGAAAAGGACACATCTTGTGTATCGTTACATTTCCAGCCTTAAGCTATGATATAAAGTAGCTGAAACTCCCCCCTCATACAATGGTGTGGGGCTATAGGAAGAATAACTGCACAGCGATCTTTTATACAGCAATGCAAAGTAAATAAAATTCCTATAGTTGCAATGCTAGTTTTATAGGGTTAGACCCTATATGCGAGCGTACAGCAGCATTTCCTTATAGTTACTCTACAAGCAGATCTAGCAGGGAGTGTGTTCACAGCAGCAGAATGGCAAGCATACTGTATGTGGTACACCATCATTTTAAAATGATTTAGAATTTTTCCCTTCCATTTTTGTTTATTGTTTTTTCAAAAATATACAGATGAGTGGGAATATGACAGTATACACAGGGCAGATTATTTATAATTCTCATTTCCATATAATCAGCACAAGAAAGAGGAAAAAGAGGAATACTTTCGAAAGAAAATATTGATACATTGGTTATATTTTCTTCATCTCTTACCTTGGATGGACCCTAAGTCTAGTTGGTTTGGACGGGAGACATTCTCTATATAGACAGGGATCCCCATATCTTATGAAACGTAATGGGACACTACCACGTGGGTAAAATAAGAAGCCTTGTCAGAAAAGTGATAAACTCAACATAATCAGCTTTATACTGTATGAAGAAAGTACCATTGAGGAAGGCAGGACACCAAACCCCGAAGACCTCGGGCCAGTATGCGTGCCAGACTGCGCATCACCGGAGTGTAAACGCTAGGCTTGCAGGGGGTTGATGATAGTGATCGCAAGTGGGATCAACATCGTGGAAGATCTTACTTTGGTCCAGTGCATGCAGAGGACCATTTTTAATAGTTCTTAATACAGTATTTTACATATTTTTAACTATTTATATTTGAAATGTATTTTTTCTGTTTTTTTTATTTAAGCAGAACCTCGTCTTCATTGCTACAGCCTGTGTGAGTTGGGGAGGCACATTCGTTAATGCTGGGATCTGCAGGACTGGCAGCACGAATGGGACACGGCCGAATTCCAGGGGGGGGCAGACGGCAGTGGGAGTAAGGATGGACAGCATGCAGTTCGGGGCCCTCTGTCCATCCAGCCAACACAAATGGGAGTGAGTGCACTAAATGCATTTCTTCAGGGTTGCTCTTTATCTGCTGATTCTGAATTTTACAGTGTCGTCTATGTATCAATCCTGATAAAAGTCATATGGCTGTGACATGGTTGTGACATGGTTGTGACATGGTTGTGACATGGCTGTGACATGGTTGTGACATGGCTGTGATATGGCTGTGACATGCTGCTTTAACCTCCTGAGACCCCACCCATTCATTTATGTCCATTGTAGTGGACATTTTGTTTTTGCATCTATCTTTTCACTGATGTAAGGAAACATATTTATTCCTGTTGTGCACTAAAGAGGACATGCTGTGAAATTAAAAATAAAAATAAATTTGAAAAAATCTAAATTGTAAGATGATCACAAATAACCTAAAATTGAAGGAGACTTTTTTTCCTTGGGTCTCAGGAGGTTATGGCGATACAGTTCTTTATGCAGCCTTTTCAGGACTTTATATCAAAAGAAATAGGGTATTTTGTGATATTCTTAAGAAAATAAAGACATTGTAAAATAACTGCAAATGTCATAAAAGCCAAAAATATTAAAATAGTTTTTTCCAGTCATTCCCTATGAGAAATGTATGCATAAAAAGGATCAGTTTTGCACATTCATGCAGTAAGAAGGCACATTAAGTAGCTGAACGTTATGTGCTCCTTCTCCGACCTCAGCAGCTTCACTGCCGCTGTCTTGCATGTACAGACATACATATACAGGCTGTGTATTCAAGCACAATCATATACTACATGTGCTTTAGAAACATCAGCTCCCCTTTACAGCACGACTTTTCGGTAGTAGAAAATCTTACATAGCACACACATGTTGAGGATAAGCAACACTGCTAAGAAATCAGGAGAATGTGTGAGCTTCTTTAGTTAACCTATTGAAATACTAATGAATTTTGTACAATAAGATTTTACAATGGGTTTCAAAGTTTAGGGGTATGTTCAATATACTGATTATCTACATAACAATTAAGGCTGCATTACTGATGTAACTTTATTGTTTTTGTTCCACAATTGCTGTAGATATTTGATGAAACTATTTTTCTATATACTTCTCATGCATAAGATGAGGGGCTGGCAGCTGTAAGAACTGGGAAATGGTTATATGCCTAAGTAGCATGTTAAAGCTCTCCTAAAACTTGAGAGAAAACAGTTATTTCAAAGGACCTCGACTGGATAATTCAAGGGAGAGAATCCATTCACTGTTGGCATGGTTGCCGCTTTGTTGATTACAATGTTAAACATTACAAGGAATAACACTCAGTCCCCTCCTCTTCTTTTCCTTCAGCACTAGCAAGTATGTGGATGATTTGCTAAATGAAGATGGAAAGGACAGAGCTAAAAGGTAATTCTGATCACACACGTCATTGCTGCTAATAGGGTTTCTCTCCAGCCAGGTCCATGTCTTTGGTCTACATTCATTATACCAAAAGGCTTCAAAGGTGAAAAGTAGCATGTGGAAAAAAATGCTGAATGTTACTAAAGGGTCATTGTTGCCCTGATTGCTAAATTGTCATGTTTCAAGGTAATTATGATGGAGCCTCAGGTGATGAAATCAGGGCACAATTTGCACACAAGAAATGCTGCATTGATACAGACAGATAAAATATCAGGGATATTGATCATGCGCTCCATGATGAGCTATAAAAAGACTGCATGCTATGAGCTTCTCTTCTAATCATTTCTTACTATACTCTTGTACTCAATAGAGCATCACGCAATAAATCAGAGAAGAAGAGAAGGGATCAGTTTAATGTCCTCATCAAGGAGCTGTGCACCATGCTTCAGGGGCAGGTGCCTCCCCGCAAGATGGACAAGTCCACCATCCTGCAGAGAGCCATCGACTTCTTGCAGAAACAAAAAGGTTCATCGTGCTTCATATGTAGTGCCACCCATTCCGCTGTCAGGCGCTCAGCACATGGTTTCCACGTCGATCCTCCCAGTCTGCATTCGTTCTTTACTCCTTCTATCCTTTTATATACTTCCCATATAAATTTACACACACATTTCTTCCTCTTGTAGAAATCTTGGACCAATCAGAGTCCATTGAGATTGAGCAGGACTGGAAGCCTTCATTCCTCAGCAATGAGGAGTTTACCCAGTTGATGCTGGAGGTGACATCCATTACCATTTTAGTTATTTCCTTAAATTTTGCTTGCAGTAGTGTAGATAATAATTGAGGTATTTCATATGCCAAAACAAATATTGAAATGAATAATATCATTCGTTATAAACATATGCATGTTAAATCTTGACACTTTTGTTTTTCTCATTGTAGGCTTTAGATGGTTTTCTAATAACACTGACAACAGATGGAAACATCATTTATGTATCTGACAGTGTTTCTTCCCTCATTGGCCATTTACCAGTAAGTGAGTGAATGACTAATTGTGTAAATGTTGTGCTTTGGCTATAATGGTAGCGTATTGTCAAACCGCCATTTAGCTAAGTAATACATTTCCATGCATGTGGAAATGCATCAACCAAAATGATGCACTGTTTGTGAGTTAATAAATTGCACATGCAATTTATTTAGGAAGTTGTAAATGTATATGAATATGAATAGAGTTTTGGGGGGGTTTGGAACCTATTGCAGGTGTCACAGGACAGATTGGGAACAGGGGACCCTGATTCGGAGCAAACCGGAAACCTAAATGCTAAATGAGGGTCATAGTCAGGGATGCATGCCAGAGTGATGAAACCGGGGAGTCTTTCCTGGGGAATAGAGGGAAAAGCAGGCAGTCATTACAGACGCATGGAGAGCATCACAAACAGGCTCTCTCAGAAGGGGGTGAAGTTTCACACACTCACCAGTCAGGGCATCAGGAGACACGGTCACTCGCAGGCACATAAAAAGAGAATCAAGCAAATAGGGGGAACCTGACAGGGGGGTGTGGCTGCAGAACAGGCTTAGAGTCCATCCTTACAGTAAGATGGAGACCTGACAGGGGATATGGTTGAGGAACAGGCTCAGGGTCCATCCTTACAGTAAGATGGAGACCTGACAGGGGATATGGTTGAGGAACAGGCTCAGAATTCATCCTTACAGTAAGAGGGAGACCTGACAGGGGATATGGTTGAGGAACAGGCTCAGAGTTCATCCTTACACCAGGCTGTATAGGGCAGAAGGTGGGCTAACTCTTTGCAAGAGATGCCAGTCCATCACATGGTTCTGTGAGCTGATCCTGTTGTGGGTTGGACATGGTTGGAAAATAGATGGACATCTTATGGTTACTGAACATTACAAGTTGCTATTTTGTACCAGTCAGACATGGTGGACCAAAATATTCTGAACTTTCTCCCTCCACGTGAACATGGAGAGATGTACAAGCTCCTGTCATCGCAGATGCTGATGAACGACCCAGTTGCTGCCGATTTGCTTGAGCGTGAGTGTCCCTTTGTCTAACCCACCCAGTAAATGTGGATTTTTTTTTTCTGCATTTGTTATGACGAGAGGGTGATACATTTGTAAATGAACTACTGTAATTCATATGCAAGTTAGCCTTCTGGTATTACTTTTATATTTAAATTACTCTTGCAGGTACCAGCAATAATCATGCTTTTGCAAGTGTAATTCTTCTACATCCTAAGATTCACAATAGGAACTTCATAATAAAAACAGAGATTAAATTATTAATTCAGTTGTATAGTATAGTCATATTCTGTCGCACTATAAATAAAAAGGCAGATAAAAACCAGGCGAATAGCAGAGGAAAAGAAAATTATTAGTAGACAATTGTTTTTTCAAAGAAAATAGAAATTCAGCAATACACCGTGTAGCAGCTAATAATGTAACAACTACCAGTAATGTAACAACATCCCAATAACGTAATAAATGTCTGTTATTCATGTAACAAAAGTCAGTTACTGGCCAATAATGTAATAACTTACCAGATGGGAAAAACATTAATGCAAAAGTCTTTTTTCATCTTTCCTCCTTGGTGTTGACTTCTTAAACTTAAATGAACTTAAAAGGCCTTGGTGGAAAGTCACAGGGACTGTAATATACCATGGAAGGGTAACACTGTGGGCGTGACTTACGAACTGTAACACTGTGGGCGTGACTTACGAACTGTACCACTGTGGGCATGACTTACAAACTGTAACACTGTGGGCGTGACTTACAAACTGTAACACTGTGGGCGTGACTTACGAACTGTAACACTGTCGACGTGACATACGAACTGTAACACTGTGGACGTGACTTATGAACTGTAACGCTGTGGACGTGACTTATGAACTGTAACACTGTGGGCGTGACTTACGAACTGTAACACTGTCGACGTGACATACGAACTGTAACACTGTGGACGTGACTTACGAACTGTAACATTGTGGGTTCAGCCTTCAATCTGCCAGCCCACACAGGCCGGCGTGGAGAACAGACTCATTGATGGACTTTGGCTTGACCTTAATCACACTGTTGTGAAAGGCACTATACTGTATATAAAATAAATTGAAATTGAATGTGTACCCTTGCTGTCTGTGTGCTGGTTACTCGTCCTACCCCTCTGTCCATTTTACTTCCGAGTCTTTAAATCACCATGCAAATGTCAGACTATGGTTAAGTACTCATTATGACTAAGGCTTTTGTGTAGTTTTAATAATGTCTACATGAAGCTATGTTCCATATTTAGCACTGGACAGCTGCTGCATAACAGAACTGAGAGCAATATGTAGGCAAAGAGGGTAAATTGGTGGAATGCTGGTTTGGCTCCTTTGGTTTTTACACTTTGCATTATATTACTGATTTTGGCTGTGGTTGTTCCAGTGAATGATGATAATTCCTATCACACCTTTTTCCAACTATTAACCTTTTTCTCCCGCACTTATTGTAGATGACATATTCTTCAGGATGGTGTGCTTTTGCATAATACAATTTTAATTTGTAATGCTTTATTTATTTATTTTTCCAGATTCACAAATTGAGTTCTGCTGTCACTTATCCAGAGGAAGTGTCGACCCTAAAGAGGCTCCAACATATGAATATGTGAAATTTGTAGGGGATTTCAAATTCCAAAACAACGGTAGGTATCATTATTTTATTTATCATACTTGAAGATGAGAACCTTTCCTGATAGGAGAATTGTAGATTAATGTTTATATTATTCAGTAACACACTTTAATCTGCATTCTGTATTTCTGCTACCATAGAAAACCAGTTTTATCACATTTTGCTTATGTAATAGTTGGCACAGTGCAACTACAGTAATGCAGCTGTTTCATATATTGGCTGTTGAATGTATAATATTATACCCACCCTCCTTACCCAAGTCATATGTGTTGCAATCTTGAATTGAAAGAAGAACCAACTGTAAATAGTACTAAATCTGTTCTGGTTACTGTTCTAGATTCTGTATTTGTTGAAATTCAGGCATGTCTTAAAACCAGACTTTATTTTAAAGCTATGCATCTTCTCAAAATCCTGTTTATCAGGAAGATATTGTTTCTGCCTAGATGCTTGTTTAGAAGTCTGTAATTCAGTTTCTGGTTATTTTTTTATTGATCATATGCAGTAGGTTCAAGTATCTGACCCAACAATGAGATGTGGAGATTGACTGTTTTGATTCCGTCGCTCAGTGCCTACATCTTCTAGTAATGACTTGGAGTGTGAATCACCAAGGACCATCCAGGCATCGTTAGAGGAGCAGGCCTGCCTTGTAGCCACTGTCCGACTGGTCACTCCACAGTTTATGAAGGTGACAAGCAGCTGATCCTTTGCTTATTCTCTCCATAACCTTCAATCATACACATTAGTGATATTATGTCGGGGCAGAAAGAAACTCTTGTTACTGGACTTTAAATTGAAATGTACGAAACATGTGGCACTTCAGTTTCTTTATAATTTATTTCATTGTATTAGAAGTTCCCCACTATTAAAATTAGTCTAATGATTAAAAAAACATATTTAGAAGAACTGAGAAATAGCAGATAATAGCAGATAAATGTTTCCTTCACCATAAATTGAAATAAATCTAGTATAAGTAATCTATTGTAATGTAATTGAATGGTCATCACTATTTACAGTATAAATTCATTGATATTTACAATTAGTACAATTCATATAGAAGTTCCATTCAGCTGTCACCTTAAAACTTGCGTTATTCCCAAACAGACTGTCTGAAATTTTACGTGAAAAGTTAGTAACTTAACCTATTTTCTATCCCTCATCAGGATCTCTGTAATGTTGATGACCCTTATCATGAATTCACATCCAGGCATAGTCTGGAGTGGAAGTTCTTGTTTTTAGATCATAGGTAAGCCTTCTAAAACATTTTTTTTTTATTATTTACATAAAAATCACGGTATTCTCCGTCATTTAAGACAGAAATACTACTAAATGGTTTACTTAAGTGAAAATAGTCAGCTTTCATATATTAGCTTCTTGCTCCATATTAAATACTTCTTACTATTAACGTGGGTATTACTCCAGATTTCTTGTTATTGGTAAATATGATTTTTGCGAACATGAACACGAGCCCAAGGGCCAGCTGAAAAATAAAAAAATAGGATATGATAGGCTGCAGCTCTTAGTACATACTGTACAACACAACCAATGTATCCCTGAAAAACCTCACATTCACTAAAATTGTGCACTAAATTTCACATATCCAGTGGGAAAAATAGGTTTAGGGTAATACGACTCCAAAAATTTATGCCAAACAAAATTAATTCAAATAAAGACAGTGAAACGAGTGGTCAATAATGTGATTATATGCATTTTAAATAAAAAAATAAGAATACATTGTTAAATGACATCATAAACATTTCCTATGGGTAGTGATGGCCAAGGAAAGCTTCATGAGTCAATTGCTGTATTTCTTAACCCCACTAGATGGTGCTCTTGGATTACTTTGGGGCAAACTTTGAGGGCTGAAAAATACAGCAAATGGTTCATGAACATCGTTTTGGCCATTATTAGCCGTGAGCAGTGAGCCACAGTCACTATGCGCACAGCACAAATGCAAGGGACTAAGGTATGCGGAGGGGCATACCCTTTATTGTAAGTTGTCATTTGTTAACATGGATTATATCTGATTTTTTTACTTGTATTTTTCTAGAGCTTCACCCATAATAGGCTACTTGCCTTTTGAGGTTCTTGGAACTTCTGGCTATGATTACTATCACGTGGACGATCTGGATCTCATAGCCCAGTGTCATCAACAGCGTGAGTCCTGCCCTATCTGACACTCGCTTTGTATAGGGATATTCACACAGAATACAATATTAAGTATAAAATATGTTTCAAGATTTTATTTGAAATGTTAAATTAATAATTAGCTTGTATTAAGGAGAATATGATGATTTTGTGAAGGCATGATGTCGTAATTATTGTGAATATGCATTTGAAATATTTGGTTATTCTTGTTTCTGCAGTGATGCAGTTTGGCAAGGGCCAGTCCTGCTACTATCGCTTTTTGACGAAAGGCCAGCAGTGGATCTGGCTGCAGACTCACTACTACATCACTTACCACCAGTGGAACGCCAAGCCAGAGTTTATTGTATGCACACACACTGTGGCCAGGTAGAGCTGTCCTTGATTAAAAAAAAAAAGTAAACTTTACTAAGATGAAATTGATGGTGTGAGTGATGTGGAGCACTTTGCAGTATCTGCTGTCCACATCTACACATAATGTGCAGCAACATAAGCAAAGTAGCGTCTGCAGTTTGCTGCCTACAAGTGTGCAACTTTATTCTTGTTTATAATAATCTGTGTAGAAATGCAAATATTTAAATTAAGAATCTTTGTGTCACGCCCGGCTCGTACGATCCTCGTTTGTGCCACGCCCACCTCGTTACCCAGTGTTTCTTCCCGATTGTAATCACCTGTGGCTTGTTAAGTTCAACCTGTCTTGTGTATTTAGTCCGTGTCTCAGTCAGTATTCCCCAGTTCTGTCATTGTATTGTTGCAATGTTTGGTCTTCGTCGCCAGTCTGCCCTTAATAAAACCCCTCTACCTGTCGGCCCGGCCCAGCTCGCCTGCTCCGTGAAGTGTGACACTTTGCCTATTTTATTTATTTTTTTTTTTTTTGAGAAACACATCCTTTCCTATGTAAAACTTACTCACTCAAGCATTTTATGATTTCCCAGTAATCATTTACAGGTCATTTTTAAATAGATGCTTAGAAAATTAACTTTGGTCAGCTATCTGTAGCAGTCTAATTTCTACTATCCATTGTAATATTGCAGTATTGGACTTTAAAATTCATTGTGTTCAGCTAGTGTTTGCGTCCTCAGACTTGGAAAAATGGAGGATATTTCCTTGGCATGTGGGTGGACGTTTGAGCAGCTTTGTGTTTGATGTTTTAGCTTTCTCTTTTTATTTCAGTTTTGCAGAGGTTCGAGCAGAGAGGCGAAGAGAGATTGGCTTAAAGGAATCTGAAGCAGCTTCCTCATCTGTTACGGTGAGGACTTTGTTGTTGGGGACAGGATGGGAATGACATTAGCTTTTAAATTTTATTATGTCTTTTTAATACGCATCACAGACTCGCCTAGAGATGTTTGCGCTTGTATTCTCTGCTAAAGTAAGAAGTAATACAAGCCCTGATCATTGAATGGCTAGAGGCAATGCTGGGTTTCCATGGTGATTCTTCTATGAAGAGGTCCTTTAATCTTACCCGTGCTCAGTCACAAAGAAAAGAAGATGAAATGCACAAAATTGTCACTTGGTTTAACCACTATAAACACCAACATTAATTACATTTTTGTGTATTTTGTCATAAACTATGAAGAAGCTAAAGAAAATATAGCAAATAAGTTCTTGAGTTCAGTAATTAAAGCCACCATAGAGCTTTATTAAAACCACCTTAAAACGACTGCTTGTTTTGTGCATTTTTCGCTTGTACTCTTTGTGCATTAGTATCATGTACATTTTAGATGTATCATTTGAACCATAAATGGGCTGTGTAGTTGTTATAGGTCTTTTTTGCTAATGTGTGTTATATAATAGAAACTTAACCCCACAATTGCAATACAACAAGCGTCATCCCAGACACAGACATGAGACGTTATTGTTAAATGCTTTTTGTTTTTCTTGCTTTGTTTCACAACAGGATCGCAAAGTATATCTAGATGTGAACCCGTCCTCTGAGGTACCAAAAGAGAGAGCGAGAGGGACCCAGTCAGTGTCCTCTGACAGCTCCCGCAGATCGTCCCGCACAGCCGTGTCCGACTCTGCCTGTGAGTAACTAACTGCTCACCAGGGGCAAGTCTGTGGTCATAAATGTAGCTCTTCTCCACAAGTTGTGTGCTCTTTCATTTGACACTCAGCACTTTATGGAACTTTAAGGCATTTAAAACAGTTTAAGTACTGTGTGATATACTTATTAGCATTGTCAATATAACGCAAGGGTTCATGTCTATATAACCCAAGTCTCTAAGCCGCCGACGTGAGAAATGATAACTAGCTGAATGTTGTGGTTGGAAAGATCGAGAAACTCTGTTTTAAACCACAAAAATGAAAGAACATCACAAATTCAACTGCATGTTTTCTGAAAGTTACTGTATTCTCCCTCACTTAAGAAACAAAAAAACTATAATTACATTTTTATTGATCATCTTCTTGACACCATGCTCGCTTTCAGTGGTCACCCAGAATGTTACATTTCTCCTTTTCCAGCAAATTCCTCAGTGAGGTGTGCTGAGGCTACCGCACCACTGCAGCAGGCCGTATCTCTATGCTCTGAGAAGGCTGCGTCCAGCAGTTCAAAGGTCAGTTTGTTGATTGTGAGAACTATAGACACTGGCTACAGTAAAACGTATTAGGAAGGGAACGATGATGAACAGCGACGCTGATTTTCCTTGTGCTTTCCCCTGCAGATTTTACAGCAGACCTCCTCCTCGGAGCACCGTCCCCCAGCCAGCTTCCTTCTCTACTCCACCTGTAATCACCCCTCCACTACGGTTGGTTTTGTCCTCATCGTCTCACGCCACATTACGTCACGTCACTGTATCGTCCAGAGGGAAGGAGATGGATGTGGGCAGTGTGGCTCTGCGCATTGAGATGCTGTGCCTATGATGAAAAGGCTTCTGGCTGGTCGGGAGGCATTGGGCCCTTGAGCAAGGCCCCTAACCTTAGGTGCTCCTCGGACATGTTGATCCTTCTCTCACACATGGATCAAAGTGTCTTAAAATAAGTAAATGTAAAGCTGTATGGAATTACTCAGGTCACAGATGTTAATTGGTATTTCTTGTCTTCAATATTCATTATCTTACTGAATAATATAGAAACTTACATATAATATGTATGCTAATATCATACTTATCTCACATGTATCTTAAGAGGAGATCCTGATTATTTTAATCTGTGCTACAATGTAAAACGATATTTTCTTTTGATGTAAAAAAACAGTTACCACCAAAATATAATACTGTTTTTCACCAGTAATCATGAAGTAAGTAGGATCAGTAGAATAAAATCACAAATTGTGATGAAGTATAAAAGGATTGCAGTCATGGAATATAGTCAGGGGTTGTGAAATAGCAAAGGTGCATATAGTGAACAAATTGTCCTCAGGTTGTCTAAGTAATGTGTTTGCCCAAAATAAATGAAAACAAGTATATAATTGATGCATTTTTAAATTTTATTGTATTATTTGGCTATTGTATAAAATTACAGGAAGTCTTTAGAGTCATTGTGTTTTGGGGAAAGACACTCAGGTTTGGCTGTTCAGTTTAGGGTTTCATAAGCTACTGTAGAACCTGCGTCCTGACATCAATGATTCAGCCTTGCCTTCCTGTGCTGGATGCAGCAGCCCATGTACCAGTTTCGAGCACCACAGCTGGGGGTGATGCACGAGCTGAAGGAGCAGCTGGAGGAGAGGACACGCCTCCTGCAAGCTGACATCAGGAGCCAGCAGCAGGAGCTGCACAGCATCAAGGAGCAACTGCAGCTGGTCAGCAGCTCCAACATCCAGGTAAACAGCTGTGGGCCTCTCTGTCAGTCTACACCTGCTTCTGTCTGTCACTCACCACTGTGGGCCTCCCTGTCAGTCTACACCTGTTCTGTCTGTCACTCACCATTGTCGGCCTCTCTGTCAGTCTACACCTGCTTCTGACTGTCACTCATCACTGTGAGCCTCTGTCAGTCTACACCTGTTCTGTCTGTCACTCACCATTGTCGGCCTCTCTGTCAGTCTACACATGCTTCTTTCTGTCACTCACCACTGTGGGCCTCTCTGTCAGTCTATACTTACATAAACTGTACAAAATATATATCATGACTGCTCTAAGGGCAGAGGACAGCTGAGGTATCCTTATGACTGCTCTAAGGGCAGAGGACGGCTGAGGTACCCTTATGACTGCTCTAAGGGCAGAGGACAGCTGAGGTACCCTTATGACTGCTCTAAGGGCAGGACAGCTGAGGTACCTTTATGACTGCTCTAAGGGCAGAGGACAGCTGAGGTACCCTTATGACTGCTCTAAGGGCAGGACAGCTGAGGTACCCTTATGACTGCTCTAAGGGCAGAGGACAGCTGAGGTACCCTTATGACTGCTCTAAGGGCAGGACAGCTGAGGTACCCTTATGACTGCTCTAAGGGCAGGACAGCTGAGGTACCCTTATGACTGCTCTAAGGGCAGGACAGCTGAGGTACCCTTATGACTGCTCTAAGGGCAGAGGACAGCTGAGGTACCCTTATGACTGCTCTAAGGGCAGGACAGCTGAGGTACCCTTATGACTGCTCTAAGGGCAGGACAGCTGAGGTACCCTTATGACTGCTCTAAGGGCAGGACAGCTGAGGTACCCTTATGACTGCTCTAAGGGCAGAGGACAGCTGAGGTACCCTTATGACTGCTCTAAGGGCAGAGGACAGCTGAGGTATCCTTATGACTGCTCTAAGGGCAGAAGACAGCTGAGGTACCCTTATGACTGCTCTAAGGGCAGGACAGCTGAGGTACCCTTATGACTGCTCTAAGGGCAGGACAGCTGAGGTACCCTTATGACTGCTCTAAGGGCAGAAGACAGCTGAGGTACCCTTATGACTGCTCTAAGGGCAGAGGACAGCTGAGGTACCCTTATGACTGCTCTAAGGGCAGAGGACAGCTGAGGTACCCTTATGACTGCTCTAAGGGCAGAGGACAGCTGAGGTACCCTTATGACTGCTCTAAGGGCAGGACAGCTGAGGTACCCTTATGACTGCTCTAAGGGCAGAGGACAGCTGAGGTACCCTTATGACTGCTCTAAGGGCAGGACAGCTGAGGTACCCTTATGACTGCTCTAAGGGCAGGACAGCTGAGGTACCCTTATGACTGCTCTAAGGGCAGGACAGCTGAGGTACCCTTATGACTGCTCTGAGGGCAGAGGACAGCTGAAGTACCCTTATGACTGCTCTGAGGGCAGAGGACAGCTGAGGTATCCTTATGACTGCTCTAAGGGCAGAGGACAGCTGAGGTACCCTTATGACTGCTCTAAGGGCAGAAGACAGCTGAGGTACCCTTATGACTGCTCTAAGGGCAGGACAGCTGAGGTACCCTTATGACTGCTCTAAGGGCAGGACAGCTGAGGTACCCTTATGACTGCTCTAAGGGCAGAAGACAGCTGAGGTACCCTTATGACTGCTCTAAGGGCAGAGGACAGCTGAGGTACCCTTATGACTGCTCTAAGGGCAGGACAGCTGAGGTACCCTTATGACTGCTCTAAGGGCAGGACAGCTGAGGTACCCTTATGACTGCTCTAAGGGCAGGACAGCTGAGGTACCCTTATGACTGCTCTAAGGGCAGAGGACAGCTGAGGTACCCTTATGACTGCTCTAAGGGCAGGACAGCTGAGGTACCCTTATGACTGCTCTAAGGGCAGGACAGCTGAGGTACCCTTATGACTGCTCTAAGGGCAGGACAGCTGAGGTACCCTTATGACTGCTCTAAGGGCAGGACAGCTGAGGTACCCTTATGACTGCTCTAAGGGCAGGACAGCTGAGGTACCCTTATGACTGCTCTAAGGGCAGGACAGCTGAGGTACCCTTATGACTGCTCTAAGGGCAGAGGACAGCTGAGGTATCCTTATGACTGCTCTAAGGGCAGAAGACAGCTGAGGTACCCTTATGACTACTCTAAGGGCAGGACAGCTGAGGTATCCTTATGATCGCTCTAAGGGCAGGACCTTGGCACTTCAGCTGGACCCCTTTTGGCTGATACACACTGTCTCACCTGCTACCCCGTCCAGATGTGGCTCCAGCAGCCCGACTCAGGAGGATTCAGCCAAGTACGGCAGCAGCAGGGCTTGGGAAGGAGCCCCCTACCCTGTCAGCCAGCTGCCATCAGGCCGGTTGCTGATTACGGCAAGAACCTGCCATGCACTCATCATACTGCCCCGGCCTGCTCACTTTTGCTGGACCCCAGCACATCCTCCTCTCAGGTAAGGCTGTGCACAGGACCGCACTGCACAGGACCGCACTGCAGAGCGACCGCACTGCACAGGACCGCACTGCAGAGCGACCGCACTGCAGAGCCTCTCGCTCCTCGATAGGCCTGTGTATGGGAGTCGACTTGAAGTGCCGCCAATAACAAAAAGCATGTAGCATCATTTATGGTTGTGTTATGAAGAAAAGCAAACTGTCCCATAATACGAATGTATTGTTACTCATTCAAACAAATGCAAGTTAACCCAATAATAATGCTATTTTAATGCTTTGTATAGAAGGATTGATGCAAGATTTAAAAAAAAAAAAAAAAAAGTATAAACAGGCATATTGTCTTCACCCAGTGGGGTACGATATCAGTGGTTAACTTTTTGGAAAATGGTTCCAATTCATGTTGTAAAATATCTTTCATATCAATATGTGAGTCAGCTTGGAAGCTCAATAGAGACATTCCCCACAGGCAGAGCCACCGCCAATAAGAAGCTCCCTGAGTCCAGCCATCAGCATGCCAGTGCAGACCCACACCAGCATGCCAGTGCAGACCCACACCAGCATGCCAGTGCAGACCCACACCAGCTTGACTGTGCCTTGGTGCAGCAACCCCATGATGTTCTCCCAAACTAGATCACGTCCCCCACAGGATGTCAGTCCAAGACACTCTGGCGTGGATTTCAGCCAAGATGGGCAACTACGGTATGACTCTCCAACCATTGAGCGTCTTTGGCAAATGTACAAAGTGTACTGTTTATTCAGTATGAACAGCAAGTTGAAGGTACAGGGGTTGGACAATGAAATTGAAACACCTGGTCAATAGTGTTTGAGGTTTCACACCTATATATGCATGACCTGGTGGCCAGTCTTCACTGATTGCACATTCCGGCAGTAAGAGCAGAGTGTGAAGGTTGATTTAGCAGAGCAATAGCACAACTCTGCATAAAGTATTGCAATCCACACAACATAATGTGGACAAAAGATGACAGATTGTTCAGCACGTCTCACTGGCTCATCTATGACTAGAACAGCAAGGCTTTGTGGCGGATCGAGAGCCACAGTATCCAGGGTAATGTCGGCAGACCACCACGAAGGACAGACCACATCCAACAGGAGTAACTGTCTGAAAGGGATGTACAGGCACTAACCTGGATTGTATCCAAAAAACATCAAACCAAAGCAACCGAATCATTGCAGAATTAAATGAGCGACTAAACTCTCCTATTTCAACCAAGCCTGTAGCTCCACAGGGTCAGTTTTCATGAAGGGGCTGCTGTAGCCAAACCTTTGGTCACTCGTGCCAATGCCAGATGTCAGTTTCAATGGTGCCTTCAGTGCAGATCTAGGGCACATCCAGGAGAGTTATGTGTGGAGAAGCCCCAAAGAGCCTTACCACCCGGACTGTTGTTTACCCAGAGTGCACCATGGGGGAGGATCAGTGATGGATTGGGCTGCAACATCATGGCATTTCCTAGGCCAGGGGTCACCAACCTTTTTGACACTGAGAGCTACTTCGGGTACTGAGCCATACGAAGAGCAACCAGTTTGAAACGGCCTCCTAAACTTATCTAAACTTCATGTACAGTATAATAAACATGTTTTAAATGCTTTCTTTAGATATTGCCATTTTCAAATCTATATAAATGCAAATGTGATTAAAGAAGAATAGCAACAGGATAAAATTAAGTTTTATATGCTGCTCACTGGTGAGTTGTGCTATTTTTAGAACAGGTCCGCGGGCGACTCGTGGTTCTTGGGGGCATCCTGGTGCCCACGGGCACCATGTTGGTGAGCCATGTCCTAAGCGCATTACTTGTTCTAGATGGGCGCATCACTAATAAGACTGCCAAACTATTCTGAAGTACCATGTTCACCCAACATTGTACCCTGAAGGTGGTGCTGTGTATCAGGATGACAATGCACAAATACACACAGCAATACTGATGACAGAGTGGTTTGATGAACATGAAAGTGAAGTTGAACATCTCCCATGGCCTGTACAGTAACCAGATCTATTATTGTGCCACTTTGGGGTGTTTTGGAGGAGCGAATCGGGAAATGTTTCCCTCCACCAGCATCACATAGTAACATTATATTGGGTGATTTAAGCATTTACATAACTGAAGTACTTTATGCTAAGTAATGCAGAGACATTTCTCCTGCCTTTTAATCCAGGTCTGGGGGTCTGTGAGGACCAGGTTGGGAAATACTGTGTTAATCAAAACATGCAAAGCAGAGACTGAAACTGCATTCCATGCCAGAATGCAGAGTTAAATACCATAAAGCAAAAACACAGTGCATGAATTCTTCTAGAATGTACTGTAAACTCCTTTGATAACTTTCCATGAAATGATGCTGCTTCTAACTTTTTGCTTTTAATTAAACAATGATTTTAAAATGAAGTGATGGTATTTTAGATGAATGCAGTCACAGCTGTTACACTGATCTACCTTTATTTTCATAATCTTTTTAGCTGGTAAATAAGTTATTTTTAAAGATTCCTAGATTAAGTAAACATGGGAGAATGGATGGTGCGGAAGAAGAGGTATCCAGCTAACAATTTTTTGCTCTGGGATTGTTTACCTAATGTTACGTTTTAGGTATGGAAATGGGAAATGCTCACCCACTACTACAACTGAGAATAAAAACGGGCAAACAAATTAAGGGTGTAGGAGAGCAGTGGGTACGCTGTCCCTTTGTACCTCGGAGGTCATGAGTTCAAGGCTGGGTGATGTGTTCACAGTATGCACACATGGAACTATTATAAAATAGTATTTTTTTTTATAAAGCACTGTTTTTCAACATTAATTACATTAAAAGGATGTTCAGGTAATAATGTTATTGTGATAACATTTACTTAGCGTTCTGGGAATGTTCCCTGTTAGCTGGGTAGCTGCTATGAGGGTCATAATCACATGATTGCTCAGTTTTATAGACAGCAGTTCTTTGCGATGAACACACTCTGCTTCCGTGTTTGGCAGTGTGCTCCTTCATCAGCCTATTCAGACCACAATACCAGAGAGTGCTACCAGTTTGCAGCTCTCTCGGTGCAATGAATCCTTGCAGCAAACCAAGTGAGTTGACCCTTGTCTGGATGGTATTAATTAGGAGAGACTTGAAACTGTCAACGACAATGAAGGGTCGTGTGTAGGATGGTTTGTGCTGTAGGTGCCGCAGTTTTTGACTGAGAGAAAATAGGTACATTTTTGTTGATTCCCTGACTTGAAAGCAGATGGGTTTAGTGAATATGATGTTATGGAGTTGATCTTTTCCCAGATATGGTCTGGAGCAGCAGATTATGGTGGCACCGTCAATGCCTGTGCAGCAGGTGAATTGCAATGCTGTCATCATGCCGTCACCTGTCGTCACATCTCCCATCATGATCACCCACAACAGCTTCGTCACACACCAGGCACAGCCTTCCCACCAGCCCCCAGTCCAGTCCACACAGGACCCTTTCCAGCTGCACCAACCTCAAGCCGTCTTTCAGGTAACCCCAGTCCACGATGGCTCTACATCAGCAGATTCACATTCAAGTCATGGTCCAGTTCACACCAGAACTGCCAAGTTATCTGAGCCTTTTCAGAATCCATCCTCCATCCATATTTTATCCTCATATCCTGGTCAGGGTTGCAAAGGGGATTGGGGACTTATCGGGGGGGGCTATGCATCATGTAGAGGGTGCCAGTCCATTTAAAGGCACATGCAGGCAAAATCATGAACTAGCAATTTAGAGATATAGTAAAGCTAGCTGCTATACCTTTGGAATATGACCTTTCACCTCACTTGGTATAGACTCAAACGTGTGTATATATAAGCAGTAAAAAGTGCAAGTGGGAGAAATCTATGAAAAACAGAGAACATGCAAACTCCACTATAGAACAGAAGCAGGATTCAAGCCCCTATGTGTTGGAGGTGAGAGGGAACTAGGGTTGCAAAGGGGTGGAAAATTTCTGGTAAGTTTTCAAAATGTTTCCATTTGAATTTTGGGAATCTATAATGCCAAAATTCGGAATGCTTTATTATAGCTGCTTTCAGCTTCTGTTTTTTGCTGCTTGTATGGGTTTGATTCTACACCAGATGAAGGGAAAGGCCAAGCTGTGGTAACATCATATTTTTGGTATTGTTTTAAATATAAAATTTGATTGTCCAGCCCTAACAGTAATACTCCAGGAGTATGTTCACGAAGCACTGATTGTCCAGCTGTAACAGTAATACTCCAGGAGTATGTTCACAAAGCACTGATTGTCCAGCTGTAACAGTAATACTCCAGGAGTATGTTCACGAAACACTGATTGTCCAGCTGTAACAGTAATACTCCAGGAGTATGTTCACGAAGCACTGATTGTCCAGCTGTAACAGTAATACTGCAGGAGTATGTTCACAAAGCACTGATTGTCCAGCTGTAACAGTAACACACTCCCATGTTTTGTGTTTCACATCAGCAGATGCAGCCCCAGGGACTGTTACACTGCAGACAGCCTCAGACTGTGTTTCACTCCGCTCATGTCCCGCAGCAAAGCACTTTGGGTTTCCTTCAGCAGCCACAGCAACAGCAGCAACAACAGCCACTGCAGCACTGCCACTCCCAGAAGCAGACTGCTGGCCTTTCAGACTTCCAGAACATACTGACATGGTAGCCAGGACAACTGAGGCACTATGGAGATCTCTAGTGACTGCTGTATGTTCTGAGGCAATATATACAATGATGGTCCCCCAAACCTCTTCATCTACAGTAGAACATCCCAGTCCCCCTCTGGTGGCCTTACTAACTTCTGCTTTTGTATCTCATGTTGGTGTGATCTACAGGCAGGAGCTGCCTTATTTGGTCGGCAGCTCTCCCAGTCCCAGGTACGGCCCAAGAAGTCTATTTAGAAATCCCAAAGTAAGCATAAAATACATGTATGTACATGCTATGCGACCCCCCCCCCCCCCCCAAATCTTGTCTTACATCATGTGTGACTGAACATGTGAAAGCAGAGATTTTGAGAATAGGGAAAATCACATTTTGTGCATTTGCATGTGGGCACATTGTCAGCAATGTAAGCCGAATATTTTATGAGGTGAATTAGTATGTTACTCTTGTACTGTAATGCCACAGCAGAATGTTAATATATGTCATGTAATCCAGCAAGCAAAAACTGAATTTTGATTGCTTTTGTATAAATAAATTGTGCATTTAATGGTAAAAACTACCAGAAAAGTAAATATAATTTATGCTAAGACTTCAATAAAGACAACTCTACATTTAACAAAATTTATTACAGTGGATCATGCAATCTTGCACACAAATGATGGACTGAGTCTTTTAAACATTCAGATTCTTGTATTTTGACATTAAATGTGAAAGATTTTATGTATTATATGATAGCTTTTAATTTAACCTTAAAATTGTGTATCTTTAAAAATAAACATGGTGGATTGTAACAGATTAAGAGGCTTAAAATGTGGTATTTGTATTAGTGATTGATTTTTAGCAGAATGCACTTTTCAGTGTCGACCATGATTCTGCAGACCTCCTCACTGCCCCTAGCCTCCATCCTGAGATTAGTCTTAAGGTGGCCTCTGTCTCTTCAGTTGTAAAATCAGGCTTATGTAACTTGGGGGTTGTTTTTGACCAGCTGTTAAGCCTACAGTAGATTCACATATAAAGTCTGTCGGCCGCTCCTCTTTTCATCATTTGAGAAATCTTACTAAACTAAAGTCAGTGGTTTCAAAATCAGAATTAGAGATGCTAGTCCACGCTTTTATCTCTTCACATCTAGATTATTATAATATTCTGTATTTAGGTCTGAACAAATCTCTCCTTTCTCGGCTACAGTTAGTTCAACACGCCGCTGCCAGGATTTTAACCCAGTCTGATCGGAGAGCACATATTACTCCAATTTTGTATTCTCTGCATTGGCTGCCAGTTCTTTTTAGAGTTCATTTTAAAATCCTGGTATTTACTTATAGAGCGCTGCATGGTCAAGCTCCTAAGTATATCGCTAGTCTACTCCAACGCCACACGGCCAGCCTGGCTCTTAGGTCTAGTCAACAAGACCTTCTAGTCGTCCTCCGCACGCGACTTAAGACACGTGGGGATCGTGCTTTCCAGTCAGCTGCACCTAGATCCTGGAACGCTCTTCCAGTAACTTTGCATTCTGTTGAGTCAGTTGACTCTTTTAAAATACATCTAAAGACCTTCTTGTTTAAGACCTTTGAACAGAGCTGAGTAACGCTGCTGGGCTTTATTCTCTAATATATATTTTTAAGTGTTTCTATTTCAAAATTTACTCACTGGTTTTTGACCATAGATCAAATTGTCATTCCGCTTCACTGTCAGAACAGACGCAAAATAACTGTCATGTATAAGCAAGATGGATATTATTTGAGCTGAGTTTGTGAGAGTCACTATTTGACTTTCACTTATTTGTTGTAATAAAAAAAGCTAATATTTATTTTCAGTTTAGGCAAACACATGGAACATAGCATTTTAAACCAGGTACCGTGTAAATGAAATATTTTTGTATGGAAATATCTTAAACATTCCTTCAGCTGTACATGACTAATATTTATGAAGAAATATTTTTATCCTGTGATTTATAAAGGCTGCCTGGCCAATGAGTTTCATGGCAGGGAAGATACTAATTTTGGTCTAATAACTGTTGAACAGGTTAAATTAATATATGAATAAAGACAACAGCTCAGCAGAATGTTAAATGTAAATGTACTGTATTAAAATATTCAATGAATTGTGAGAAACTGATATAAACGTTTGGCTTTTCACATTACATATGTGCACTACCAGCTCCTATGAATAACCAGCGAAGCTTTTTACGCATATGAGTGCTCTCCTCTTATATCCCATTTTGTTTCATGAAGAAACTAAAGTTTGTGACAGACGATACATTTGTCCATTTTAAAAGTGACATTTAAAGCAATTTTTCAATTTTATTTTAATAATAAAAAACATTGTTAAAAGTCAGTATGTTTGTGTGTATCGCTTCTAGTTTTATTCATTTTATGTCATTGTTAAATGGTTCTTGTTTGTTGTGGTTTCTTAGCCTGATCAAATAACATTGCTTTGTCTTTTTTGCATATTATGAAGAAATGTTTGTTCCTGACTTCAGAATATGCACTTTTTGGGCCTTGTTTAGTCCCTCTCTATGGCTTATGGATACATAACTGGCTTTCAGCAGAATGTTAATTGGAAGTGGCCCATAGCATATACCAATATTAAAGCAAAAATTAAAATTAAACCACATACAAAACTAGAGCCATTTATAATGATGCAGCAGAATGAACATGAATACATAAGTAAAGAACGAGTGAGGTCTACGTGCGTTTCCAGAGACCCTTCGTTATTCCAGAATCAATGAATGAACTTTATGTAGTACAGCGGACCCTCGAGTTATGACCGGCCTGACATACGAACAACTTGATTACGACCAAAATTTTACTTTAAAATCTTATCTAGCTCATATTTAAAGGAACCAAGGGTTTCAGCTTGCACTACACTAAGATAAGAACATAAGAAATTTACAAACGAGAGGAGGCCATTCAGCCCATCACAAACGAGATGTGACTGAACACATCGCAAGTTTGATTAGTTAGCTCATTATGTAGCTTACCAGGGTTGTTCAGAATTTATGAACTGGATTTTGGATTGACCTGGCCACACCCTGTGAGGTGTTAAACTGGAATGACAGAATTTAATTCATTTCAATTCTTTTTTTTCTCTCCTTTTTTTCTCTTCTTTTTTCCTCTTCTTTCTTCATTCATTTCAATTCAATGTGGTCATGCAACACATGAATGTCATTTAATCTAGCAAAACATAAATAATAACATAACAGATTTAATTCCAACATAGTAGATGTATATATTGACCTTATAAATGTACTCAATTTTTGTTGAAGTGCATTGCTTTGAAAAAATTTTTTTGTCCATTTGTTCTGTTTGTGTGTTTATAGATGTCTGAGTAAGTAGTGCACAGGGAATATTACTACAATTATCTTTCACAAAAGGCTACTATACATTCTGTAAATGTAAGACTCTACAAAAAGGCACAACTGAAGGCAGTGGTCTTTTCCAGTGAGCACATCAGTGTGTTGTTAGGTCTTTGACAGATGTACACATATGGTGCATGTTCTGATGCAAAAGGCCGGTTAGAATGAAATGGGTTTTGTGGTGTATGCGGCCACCTACCGACCAATGCAGTCATGGGCAGCTGATCGACTGGACAGGATCAGTATATCTTCGACATGTATTTAAATTTAAATAAAAAGTACGACTGATAACTTGCCAAACACTGAAATGTTTTTTTTTTTAAATATGAAGCCATAATCAATCTGAGAATAACCGTATCGGCTAAGTTTGGTCAATGAACGTTATGTTCATACTGTGTATCGCAAGGGCTGCAGTAGATCATTAAAGCTAAGCTATACTTTTTTTGTCGGCCGACAGAAGTTACCACTTTCCTTTAAAAACGCCTGTTTCAAATCTACCGCCGTCATCAGCCATCGACAAGTAAAATGTTTCAGTAGTTGTCTGTGTTGTTGTTTATATCGGAAATAACGTAAATTAATCATTTTAACTAAAGTACCGCCATAATAGCGTAACGCAAGTTGTGTCCAAACACACAGGTAGCTAACCTGACAACTAACTCAGTTGTGCAGTAGCTTACTAGTAAGTTAGCTGGCGCGCGAAAAGAAACACGGAGGGAAGATGTAGTTGTTGCGTTTATTTAATATCCAGATAACAGTAGTACACTAGGATAAAATATTATTGTACCTGGGAGTTCGCTTGTATGAAACTGTGTAACTAACTGAAAGACTGATGGGCGCGAAAGTTTTGCTTTGATACGGACCGTATAAGATGTTAGATTGGCATGATGCCTGAAGAAGGAGGACATTTGGGGCAGGAGTCAGCCTCCGTAACACGGGACTCCTTGATACGTTCAGCCTTCCGACAGCTGCTGGCCATCACAACACACAGACTGAGGATTTTTGACGTCGGAGTCGTTGCGGTAATAGCACTGCAGAGGTATTTAACGGAAAGTCAAGCCGCGAAGGACCAAGCTGGTGACAGTTATAGCTATGACATAACCGTCACCGACGGGGTCTGTCAGGTTAAATGCAGCCTCTCCCCTCATCTCAACCATCTTGTGCAAAAAAATATACTTCGCACCGGTGTCGATGTTCATATAAGGCAGTGTTCGTTTGTTTACAACGAGAAGAGACTGGGGCAGGGCACCGTGTGTTTAGAGAAGATGGAGATAGCGGCGGAGCGCTCCTCCATTCTCAGCTCGACTGAGGATGTGGACGCTTTACCCGTTTGGTCGGCAGAGGGAGTTAGAAATGTGACCGTCTCGCAGAGTGATGTGCCCACTCAGACAGGTCGGAAACATTACTTATCATTGTGGAATAACGAAGATCCTCACGGATCTTTATGGATCCCCCGAATCCCTCCGACAGAAGTGGTCCTAGACGGTAAGCAATGCAACAATGATAGTGATGATGATGATTAACATTATTAATAATGTTGTCGTTGTTGTTGTTGTTGTGAATAATTACTAATGGTAACAGTAACATTAGTAATGCCTCATCTCCTTACACATCTACTGGTTAAATGGTTGGAAGATGGATAAAACCTGGATAGATGCTAAGCACTAATTTTGTTTCTTTTTCCAACAGTGTCAAAATGTATTCCACTTTGTGATCTGCACAACTCCTTCTTACATGGGCTGCGGCACCCGCCTTTACTTGTGCGCATTATGTGCAAATCAAGACTGAGATTTTATGGAAAGCTGGACACCAAAGTGGAGTTCCCTTTTCAAGTGAGCAATGTCAATGTTGAAGTGTTGTGTCCAAATATGGTGGGAGCTGTAGTGATTAACTCTGGTGTAAAATGAAGCAGTGATCCAAAAGTTCTACACGAGCACATTCTCAGTAGCCAGTTTGAGGGCAAACACATGACATTTTATTTAAGCAGCTTGCCCTCTCATCTGAGTCATTAAGTTAGTGCAGAGAACTGTCTCATATTGGCTGAGCAGCTTTATATGAAATGTTTTCATAAAATATCAGGCTGTGCAAATGGACTGCAAACTGTACGCACATATGGTGTATGGATCTGTGTGTTATGATGCCGAATGTATGATCGGCAGGTTGCTGATTTCAATCACGGGGCCAGCAGAGTGAATTTCTCATTGGGCCCTTTAGCACAGTCCTTAGCCCCAGGTCCTCCAGGGCCTGGCTGACTCTGCTCTCTCAGTTGTGTGTTTCACTTGAGCAGGAGTGATAGATTTTTTTCTGCCTGTGCGTTTTCTGTGCCACAGGCTTACTTTCAAGTTGCAGATCACAGCGGTTCAGTGTCCTTGGTCCTTTGGAATGCACTATGTCTCGAGTGGTACCAGACACTGAATGTAGGAGTGGTGATGTATCTTCAAAACTACACGCTGAAACGGAGCTTCCAGAACAGGTCACACCCCTCTCTTGCAGATTCCCAGATGAGAATCTTCTCCTCAGTTGGTAGTGAATCAGCCTTCTATCTCTATAATGTCTTTTTCTATGAAGCCTAATCTTGAATTTGTTTCTGACTATGATTTTATTTTCTTTTTTTTTTGCAGAAATTTGCCTGAATCCGCGTGATCCAAGAGCGGTCATTACAGTCATACCTCCCAAATGTGTGCTTCCACTGTGGGGCTTACCCAGTGTCACTTACCAGTTCATCACCAGGTCTTGATTCATATATGAGCTTCAGTCTTGTTTCTTAAGTAAAATACACCAATACTGTGCCGCAAAATATCATCGATATTTCCAGAATATATAGGAAGAACATAAGTATACAAGTATATAAGTTGTAAAGTACCTAATTTTGATTAGAATGAAATACATTTGTATAAAAGCCTTACTTGTATACTATTCTATTTAGTTTTATGTTCCAAAATTACTATTATTGGTATTAATTTTTTTGTGGGGGGGGGGGGGGGGGAATTGTGTGTTTCGTAGAATTGCTGGTTTTGTTGCAAGGTACATTTATTCAGCTGTTGTTGTAACTTGAAGGAAGTTAATCTTGAAGTGATTTGGTATGAATGGGGTAGGACCAAATAAGTTTATACTTCTGCCTACTCCTTTTCAAGCAAGGAAATCAAAAGGTGTGATATTATGATGGAGAATGTGTTTTTATTTGTTGTTTGAAAAAAAAAAAAAAATGAAATGAAATTTTACACATTCTTTTTAGTCTGTGCTCTGATTTATATCCATTTTTGTTTTTCAGTTCTGAACTGGAAAGTTTGCCAAATAATTCTGTCTGTGATGTCATTGGCCTTGTCACTTTCGTGGGACGTTGTGAGAGGATCAAGAAGAAGGCAAACACAGGTACCTGAATTTGATTTGTCATCTGAATGTCATCTGCATGAGCGTTTTGTGCATGGAACATGTTCTTATCTATAGCCAGTGTGAACTTTGATATGGGTGACGCGGGCCGGTAGTGGCTTAACACACCACTTATTGTACAAAGTAAATGAGGTGATATTGTTAGGTATTCACATTTCTCTTGCCCCCATTTTACTTGAATACAATAAGCAGAATTCCTTTAGGTTAAGCAATGTTTGAGTGTCTTCCTCATTACATTCCTGCAGTAATAAGCCTTTGTAAAGAGCTCGTGTTGCCTGTTGCAAGAACAACTTGCTTATGCAAAAAGTGAGATTATCTTACAGAAGTAATAATTTAAAGCTGGCAAACTGTAGATTGTACTTGGGGACTTTGCGTTACCTGTTAATAAATAACTACTGTACCCACTGGCTGCTTCCCATCTAGTTTACACAGATCTGTGGGTCATTTTGAGGTTTTAACAAAAGAGAAACCGACTGGTTTCATGAACTCTTAATAATGCATTTTATGTTATTTTCAAGAAAGGGAAATTGCATATTGGTGTATGTTAATGTTTATAAAAGCTGCTATTGTCCAGAATGATGTACAAATGAGGAAAGATGAGGGTCTGAGAGCAGGTACAGCCAGTAAACTCCACCCCTGATGCACGTTACGTTAAGGGCCTTGCTGAAGAGGCCAATCTGCCACACCAGATTCGTACTAATAAACCTTTGGGACATTTGCATCCAGGTTGCTGTCACAGTCACTTTCTTGTTAGAGCAATATAATTGTATGGGTAAGATCTGGAAATGATCAACTTTTGAGACAAATTACACCAAAACTGAAGCAGGCCATATCATGATCACAAACAGAAGGCCGGTTTTGATTCTTGGTCCTGTTAGTACTATAACTCAAAAGTGAATCTTTTTTAACCTTTGGGGACACATTGTATGGGTGAAGAACTGGAACCGATCAAATATTGAGACGGATTACACCAGACTGAAGAAGGTTGCATAGTGATAGCAAACAGAATGGCTGCCTCAGACCCTTGATCCCGCTAGTGTGAGATTACATGGATGAAGATCTACACCTGTATTAATTTTGATGCAAATTGAAAATTGAAACTGCATTTCTATGTTTCGGGAAAGGAAGGTCAGGCCAGCTGCAGAAAACACTTGATCTTGTGAAGACAGTAACTCTAAAAGAAATAGATGGATCTTTTTCAAACTTCCCAGGAACCTTGTATGATGTGGGGCCTACGTCATTTTGAGACAGATTGCACCCACACTGAAGCAGTGCCCCTTTGTGAACAGGGAAGTTCCATATGTGGTGACTATGGTAATCTTGTAACTTTCTTCCCTACAGTCCCTGAAAAATACTGGACTTATCGCTGGGTTCATGCTATGGATGGAACATCGACTGTTCCCTTTGTTCTTGAAATATTTGCTTCATCTCAGCCAGAGATATTTCATGGACTATATCCAAGTAAATACTACTTCAATTTTATGTCCATTATTAGGCAAGCTATGTTGTACTGCCCACATCACTATTTTTATCGTGACTTCTCTGATATGTGTGTGGCGATTAATGTTTTCTTAATTTGTGTTGCATGTAACTTAATCAAAAATCTAAGATTCTTTGTATATGGTTTCAAAGCTTAGAAGTTTTCTTTTTTCTTCAACCTAATGAATCTAGAGTAATAAACACACATCAGGACTCATGTTGTAATTAAGTATCATTGGTTAAACTCATTAAAACAGCAACAATTTTGTCCAATGTAGTGACTTACCTGGTGTGCACTCAGATGAGGGTATGCAGAGAAGCAAGCACTTTGCCCTATCTGACCAGCTCCTGTGAAACTCAGATATTCACTACAGGTCAGTGAATGTATATGTGTATGCTTCCCCACTTTGGATCCTTAATGTGCTATATATTACTCACTTTGAGTCTAGAATAGTGAAGCATGTCTGACGACTGGCTTAATCCTTCCTCTCAGTGGTCTGAGAAAATATACACGTATTAACTTATCTGTAATGAGAACAGCTCTACAATCTCAAGCACCTACACGCTTACCCCAGCATAACTCAAAATTATTTGATGGCTCTTTATTGGTGAAGATCTGGAACCTATCAAATGTTGAGACAAATCGCATCAAAGCTGAAGCAGTGCCGCCTAGTGGCTTGCCAAGGAGAGGGTGACTGCATGTGATAACTCAAAAAATACTATACAGATTGTATATCACTACAAAAAAAATCACTGTATGAATGAATATCTGCACCTGATTTAATTAGACAAATCACCAAAATTGAAGCAGCAGCACTATGTGGCAACAAAGGAAGCTCAGGGCAGGTGCAGAATACACTTGATCTTGTGAAGATAGTAACTCTAAAAGTTTTTGGTGCATTTTTTTCAATCTTTCCAAGAACATTGTATAGATGATGATCTGGGATCTTTCTCAGTCTGAAAGAAATCGCAGTGTAACTTAGTGGTGTCTTTGAAGAACAGCCACAGACATGGATGTGGTGAACCTAATTACATTGAGACAAGTCGCACAGAGCTGGGCTTTTTTGGAAAGGTGGGACGAGTGTTTTGGGCGTCTGGAGTTTATAAAGATTTGGGTGTGTGGGAGGAGTAGGAATTAGACTGGGGGGGTTGTAATGGGGTTGTCAGGGGAATATTTTTTTTAATGCACCTAGCTTCTAATTTAACAGCTTTGTTTGTTCTTTATATGGGTAAGCCAGTGACATATTTGTGTGAAACTGAACTTGAATTTGTCTGTGTTTGGGTGTGTATGTTTAGGACTTCCGGTTAAGTTGTAATATATTTATCTAAGGACTTTTTGCTTCTAGGGTTTCACAAAGGTCAGCCATACATTTCCGATCCTAAAGTGAAAAGCTTCATCCAGTGGACTAAAACTTTGAAGGAGAGTGTGATACTAAAGAAGACTGTCATTGGTGGTCATTACTGTTATCCTCCTTCACCTCCGCTCTTCACTCAAACCATCGCTAATGACTCTGGTGAGAAAACTTCACTGTTCAACTTCTGTGGTAAATTTCTGTTGAATTTTCTGTTGAATCACTTAACCACATGAACCTCTTTTAAAACAAGCATCATAAGTTATATGTTAGATATGCAAAACGTTACCTTATATAGTTTATGATTAGGTCTGCACAGAAATTTCAAGCATGTCTGGTTTAAATATTAATGTTATGTCTGATACATTACATGCATTCTTCATTTTTTAAGCTCAATATCCTGTGATTGCTGCAAGTGAGCTGCGGCAAGAACTCGAGAGTCTGCAATACCGGGAGCATAAGCGACTCGCCATCCAGGGTCGAATCACAGCCGTGCGTTTTGTGGCACATTCAGAGGAGCACAATCAACCAGCAGAGGTGGCTGCCCTCTTTCACATGGGTGCCATATCCTGTTCTTCCACAGCTCTTTCTAGTTGTTACTCTAAACTGTGTGATTTTTTTCCAACCTTTGATTCCAAGCACTTTCCAAAAGCAGTATCCTAAAAGCTACTTTTATGAGTTTGGGCTCTGGACACACACTGGTAACTTGGTTAGTTGAGTTGGTGCAACATCACGACTAAAGCTCTCATGTTGTTTACAGCCAGGAAGGAATACCATGGGTCTCTATTAAAAGTACAAAAATATATATTAAATATAAAAATATCTATTAAGTATAAAAATCTTTACTCTTTTTTTAACGCACAATAAAAGTATATTGGTATGAATGGTATTGTCTCATCTGATATATTGTTTGGAAATATATCGATATACCATCAAAATTCAATATATACTAGCTCTATTTGGAATTAATCAGTTGTGTATTCAGAATCATTTTTGAAGCCTTTGCAATATAAAGATACGTATGTTTATTGATATATCCATAACAGTAAAATGGGTCTGATAGCTAACCCTCCTCCCTCTTTGCTTTTCATTATTGTTTAAGCAGCCTAGATCTGTAATAAATGAATCAGGAAATTTTATAGTCAGAGGAAGGCAGCCAGTATTTTACTGTTATTGAAAGGTCATTAGTGAGAGGATAAGGAGTGGTATTTAAGTGCTGCATTCCTTTCTGGTGCAGGCCCTGCCCTCGGAAGGACTCACCATCAGCACAGCAGATGGACACACCGGGGGTGTGGAAGCAGACACATTGCAGACACTGGCAAATGCGATGGGGCCTGCAGCTGAGAACCCCCCTTCCACCCAAAAGCGAAAGAAAAAGCGAAACAAGAAGCAGTATGTTTAAGTCACCTCTGCCATTTTGGTTCCGCATTTGGATCAACTCAAAGTGCTAGTCCTGTGTACATTCTTAGCACACTCATAATTTTACATTTACGTATAGTGAATAATAGCCCCATTGACTTGCAGGTCATCGCATCTCTTTTTTTTTTTTTACAGAAATGTCAAACGACGGTACATCACTCGTGCAGCAGTAAAGATGCTGAGGTAAGAACATTGTAATATATGTTCAAGAAGATTTTTCTTGAAAAGGCGGAAACACCTTTCGGAGCAATTGGAGGCCACAGTAATGACAGTGGTATTGTGTCATTTGTTTGTTAGACCCAGGTCTCCTAGAGCACTCTGCAAATGGATGTTAAATGGTTGTGTCAGATGGTTATTGCAGGAATATTTTTAGGAAGGTGATGTTGATCATTTTAGGAAGCATGATCAACAACAGGAGGAACTGTCAGAGGAAGAAAGGACTAGTTCTGAAATGGAGGAAGATGAAGGTGACAATGGCTTGTCAAACAAAAATGACCTAGTTGCTGGTACCAGTGGACAATCAGATCTTGCAGGTATCGCAAATATATGGATTCTTCATTTTCTTTCATTATTACCACAAATGAAGCACTTGTTCACAGCTCTTTCTGTACTGATGGTTTTTCTCTAGACCAGTGGACTAGGACTCCTTTTAAAAAGGCATTCAAATGTTTTTAATATAATAGATTTATCATTTGAAGAAAATCACATATTACTTTTACAGTTGTACTTAAAGGCCTAGCGCATCATTGGACAGTAGCCAAAGCCTATTGTTTGCAAAGACCATGAAAGGTGAAACTTGCAATGTTGTCATATTACTGGAATGACGAAGAAACGGTAATATTTAATAACACATTTTTATTTCTTTAGCTACTCACAGGACAGAAACTCCAGCAGAAATGACAAAAAAGTCATCTTTATTGTGACAAGAAATTAAAATAGCAATTGATTGACATTAAACAACTAACAAATGCTTATATGCATAAAATCAAATGTTGCCTTTGGTTCAGACCACATCTAACTAGACTTGAGCGGTATCAAATTTTTCATACTATCCAAGCAATACACCATGGTATACGGTATTTTCAAAAGCAATGCTATTGCCCTGTTTTGGTTAAAATTTGCAAGGTTGGGGCCTCCCCCCAATAGAAATTCCAAGCAAAATTCAAACAGGTTCCACACTGTGGTTTTCAGGTATTCAGGAGTTGTATGATCACGTTCTTCTTGTGATTCACATATTTTGCTAGTTTCTCGATTGCTAGTTTCAACCATTCTTGCTAGCTGAATAAAACTCTGCCCCTAGTGAAAGATGTGTGCTCTTAGTAAATAAAGTGTTAATGACTAAGGACTAAGAATAACCCGCATACGTCTTCAAAAATTCAACAGTGGATTTTTGCCATTGATTACCTCTATATTTTTTTTATTTGAATTTTATTCAAATAAGATGGGAAACAAATGGATGAAATCACTAGAAAATTATTATTATTATTTGTTGCAAATACTAACAGACTGATTGTATTTTATTATTAATTCTAATTTTACCATGATTATGTTTAAAATCTAGAATGCCAATTTCATGATACTCTGTGTGGAAGTAGATTGGAAGTAACTGTACATGATAGCTGTCTGGCATCAAGCCCATCAAACATCTGAAGGTAAATTAAAAAAAACCTCATTGTGACCCCTGAGACCAGAACAGGGCAGCTGAGCTTGGTGTTATTGGAAAATCTAGTAGTGTTTGGCATGACATCACCTTTCCTATTGCTGTACCTCATAACTGTTCCTTAACTGAAGACACTCAGTCCAAGGTAGTGTATTTCTAAAATTTCATGTCTTGCAACAACGATGTATTGCTTGAATTATACAGGAATGTCAGATCTCCAAGATGAAAACTATATGTGAAGATTAACTTTTACAATGAATGTTATCTGTGTTTACCTTGCAGTGTTTACCAAATGGTTTAACACTGTATAGTCACACTCCGTTTCTTCTATACAGAAGTTCAAAGTTTAGAAGGTGTGACTCCATTAACAGGGTAAATTACCTGTATGCTTTTCCTTTAGACACTTTATATAGTTTGTAAAAAGTTCTATAGAATATTATTTTGCAACAATGGAACATTAATCACAATGGCATTATAGTGACAAGTTCCTTTCTGGAGTATGTGTCTATAACATTGGTAGTACAGCGAACATGATCCCTACACTGGGTGAACAAAAGGGGTGTGTGATAAGGCACCTACTCTTTTATTGAAATAGGTGAAAGGTGTGGTCTATTTTTAATTATACCTTTTAAATCAAATTTAATATACAGAACATGAAGTGGAGGAGTCAGGATAAAGAAGTATTTTAGGCTAAAGCTTGCAGCGTGGATTGTGTTCCTATGTCTGGGAAATCACAGCATAAGAAGGATCTTTGCTTTTGCTTTTTGCACTGCACTGCACTGCACTGCAGTTTGGTATTTGAAGCACTGTGGGACATTGCAGCATCTGAAATGTCCCACCATCTAAAAGGCAGTCTAAGGCGGGCCCTGCAGTCAAAAACCATCCATTGAGGGGAGAAAAACGAGGCTGGCAGGAATTTTGCAGATCAACAGAATGTCTGCAGTTAATAAACTGAACAACACGCAGAATGGCCTGCAAAATAATCATTAACACGTCTGGTCATCCAATGGCTGTGAAAAGTTACATTTTTAAAAATAAAATTAAAATGTAATATTTAGTTATTGCTCAGCTAGCTGCACCGATTAGCAGAATGAGATAACATTGTTTTTTATTCTGTGGGTCAAGAGATCGATCTGCAGGCCAGATTTAATAATGAATTATAAGTGGTGAATGAGCCAATTAAAACCCTCGTCCTCCGCTATGGAAAATGACTGGTCGTTCAGTGCAATCATCTCCATTATTTTCATTTATAAGATGACTGAATTCCTGAAAATCCTATTACAGAAAATACTTGGATTGCTTCAGCCAGTAATCAGGGTGTACTGTCCATTCTATGGTTTAGACTTCATATGCTTACATCTTCTTGCACTGTATAGATATTATGCAGTATAAGTTGGGAAGAAGCAGATAAAAAGAGGCAAAACCTCCATGTAACGTAACAACATATAAATGACGATCAAATGAAGCCCTGGAAAGAGGCTTGGTGGTATTTTCCTATGTATAAAAGGACATCCAGTGGATTGAACATAGACGTCTTTACACATTACATGCAGCAAACTAATTCCTGTGTTTCTCTCGGATCCTGATGACTTCGTTGACCCGCCGGTGTGATGCACCCAATCGTGTAACAGCAGAAGAAACGCTCGCAGACGAGCAGCCCAGTGCATACTGGGAAAGTGAGGCATGGGAGACGCTGAAGAGGGACTTGTCAGAACATTTTCATTTTGATAGGCTGGACAAAGAGAGCATTCCGAGCAAGTTCAAGTTTGAACTCAAGGATTATCTCCAGTGTCAGAACAACTTCCACCCTACCAATTGGACACAAAATCAATTTCTACCTGACCAGAACATAAAGCAATTGTCCCCTGTGGGCTACAAGGGCTACTACCAAATCACCATATTGGGTAAGGTTTGTTTGTTTGGTGACTATTTTAGAACTTCCTGTGTCACATGTAAATTCATGCATTATTGATACATACTCCTTTTTTCTGAAACTTACAAAGTCCAGATAAAGTCCAATCCTTTGCAAATTGCAAATGTCCCGCTCTGAAATGGCATTTAAAGTTGTGTTCCTTAACATTATATGTTACTGTGCTTTCTTCTCCCATGAGGCATAAACCAGCAAACAGCCATTGATGCTGTGTTCCTGCCTGTGCTGTCATCTGAAGACCCAAGAAGTGTAGGGCTGCCTCCAGCATCACACAGCAATTCACTGCTTTCCTGTCTGGCCTCTGGATTCCTCTACCCCTTAAGTGACTTGGCAGGCCATGAGCAGTCACTCCATCCTGACCCTGGTAAGATATGTAGGAGACCAGCCCGTGAGTATGGCCCCATCCGCAGGTTCAGCTAGTGCGTGCATGCATTTGGCTTTCTATTTGCCACATTGTGGGGACCACATTTATCCAACTTTTGGGTTACCAAGGAGACATTTTTCAGACACCCAGAGTATAAACCTCAATTTTTTAAAAATCTGTAAATGCAACCAAACAACTAAAATATCCAGATGTCTTGTATTTTGTTTGGTTACTTACGGTTAAGGTTAGGGCTGGGTAGAGGTTAAGGTTGCCATAGTTGGGATCAGAGTTTTGCCCATAGAAGTGAATGGAGAGTCCCTACAATGACAGGGATGTATGTGTTTGTATCGTCACTGTCCAATGAAAAACAACTATCTCCAAAAATCTGCTACTTCAGAAGCATGAAAAATTCCATTTTCACAGAAGTTCTTCATCAAAAAAACCTAAAACAACATAATGAGACACCTTTAGCACCACAAATAGAAACACATCTTTACACAGCCTTCAGTGAAAGGTTTAATTTTTTAAAAGGATTTATGCTGATTGTTGTCAATGAGGCAAATATGTCAGCGTCATCAAGATGCAAACTAATCTAGTTTGATATTCACAATTAATGGTGTTATTTAGCTAGCTATCAATGTTAATTTGTTAAAATTAGTGATATAATGTAATCCATATAAACAACCATCCTGAATGAAAATGTTAACTAGTACAAACATAAATATTAAATAGATGACTGTAAATGTGCAAGTTCCATCTATAGTTAAAACGTGTAACAATTGTCAAAAAGTGGACATACACAGTTTCCGTCGGACAGCGATAATATGCATGTGCTTAACAATATATAACAGTACTGAGTATGTTACTGGTGTTTCTTGCCCTTAATTAGAAAAATTAAAATCTTTATTTCCAGGGGGTATCATACAGAGTGGGGCTGAGCTGGAAGCCACGCCTGTCGTGTGCCTCATCGATTTCTGCCGTCTAGCTGGACAGAAGGTGGAAGTTCTTATCAACAAAGTGTATAAAATGGCCGACGTTGTTTTTGTGTAAATAGAGCATTACAACACCACATTAAGGACAAAATTTACCAGCTGTTTTTTATAATGAATGAATTGTATTTATATTTTTAAAAAGCTAATGTATGATTGTGCTGCTTGGTATAGGTTTAAAAAAAAAAGAACAATAAAGATTTTTTTTTAGCTTTTCTACTGTGTCCTGCTTAATCATCAAGTTAGGGCTGTCTTTAAACACGTACCAAACAGGCCTCGGCTATTGTTAAATCATGTATTAATATGAATATCGATTGTGCTTTATGCTACCTGGGATCAGTTTCAGGCCCCAACACCTTGACCAGAATAAGCATTCGGAAAATGGAGGAATAGATGTATGGGTAGAGTATGGATGTTTAACAAGTCTGTGCTTGCAAAAAATATCTCTGCACATAAATTAAATAGAATAAGTATATATTATACACGCATACGGTATATAAAATATTTTGAAGTGTGGAATGTAGATTGCTTTGAAATAGAGTGTCTTCAGCCTAATGATGTAGTTTGAATGTCTCATTCAGGTGACTGACAGAGAGCAACATGCTAGGAAAACCAGTGAGTCTTGATCTGTACAATACATCTGTTCAGACTGGTTCCTAATCAGTAAGCTTTCTGTTTGCTGTTCAGCATTATGCTGCCTGGACACTGTTTCACAGCCACTTGACTAGTTTGTTCATATAATTGTTCATAGCTGATTTACCCAGGTGTTATTACCAAAAGGTGGATTTAAATATTATAGAAGCTTGACAGTTTTTAAATGCTTATTTTCATATTTCAATTGATTTGTTTTAACTTGGTTGACTGTTGTTCAGTGCTTAGGTGTTCAGACGGACATGTATAGTTATCTATACTTGACCTGTCTAATTAATCCTCTGTTAATGCACAAGAGAATTTATTGAATTATTGAAGGGCAAACTGAGAAAAAAAAAAACTGTGTGTGTGTAATGAAGGCAAGCACTCATGGACAAGCCCTAGGGCAGTAATCTAGATCTATTAAGATAACAGGAACGACGTGTGACGTAGAAGGAGATTGGGTTACCCAAGGGACGTCACTTTACAGCAAACAGCAGTTCAAATAGCCCCTGATTAGACTCAAGCTGAAGGGAGCTGTTTTGTAGATTGTTTAAAGAAAAGAATGTGCAAGAAAGGTACATCTCGTGGCATTTGCTCTTTCGTATTACTCTGGTTTACTTCCTTCGCAGTTCAGAATGGATCGGCCTCTGTGACAGCTTTTGTTGAAATACGATATTTGAATGCAAGCAGCAATCAGGTGGTGAGGCAGGTTTGTGAATGTGGATGGTATGGAATGCAATCTCTAATAGCTATTGCCTATGGACAAGTGGAGCTGCCTGCAGAAAACCTCACGGCTTGTGGCCCTCATGTCCGGTTCAACAGCTCGGCTGATTCATGGATTGCTCTCATTGAAAGGGGGGACTGCACTTTTTCTGAAAAGATCAATTCCGCCCTTAAGGCAGGAGCGGCTGCTGTGGTCATTTTCAATGATGCAGATTCAAGAAATGATGACAGAGCCATGTCACATCCTGGTAAGGCTTTCGGTTTCCTGCCCTCTGCTGAAGGCTTTATATAGCATGTTCACATGAAATATGTGTGAAATACATCATCGTGCTTATGTGCCTGTTACTGTGTTGTTCCACGCAATAAAATAAACAGGCAGACAGTTTTACTTCTAATATCACGTTCATATGTTTTTATAAAAAATTATCCAGTCATACACCAATTAAACCAAAACAGAAGCAGGAAGATATTCAGATCCCTCAAAAGGGTCCCATTTACATTTCTCAACCCAGTCCTCAGGGAGAGAGCAAGAATGTAGACTGGGTGGAGAAAGTTTTACTACATGTAGAAGTATTTCAGATAAATGTCCAGCATACTCTGTAATTTTAGTTCAGCTATGATTTTGGAACGTCAGTGTTTTCTCATCTCTTGTCCAAGGCCATAGATTTAGACTGTTGGATTGTACCAATATTGTAGGAATATTGTGTAAGTTTAGCAAGGTGGTTCGGGGCTGATTTGGCCCCTACCGTCACTATGGGAGTACCGTGTGGTAGCCAGGTGGATCGGGGCCGATGCGGCCCCTACCGACACTATGGGAGTACCGTGTGGTAGCCAGGTGGATCGGGGCCGATGCGGCCCCTACCGACACTATGGGAGTACCGTGTGGTAGCCAGGTGGATCGGCGCTGATGCGGCCCCTACCAACATTTATGGGAGTACCGTGTGGTAGCCAGGTGGATCGGGGCTGATGCGGCCTCTATCAAAACTGTGGGAGTAAACTGTGTGTTTAGGGGGTGGGGCTACGGGGCTGATTTGGTTCTTACTAATATTAAAACCAAACCTACGCCCTTGTCCTTGTTTAGTTCCGTACATGGGTTATATTTACCAGCAAACCAACGACATGGCGGTTTCACAATGTAATGGTTTTACCTAAAATAAAGCTGGAGAGTGTGACATCCAGTTGAGTGCTACAACACAACGTTTATTGATACCTTAAAAAGCCATAATATAATCACAAGGTACATACTTTTCTGTGTAGATAAATATTGTGAATAATAAATATGGAATAGTAAACAGTCACTAAACAGTCATTTAAAAAATCCTTGTGTTCATTTCAGTAATCGACTAATCCTCGTTCACAGCTAAGAGAAACAACTCGTTTTCTGTCATATCCGTTTCTTTTTTAAGGACTTTGATTGCTCTGTCGGTTTATTTGTTTCAAGAAGTCAGCTGCAATGTTTTATAAGTATACAATCCAATGATCTAAGTATATGTGCTAATGATTTAGCAATGTTTATTGCCCATACCGATCACGCTGACTTTTGTACGCACAGAGGTCAATGACCCTCAGTGTTTTTGTGTGTGTGTGTGTGTGTGTGTGTGTGTGTGTGCGTGCGTACAGTATTTTGCATGTTCTCTCACTATTGGCGTGAGGTTACACTCAGGCATGAGTTAGATGGACCGATGACTTTAAAGCGCGTGAATGTATGTACCATCTAATGAGGTCACATTCCGCCCAGGGTGTCCCCTGATCCCAGCACCCAGGCGGACAAAGACCCTGCACCGAGAAAGCAGTTACGCAAGATGCGCGGATGGATGAACAATAGTCTGTCGGGAGCGTGCAGATATTTATCTCATCCTGTCCTGCCACCCCTAGGGGACGACAAGTGGTTATGGATCTCACTAAATGATGTGGCAGTGTTCTGTACGCGGTGTCTATCCCGTAAATGTCAAAGAGCTACTAAAAACAAAAGTGCGTTATGTTTTCAAAGTAGGAAATGCCAATCCGATTAAATGACGAATACTTGCTTGTGAAATCCCTGCTTGAAATGAAATCGGAGGTAATTGGTACGCGGCGCCTTTAAGCAGGACGCGCGCGCCTATAGTTTCTTTTTGACCTCAACTAGGCGGAGCGTCAGCGGGATCCAACTAAAGAAGTTCACCTGTCAAGTACTGAAACTCGACAATTAAAGCCGTTGTGCCTTCTTCCTTTTTGTTAGTGAAATTTGTCGGAACGCGAGTCTTATGGTACTTTTAAAAATATTCCACTAAAAGCGGGACTTAACAGTGGACGCCTACAAATATGGGAAGCAAGACGGAGCTGTGTTTGTTTTCGTGGCTCTTAGCGGCTCTAGTCCTCCAGGTGTCGAGTTTACACTTCGCACAGGCAACGTACATATGCACGGCGTACCTGAATGTCTCCTATGTGGAGCCGAGGAGTAACGAAACGGTGTGGCGTCGAGAGGAAAGCGGGCTTTACGGGCAGGATTCGCCGAAAGCTTCGGCGACGGGAAACGTCTTTCTGCCCGACCCGATATACGGTTGTGAGCCGCATACTTCCTACGACGTCCCCGATAACTCCAAAGGATGGATCGCCTTGATTCAGCGGGGAAATGGATGTACCTTTTCTGACAAAATAAATGTGGCTGCCAGTAAAGGAGCTATCGCCGCCGTAATCTTTAATGAACCCGGCCCAGATAACAGGGTTATACAGATGTCGCACCCAGGTACGTTAAAAAATTGAAATTTATTAACTAACTGGTTGACAACCACATGTGAATAAACCTTTAACTGTGGAAACTTCTCTGTTTTAAAGGCTGTTTATCCAAAATGGATGAACTAAATATTCTTATACGTTTGACTTATCGGCCAGGTAGGCAGGTATATACCGAGAGCCGTCAGCCTTCCCGAAAGGGGTTAAAGTGCGAGGGCTATAGACCTTATAGTCACGGTGTTTATGGATGCAAAGTATGATTAGAGAGATGGCTGGTCTAAGTTTTAACTGTAGTGCTGATATGTATTTGGAAAGCATTTAACGTGAAATGTTCCAGTACAATGTCCAGGTGTCCAAATGTTATTTGGCTGTGTTAGATTACCGCTATGGTCTTTCTGTCCTAAACGCCACAGACACCCCGCGATCGCTGCATATCGCAAATCATATCTAAATCCGATTGCTGTATTTGGCCTCGACACACGGCATGTAAAGAAAGGAAGAATTGCATGTAAAAACTTGTAAAAATTGAAAGTTTTGAAATATGGATGCAAAATGGAAAGACAGATCCGGGAAAAAGCAAACCTGAAAAACCGTGTTCCGGGGTGTGGAGTAAATTAGAGGCGATGTGGAGCTTGGCTTTAAGTTGGTAGTCTGCTTGGTTGGAAGATACAGGGACTAAAGACTTATCAGCTGAAGCACTGACTTGTGACTATCTATGTAGCATAACATGGCACGATAACCCCCCCCCCCCCAATAAAACGATTTTTTTTATAGTATGCCAATACTATGTGTATTTACTGATGGAAAAATTGTCACACATATTAATTTGCCATTAGAAAGTGTAGCTTGGCTTATATTTAATATTAAGGGCATTTTGTGTTGTGTGATTAAAGTGGTCGCTTTAGAATTGTGGTAATATTTTTTTCAGAAGTTATATTATATCTCTGAGTTAAATTTGTTTCCGGTTTGGCCAGTTTGGTGTGTAATTACTTTTCTGAACTCTCAAGTCTTTCCATAGGTTGGATCAGCGTGTCTGGTCATAATCTCAGTATCTTTGCTTGAGTGTTTCTCGTAGAGTAAATGGGAAAAATAAGGTTTACACCACCTGAAAAATGTCAGGTCGCACAACCAGAAAACATTTCTTTTTTTCCCAAATGAAAACTTCCATAAAATAAACGTGTGATGCATCGCAGACACGTTAATTCCTGTTTGTTCGCATTTATGATTAGTAGTAATATTAACTGCCCTTTGCCACCTGACTTTTCAAGCTCACTATAAATTAAATAGGCATCTGCTTGGATACCCGTGTAAACTTTAGTCCTTGGTATAAATTTATACATACATTTTTTTTAAAAAGTTTTATTATATAAACAATATATTCATGGTTTTGCCACCTGACATGAATACTGTGCAACCCTAACCATGAGGTGTAATTTTTGTCAGTATTGGAATTGGATCTAGTAATTGTTTCACTACACCATGAAGGTCACTTAGGATATTCTTTATGATGTAACTTCTCGTCTGTTGTTTTCTAAAATGGCTTTAAAATAAAAGCCCTCTTTCCCTGGTTGTGCCAAGACATAGAATTATTCCTAACTAGTGCTGTAATTGTACACAAAATTCATGATTCCGTACTTACCTCAGTTTTGGTTTCACAATTTTACAATATTGGTTTCACAAACAAATAGAATTTGTTTTTAAATGATTTAGTACAAAAACTACAAACACTATAAGGGACAGTTGTAAACCAAAGGCAAGGCATCTGTTGACATGTCTGAATAACAAAACCTAAAATATTTTTACTTGCACATCACAACAATATTTAAAATAAATTTCAAAAAATATATATCATAATCATAATGAATTACATCTTGTCTAAATCCCACATTTCTTGGTGCTGATTTTGGTCAAATATCTCTAGTGATAAACCATTTTTAGCCTGTGTTTAAAGAGCAATACATATAAAATACTATATCTACATTTTACTTATAAGTAGCATTTGTATCATCAAACAAATTATGGGTGAAATGCAAGCATCACAGTTATAGCTACCTAGTAAACTTAAACCTAGTAATTGTGGTTTTTGCATTGGTATTGAAATAAAAGCCAGCTTTGCTGAAGAGGTAATGCTTGAAAAATGGAAGGTGTTTTCCTGAATTGGCTAGTTGGCTGGCTGACTCCTTCCGTGTTTTGTTTGATTTATGAGCAGCCTGCAGAACTGGCTTTTGAGAACTTTTCATGTATTTGGCAGATGCTTTTATCCAAAACCGTCCCTGGAGTGATTGGGATTAAGGGCCTTTCTGAATGGCTCAGCAATGAAATCACTTAGCTGATTACAGCAATTGAAGTCTTTTGGTCTAGTGCATTTTTGTGATGTTTGTTTATATTAGAATTTGTGTCATATGCTGTTCCAGCGAGGCTTCTTAATGTACATAATTGTTTTAAAACGTAATTTTTATTTAAACTTTTTGTTCCATTTTTATTTCTTCACTGTTACTGTGTTTCAAGGATTCAATATCCCTGTATTTTTGGTTTTCAAAAGTACTGTAGGAAGTGTCATACTAATCTCCAGCTGAATGCTGGATTTGATATCATTAGATAAGCTTTGGTCCATGTGAGAATTGGTTTAGTTTTCAGTTTACTGGTAACTTCATCGGTCATCTGAGAGGTCTTACTCTAGGGGCTGAAATAGACCACCTCATGCTTGTCATTTGTGGGAATTGAACATATTACAAAATGTCACTGCAAATTCTCTTTTTCATTTCCGGTGGTTCTGTACTATCTATTGCCATTCTTATTGCATCAGTTTTGCATTAAAACACTATTTCACTATATCATGTTTATCATGTTTATGTAATCAAATTGCTGAGTTAAGATGAAGTTGTTTCTGCTTGGCAAGTTGAACTGCATAGCTTACAGTTTCACCGTTCACCCTTCTATGGAGATGGGTAATTTGTTGGAGCCAATCGTGCTGGGTGCCTTTCACAACAGTGCTGAAGCTAATCCTCTTTTGGGACAACCTATAGACATGTGGATCCCAGAGGGTGTTTACTTTTTAAATTTCAAATAAACAATTGGATATCTTCTTTGCACATTCATACACTTTCAGTATACTTGAGGAAGTATATCTGTCTGTTGTGTCTCATTTTAAATGCTTCTATTCATTAAGTTCCAACCAGCTCAATGCAGTCTATCTTGATCAGTTCCTGCTTGTTTTGCTTTCGGAACTATTTTGGGTTTTCCTTGACCTGGATACAGACAGGTTAATTATGTTTATTCTGATACGTAAAACCTGTGGTTTGGTAACAGGTTGAGCTCATCATTTGCAAATAGTGCCAGAGCAGAACCTACACAAGTGGAGTTGGAACTGGAGGCTAAACTAAAATATGAGAAAATATAGTATTCAGTTAATTTGAAATTTACTGTTTATTTACATAAACTGAACAAAAAAGTGGCATTATTTTTCAGTGTATTGGTGAAAATCATGTTTAACATGCCTGGTGATGTAGAACTGTTGAAGGCTTAAAGTTGGGGAGAGGGAGATTTTACTGTCTTCATTCATGGGTTAATGTGAACGATTCACAGCTTCATAGCCTGGATGAGGATTTAGATATAAACCGATTCAATAAAAATGCAGAATTAATCTTGCTGTTTATTTTACCCCGGCATTATTATAAGAGCCTGGTGTGGTGACTCTGTGCAGCACTGTTGCCTCATACCTCCAGCATTGAGGCTTTGAATTTCACCTCTGCTCTGTGTGTGTGCGTTACACGGCAAGCTGCACAGGTCTCCTTCCACAGTCCAAAGACATGCTGTTAGCCTTGTGACCCTGTAACCAGATAAGCAGCTGGAAGAAGCATGGATGGCTGCTTGGATGGCTGCCCTTTCGTGATCTGTTTACCTTTAATGCACTGTTATTACTTTAGTAACATATTTTTTTAAAAGAACAGCTAGCTACCTAATTTACAGATATAATTAAATTCAATTCTGAGATTTAATTTCTGTGTTAATTTTAGTCAAAAGAAATTTGACTGTTGATTTCCCTGGGGAACAAAGGTGTAAAAATGAATGCAACCTATTTTGGTGATTTAATTGTATTTTTATAGTAAATCTATCCTTTGCAATAAATACTGTATCTTATTTTCTTGCCTTTGTTACTTTTTTTGTAAAGGCTTTTGAATGAATCTAAATGCTCCTTACCATATTGATATGGATGTCCTTCAAACTGATCTAATTATTAAAAAAAGATAAATCTAGGAAGAAATACCCATTTTTAGGGAAATATTGTATTAAACACACTTTAATAGATTTAAATACATTTGGCCAGTGATGGCTTGGTGTGGTATGGGGAAGCAGCTGCTAAGGTGGTCATCTTATGCGGTGCATATTCCTCTGTACCTTCCCAGGAACTGGGTACACTGTGGCCATCATGATTGGCTACCTGCGAGGCATGGAAATTGTCAATTTGATAAGGAACAACACAACAGTGACCATGACCATCGAGGTGGGAAAGGAGCACGGTCCCTGGCTGAGCCACTACTCCGTCTTCTTCGTCTCCATCTCCTTCTTTGTGGTGACGGCTGCTACAGTCGGCTACTTCATCTTCTACTCTGCTCGCCGGCTACACACCATAAGGTTGCAGAACCGAAAACAGGTGAGAAGCCACCTACTGCCTGGCTAAAGCAGCTTAGCTACAAGCATAATATGAACTATTACAAAATTTGTTTGAAAAATGTATTTGAAAACTTCACTGCTTAGTTATTTTCTTGCTTTCCAAAAAAAAGTTAGCATCACTTTTCTGCTGTAGTTATTGATGAAATCCTAGTGCTCACTGGCCAGTTCTACAAGAAAATCGTGTTCAACAGAAAAAGTATCAGTATTTCACAAATGATGCACCAAAGACACCCAGTCACACTTTTTTTTTTTTTCCTCTACACAAGTTTCCTTGTACTAAAACTGAGCACACATTATTTTTATTTTTTTTACTGTTAAAAACCAGAGCTGCAACTTTTTTATTTATTAGTTTACACTGCAGATGACAACGCTGTCATTCATTGTGAACACCTAACTAGACCAGACTGGGGTGATTTTCCTGATTTAACTAGTTTTGAACCATATTTTTGGTAGATGAATACAGGCTTAAAAGTAATAGACCTCTCGCCTAATAATTTATCTGTAATGTGCCTAATTTGTGAATCATGAGCAAAGCAGAACAAATTAACCCCAGCTGTAAGGTCAGTTAAGGTACAATTGTTGAAAGGATATGAACAAACATTTGACTTAAGGAATCAGCAGGGGGAAAAAAATGCTATATGCAGATTATTAGAGATGATCTGCTGTGTCATGGTATTGCCCCCCTGTCTGCCATTATCAACTGCTGGACACATAAGAAGGAAAACCCTTTAAAATGTGTTTTTTGGTAAATGTATATTTATTTAAATAGTCAAGTAATACAATTTGTTTTTGTATTTTTGCTATAGAGGATGTAATGGAGTAATAACATTTATTCCCAGAACTGCCTTGCAGCCTGGAATTGTCATGTGTGCTTCTCCAGTGTGATTCGTGACAAGTTCTGCCCGCTGGAAAGATGCATGACATGCACAGAGTCCTCACACACACAGCCAATAAGGACTGGGACAGTCCAGAACTCGGGGCTTTCCTGTCACGTGTGTGTCAGCTGTACTGAGGCGTTCCACTGGTGTGTGCTTGTGGAATGGTTCCTAGGTCATTATTAAAAATCAAACCAACACTTTAATCTGAAGCAACTTGCACAGTTTACAAGCATGACCTTTAACCTTTCATGCAATTGGACATTTTTACTATAACAATTCAGACGTGTGTTGTTTGCAGAACTACTCAGGTTGATCTGGTACACTTTTGGTGATGGATTCACGTCTTTAATTCTCAAAAATTAACTAAGAGAAACTGGTCTGTTTAGTGACTGGGATGTTTGCTTTTTATGTGCGCAGGTGTGTAGTGTACGTGTCAAAAAACCTTGCATAGCAGGATTCAAGTGTATGCTTTGTGATCTCATGCCTTACCTGCCCTCTGAAACCAGAGTTGAAGGCAGGGACATGCAATAAGCTTTGCACATTAAATATTTAGACTTTGCATCCTGTCCTGATCTAGTGAATGGAATAATTGAATAAACTTTTTTTTTTTTTTTGGTAAATGTTAAGTAACACTGTTTTTGAATAGGCTACATTGCCTAATTCTGCTATTCTCATTCTTTTGTTATATACCACTATATGAGGGCATAGAATGGATAAAATTTTCTGTGTAATTAATGGAAAAACTGTGACGCTGCATGTTTTTTACAGCATGCTATAGAATTCCCTTTTGTTCCGTGTTATACTTAAACTCCACCAGTATTCTGCTCATGCTGCTCTTTCCAGTAAAACTCCACCAGTTGGCAAAGTGGGTTAGTAGAAAGTCTTCTATTATGCAGGAACTCAATAGCTGATGTGAGACCTCACCCACAGAGCTGCTAGTGACACTACAGCAGGCCTTTGTTTGTATGCAAAATTCCACGCCTCTGTCATGCAGAATGGCCACAGTGGTCTTCCACCAATGTTTCTTTGAGATGCCACTGAAAAATTGGGGGTATTACATAGTGGATAGTAGTGAAGAACAGTACTCTGTTGGAAGTACTGTTTAGTGTCGACCTTCTCTAGGTTGTTCACCTTGCTCTGACTGTACAGCTGGAGTGTGCAATCTTACCCACAAAGGGTCAGTGTGTGTGCAGGTTTTTGGGATAACTTGTAGGTCAGCTGTTCAAACCCAGGTGTTAGGATTCTTCAGCCAATCAGTCATCTAATTAGTAATCTAATTGGAGAATTGCAGCAAAAACCCACATGCATAACAGCCCTTTCTGGATAAGATTGCCTGTCCCTACTCTAGAGGCAAATACCGCTAAATACTAGTGCCCTTTGTAAGTTTTAAGAAAGCTGTGTTTCTGTACTTTTAGTTGTCGGTTGAGAATTTGCTGGTTTCTAATTAATACATTAATACAGTGTTTTTCCCCTATTGCATGCATTTACAATATGAATTTGTTGCGTAGAACTTAAGAATATTTGTTTTCTGAAAGCTGACGTAATGTTTCCAGTGAGCAGTCACAGGGGGTAGCTTAATGAAACCAACATTGCTGAGCCTCTGTAATGAAGCTGCTACTCTAGGCTGCTTCTGTTCATGAGGGGCAGGCAGTGACATCACTCGCCTTTGTTTTTCTTACCCTGTGCACCACTGTACACTTGCAGTGGTAACTAAGAAGGAGTTTCCAGTGCATATTTCATATTACAAATGTGAATTAAAACCTAAAGTATGAACTTAAACTTTGGTGCAAGTAGTTCAACAGTATTTAAGTGCATGCAGAACCATACAAACAAATGCATTGTTTAAAATTGCAATAAACAATACCACACTTGTTTTCCATTGTGTAGGTGCACACTCACTCACTCGCTCACACATACAGTCAAATTATGCACTGCAGTTCACTGCAGCTGCATGTATTTGGCTGTGGGAGGATAACAATGGTTTGAGTGAACACGCATATACATGGGGAGAACATGCGAAATCCACATACATCAAAGCGGTGGAGTTTGGTGACACTGTTATCCACTGTGCCAGCCTCAATACAGATTGTCCCCAAGTTACAACTGGGTTCTGTTTCAACAGACAAGTCGTATGTCGGAATTGGAAAGCCCATGTTTTTTTGTTTTTTTTTAACGCCATTTGTAACATCCATATAATTTAGTAACTGAAAAATAGCTTGGTGGTGTTCTGGAATGGGGGGGATGTCTGAATACATACCTTTCTCCTACCACCCCCCATCCAATATTTTCATACTGTACTGAACATTCCACTGGCAGAAGCCAGCAGGCATTTCAGACACTTGATCATAGACATTGACATTTCAGCTGTTTTTCTACACAATCCTGTAGGTTCTCGCTTTCCTGCAGTGACTAATGTATGGTGCACACTAGGTGGGGTTGTGCTGCTGGGCGTACGGCTGCCTGAAATTTATTTTTACAGACATTTACTTAAAAAAATAAATAAATAAAATTAAAAAAAATACAAAATATCTGTGATCGTAAGTTGCATAGGTCATGATTCTGGACAGTCTGTATACTTGCACGATGTGCAACTAATATTTGCATTGCATGTTGCGCACACGCAGTTGTCACTGAAGAACTGTGATAGCTGAGTTAATAATAAAACAACATTAATAATGTTTTATTGTATTATATTATTATTATATTTATTTATTTAAACAACAGCCTAATTTTGACCCAAATCTTTGCAGAAACGACTCAAAGCGGAAGCCAAAAAAGCTATTGGACAGCTTCAGGTCCGGACACTAAAGCAAGGTGACCAGGTACTTGCCGTTAATACTTTTTGTTACTGTTCCTTACGTGTTCCAACGTGATGTGATATAGAAGGCTTTATACGCTTTTTATTCTCCTCAGTTACTGTTCTTGGCTATCGCATGTTGCACTTCACCTCTTCAGGTCCCTTGTATTTAACTGTGGGCTGAGGCAGCCAGATATTGTGCCATCTGGAATCACTTGAAACTTGTTTAGTTTCCTACACTGAATTCTGTACCTTCTATATTACAAGCATGTTTCTGTCTCACTTGTACTAACTGCACCGCACCATACACTTTGTTTATTCATTCATTATTCATTTTGTGTTTTTGAGGACAGCTTGAAGTAATTTATCTTTGCAATGTTTCTGACCAGCAAAAAATTCAGACTGGAAGCTCTTCATTGATATTTATTTTGTTTTAGGAAATTGGATCCGATGCAGACACATGCGCCGTATGTATCGAAGCTTACAAGCCTGGCGATGTGGTATCCATACTAACTTGCAAGTATGTATTGCTCTTTATTGGTATAAGATCTCCAGTGGTCTCTCTTATAGAGATGCTCTGTTTTAGACACTTGGTTGTAGACCTGGGCGATAAATGGATTTCTTCGATTAAGTTGAATTTTTGGTTTAGAACAGTGTGTAAAGTGAAAATCGTGATTCACTTTAAACTAGCTAATAGGGCTGTAGGGCTATCATAAATAATCAAGCTTTTGGAAGCAAGACAGTCTAAACAAGCAATCAGAGTGAGGTTATGTACACGTGTTTGTAAAAACTGTAAAACGTGACTATGAAGCATTTCGGATTTCGAAATTGCCATCATTAAGAAGCAAAAGACAATCTAGCGTAAGTAGTACTTGGAGGACATTCAGGTCTGCTCTCTGTCACGCCGCCTCGAACACAGCAGCAGGCCAGCAGCACACGTGTCGAGAGGAATCATCTCAACCTGGCCGTCTCTCCTCAGTCATTTGAAAGTGGTTTGGTTATGCGAAGTGCGACATAGAACAACCTACTGTCCGCTGTAAAGTTTTTCTGGAATCTCTGGCTACTGAAGGTAGCAGCACAGCAAACTTATTTTAGTGTCTCAGAGACGCAGCCAAGTGGCAGGAGTGTGCAGCTCTGTGTACAGCGGCTGAAATGCAGGCAACAGCAGCGCCGTCCTTTTTACGTTGGTGTCCAAACAATGACAAGAGATCCAGGTGGAAAGAAATTACAGATGCGGTGACGTTTCATATTGCCAAAGACATGGTGCCCATATGTACTGTACAGTGGGGGAGAAAAACTGGGTTCATTCAGAAGATAAAAATGACCCCAGATAAGAGCTTTGAAGCTGAAGGTATTTTACCAAAGTAGCTCTTCCCCGTCTCTATACAGCAGTACATGTGAAAAAATGCATACTGCTTACGTGAATAATGTCTTTGCTTATTAAAAAAAAAATCAAAATCGGAATCGTAAATTGAAAAAAAAAATTGGAGATTTAGATTTTTTAGGTCATATCGCCTAGTTGGTTGTTTCAATTGAATTCTCCAGAGTGACGATTTGATGCCATTTTTCTTCATCACCATGGGTTCCGCTTTCGTCAATGACGAGAGTGACGAGCAGCAGCGGGAACCCTGCATCAGTGCTCTATCTGCATGCAGAAGCAGCAATTTGTGGGACTGTTTCAAAACTAAGCTAACCTCAGCCCTTAATTTAGAATTACTAAGCTGTGATAATATTCATGGAGACTAACATAGATTCTATTACTGCAATGCTGTTACGCACGTACATCCAGCTAAAAATGGTGTTGAACTACGTTGAGAAACTTGAAGAAAAAAACAAGGAAATTTTTAAGAGCTGACCTCTCATTTTGTGTGTGAACTCCATAGCTGGTAGCATGAGAACTTTGGTAACTGATAGACTGATAGAAATGGGAGGCTTTTGCATGGTGTCCGTTAGAGTATGGATAGTTTTGCATCGTGCCCATTAGAGTATGGATAGTTTTGCATCGTGCCCATTAGAGTATGGATAGTTTTGCATCGTGCTCATTAGAGTATGGATAGTTTTGCATTGTGCCCATTAGAGTATGGATAGTTTTGCATTGTGCCCATTAGAGTATGGATAGTTTTGCATTGTGTCCTTTATAGGGTTGCAAAGGGGCGGAAAATTTCCGGTAAATTTCCGGAAAGTTTCCGGTAAATTTCCATGGTAAGTTAAGCTTGGGAATTTTGGAAATATTCCATATTGGAAACTTTCCATGGAAATAATGGGAATTATGGAAATTAATGGGAATTTAGGAGAACTAACTGGGAATATATTATTTCCAAGCATAAATATAAACAGAAATCATAAGAAAACCTCCATGCAAAATGTTTTCAACAGATTTATTTGTAAGTACAGTAGAATAGAACACGTTTCAATAACTTGTTTCATGGTTGAATAAAATCAGAAATGTTGAGTTCAATATTACCATCCCCTAACCCCGCTCATTCAAAAATGCCCCCTGTCCAAAAATCTCCACAAAGTCCCATTCAAAAGGTTAACTGAGTTAGCGACGTACGAAGAACGAGCCCCTGGAATGATCTTCAAAACAAAACAGCCAAATGAGGAAGCTAGCATCTTCTTTATGTTATACTAGCTATGGCTTATTTAGCATCTAACAGATGCTAGCATTTTATTTAGCATCTTATCAGATTGCTATCTACCAGATTAATACATTTTATGTGATATTCACAATTTAAACATTTAATGAATATATTTTCCCATAATATCATCAAAACTTACCTCACTTGTTAAGTCCACAGGCTCAAATGTGTGCCTTCAATACTCTTTGTCCTTCAGGCTCAAAAGTGTGGTCCATGTGTACATGTGATGGAGGCATGCACAGTGCCAGTAGGTGGTCTCAATAGCCATGCAGCAAGCATGTGCTCTGTACATGTGATTAAGGAATGGCATGGATATTCAAGTGTATTTGAATTGCATTTGTTTGTTTTTGTCAATATTATGCTAAAATATACTTTGCTCAACTATATTTAAGTTCCCTAAGAAGAGCCAACCTTCAATTTTGAAAATTCCCAGTTTATTCCCAGAAATTCCCGTTAATTCCCGTTTATTCCCATTAATTCCCGTTAATTCCCATGGAAAGTTTCCATCTTTGAAAATTCCGGGAATTTTGCAACCCTAGTCCTTTAGAGTATGGATAGTTTTGCAGGTGGCCTTTTCTCTGAAATTTCACCAGTGCCCAATAATACTTAGCATGGGCACTAGGACAGTGAACTGCATTGTATCCCTTATGTATTTTCTTCTCAATTTCAAACCTCACTTATTGATTTAACAACTAGAAGCAGCCCAGATTCTATGAAGCCTCTGTTTGCTTTTTGCCATTTTGCATTGTGTGTCAACTTTGAAATGGAGTTTGATCAATTGGATTGAATGCAAGTAAACTTTAAGCTGGGCTGAAGGGCAGTATTTCAGACACTCATTCTTCATGTAAGATAATCTGCCACTTGCTATATGCATTTGATGACAGAATTGCATTTCAATAGAATACATTTTTTTTAATGGTTCCTTTTTTTTAACCAATCATTATAACCCCCCCCCCCCTCCCCATAGCCATTTCTTCCACAAGACGTGCATCGAGCCTTGGTTGCTGGAACACAGGACATGCCCTATGTGTAAATGTGACATCTTAAAGGCCCTTGGAGTTGAGGTAAGTGTATGGAATTCTGTAGCATTTGTATCCAAAAACGAGCCTTTTTAGTAGGACCAAGTCTGACTACAGTTTTTTATATGTTATGAAGACAAAGGATGCATTACTGTGATGTACTGTTGCAATCAGTGGCATGGTAAACTATATTTTTTGTGCATAGGGGAAAAAAATATAATTTTTGTGTAAAGACATTAAAATGGAAGCATCCTGAAGAACGTATGTACAGTAAAGATCGATGCTGTACCATTATCTGTTTTTAAGATACACACCCCCCCCCCCCCCAAACACACTCATGTCTCGTTTTTCAACAGCCAGATGTTGAAGAAGGAACTCACCAGGTCCCCATGCCACCAGACTTCAGAATCTACCCTGAGACCCTGGAAGATGCCCGAAGTGAAACCGCCTCTTCCGGTTACGCCTCAGTACAGGGCATAGAGGAGCACGGGGGCTCTGCGGAGGAGAGGTTCACCCAGGCACCCTCAGGTGAGCAACGACAGTGATACTGCAGTTCACACCCGCTTCCCAGGACTGTCAGGGTGGTGTCCATCCATCCATCTTACGTACCTACATGTCCTATGCAGGGTCACGGGTTCCAGAGCCCAATGTGCAAGCTACAGGGAAAAACACAGGGCAGATCATCAGCCAATCACAAACATTCTCTAATTAAGAAACATGTCGTTAATACAACTGCTCACTTCCCCACACAGAACCACTGCAATCGCAGTTTTGCTGTATTTATAGTTGTCTATCTTAAAAGAAGCCAGTGTTTGGGCTGTTAATGGAAAGTATCTGTCAACAGCCATTCATTAAATAAGAAACAAAAAATGCTTAATCCAGCTATTTTACATCTATTGCATGAATAGACTTTTTTACTTCACAAAATGAAAATTGTGAACAAACACATCATGCAGTCAGTTTGGGCTGGTTTTTATTTTTAATAAAGCTTTGGTTTCACATCAAAGTAATGTTTTAATGCTCAGATAGTGTTGGGGAGAAAATGTAAATCTAACCGTATGTTAATTTTTATTCCCGTTTTATATATTATTGTTTTTGGGTATGGTATTTTCCGGTATGGAGCACAGACATGTTTTTGCCTGGCGTTAGCCAGTATTAAGCTCACAGATTATGCCGATCTGGTGGGATTAGCTTTACTTTTTACATAAGCTTGAGCAGCTATGATTATTTTCCTATGCAGCTGTAACACAGGGCGAAGAGAAAGCAGAGGGAGCAGACGGACAAACCGACTTACAGCCTCATTATGACAACCTGGCCTTCGAGGGAGATTCGCAAAGCCACCCAGATCCCAGGACATAAAGAGCGCAGCCAATCATCCCCCAGCAAGAGTGGGCTTTGCTTTCTGCAGAATTTGCACCAAAATCTGGCCTGTGATTGATTTGAAAAGCTGTTTTTGAGAACTAGATACATATAGTGCATGTTTGTGATTACTAATAGGAAAATGAGCACCTATGCATCTTTTTAGCAGAAAATCTATAAATGCAAACCCATTGTTCAGTGCATTGAGCTCAGCTGAGTCTCATGAAAAGGGTACATTAGCTTATATCGTATACAAAAGAGCTTTGTGCTTCTGAACAATCTGAATGCCTTTTTCGAATGACGTTAAATCTTCTAATTCTGGTTTTTCTTCTGTAATTTAAAAAATTATTTCCAAGCTGTATAGTTTAAGGAATCTTGACAGAAATAACCTGGCACATAATGTGGATTTTAATAACCTGAAACCGGTATGGATTGCGATTAAATTGTTTTAACACGTTCAGAATGATCCTTTTATTGAAATAAAATGAAGTATTTTTCTAGTACTGAATGTGACTTGTCCTGATATTACTTTAAGACTAAGACCTGTTTATTCCCCTTGGGTATCAAAACATTTTATTGACACTTTTGTATTGAATGGCCAGAAAATGGTCCTTATTCACAAGATGGTTGCTACATGCACTGTTAAATAACAGGAAGTTTTAAATTGGTTAGAGCAGAGAAAGTTGCTGTTTGGTTTCTGAAGTATACATTCCATTTGCCTCTTCAGTACAGTTGCTGAGATTAATATAGAAAGCTTAAGATACCAGTTTATTTACATTTACTGCTTGTAAATATTTCATCTCAAGTACCATTTTTTTCCAAAAATGGGGAAATGATCAAAATTTTATATTAATATTTTGGTCTTTCAGTGTTTAAGCTGGTATGTTAAGATACAGTACCTATGCTCACATTCACCTTAATTACTGGATCAAAAGTATGCAAAATATTTCCCTGTCACTGTGAAAAACAAAGCAATAGGTTTACTACTTACCAGCTCGAGAGATGCCTATGCCTTAATATTTTGTGGTGCAAACATGTTGTAAACTCTTTTTCTGGGAAAGGATCAGTTATTGTTTAATCCTAATTTTGGTGTGCACTTTAATGGTTTAACTTAACTTTAAATACCTGTATGAATTTTGTGAAATTATCTTGACTTTCTCACCATCTTAGGTGAAGCTGTCCAAAGTATTTTAACTTAAATAAGGGACAGATGGTGTTTGGTTTTACCCCCAACAACCTCCCCTTCTTTCCTGTATCTGTGATTTGATAACTGGTGTATATACGATTTAAAGTTATATTTAAAATGTAAGCAAATTGTAAATAAAAATTCTTTTATTAAACCACTGACTAGTTTTTGAGTGCTGATCTGAGAAGCATTATCAGCTCACATTTTAACTTGCACTCGCAGCAAATAGACCTTCCACCACTGGCTGTTTAAGGCGTCCTCCACACTTCTGGATAAGGATAAGGGGCAAGCGACATCTTCGTTTTAATAATTAGGTTGCTAAGTCTGGTTCTGCACCATGCATTGTTTATCCAGCATACTTTTGTTATTCATGCACTACAGGTAATCACAGGTACCACATGTAATTAGGGCCATTTATCAACAACAGTAACAAGCAGTGTAACTTGCCTGATTAGGATAGGCTAGGACTTTATTGATCCCACAGTGGGGAAATTTGTGCGTTACCACAGCTCTAGACAGATAGCCTGAAAGAGTACAAGAGTAATACAGAATAAGAATACAAGAAAAAAAAAATAAAAATAAAAAATAAAATAAGATAAACACTAAATACAGCAGTAGTGCCTATGTACACCCATACACAGTATGTAATATATGGATAGTGGGTTGTGGGAAAAAGTGCAAGTAATAATAATAACTATTTCACTACTACAGCTGCATTTACCTCTATAAGGTGCGTTATGTATGAAGTGGTAAGTAGTGGTGACCGTAGAGGTAAGTATCTGGGTGACTCATGACGTCATGATGTGTTATAGAGTCTAACTGCTGTCGGGATGAATGATCTGCGAAAGCGCTCCTTCCTGCAGCGACGGTGTATCAGTCTCTGACTGAAGGAGCTATTTTATTTTATTAAATCCTAGTAAAGTGAGTTGACTTGCTTTACTTTCCAGTAAATCATCAGCAGCTGACTGACATAGCAGTTTATTAAATGTCCAAAATGAATTCAGACCAATTTCACAGATCAAAAACACCTTGAACAGTTACACTTTCTTGCATGTTACGTGCACAAAACTAAAAACTGAACTGCGATGTGTGAATTAACTATTTTTGGCAAGCAAAATACCGGCAACTGCTTGCTGATGCTGTGTGTGACCAGATGGTTACCCATTCCCGACACAGAGATCCAATCTCCGCTGGGCCTTAGTCGGGTGCCGGATAAATGGCTGACCCTCTCTCCTATCCTCTGTCCTGTCTCAAAGGAGAGCAAGATGGCAAATGCCAGAGGTAAAGAACTCCTGTATATCTGTAAAAACACTAAAATAAAGTAACGTTATCATTTATGTTACTAACACCAAACACACGTTATACGTTACTATTAGTATTTTATAGTCACGTTTTAATTAATGACCTGACCTGTTTTAATTCGGTCGTGTAGCCTGAACGCAGCAGCGATACAAGTACACATTTAGAATTTTTTATTTTGTTTATTTTAATTTATTGATATATAATAATGTTCCGATATTGGAGGTATTTAAATGGCATAACAAATCACTCGACACAGCCAACGAAGCAATAGTGGCACAAACACGTTAGCCGATCAGTTTTATCGCGAAATGAGCATGGTAAGTGTGAAGGATTGTGGGAAGTAAAGTTCCTTGTGTGTGCTATTTATAGTCTTCTCAGGAGTATCGTGATGATTAGAACTACAATCCCAGAAATACCTGCGCCTTAGACTTTGGCAAGCTTTCTGTCGACGTGGGAAAGAGTCACTTGCAAACAGAAACCTACATGGGTGTAGGTGGCCAGAGCAATGAACATCTTTTTATGCAAATTATACTCATCGGAATTTAACAATGTGGCTGAAACCAGAGGAGGTGCTTCTAAAAAATGCATTAAAGTTATGGATGACTGAGAAATCAAATGATTATTTCATCTTGCAGAGGAGGCGAGGATATGGTGAAGGAGGTGGTGGCTTGACAGGTAGGGAACTGGCTGTTGTAATCCAGTGTCATAAATCCCTCAGTCTGCAAAACTGACATGTCACGACATTCTGTTCATTTTTCCCACTGATGCACTAGCTTACTTCCGTGGGGAGCTTTAATCTTATTTCGAAGCATTTTGTTTTATTTGCTCCATCTTTTTTCGAAAATGGTGATTCGTGTGCTTTATTGCTTTAAGTAATAAAGTTTTTCCTCCTCAAAATACTATGCAACAAGTATTCCTTAAGACAGCGACGACGTTTTTAATACTATCATGTTGTGATCTTTTCCTCGCTTGCGTTGCCTATGTGTTTCCGGAAATCGGAACTATTATTTATTCACGACGTATCAAAACATTGTTTTTGTGTATCTAATCTACGCGTCTGTTGTCTCTTGTTTATGACCGGCAATGTCTCATACGCATTCAAATGCTGTACATATCAGTACTATAGTAAATCATCAAGGTGTAAAGTCCTTTAAAACCCGGTTTGTGTGGATGCAATTACAAAACCTAAAATGATTGGTTATAACCGTATAACATTACCTTAACTTTATCAGAAATGTGCACCACTGTCTCTATCGTTGAACGTAATACTTAATGTTTTAGAGAGTTAAATCAGTTGTCATCTGTATGATGTCATTCAAAATATCAGGGATTTTGACGAATATATTTGAGCCTTTGAGAAAATAGATTGTGAATGTGAATGAGAAAATAGAAACGTCAGTATACATGTTTTGTCTTCTCTACCAAAATTTACCCTGAAGTTAAAATCAACCATTACTTATTTCGTCTTTTAAAAGTTACAGGTTTTGTATTTGACCGTTGTTGTGTGTTATTACGTTTATTTCTGCACATATCTGAAAAAAACCCAAAGCAAAGACGAATGACAGATGTGATTTGACGTCTTTATGCTGCTGGTGTTTATAAAACGATTCTGTTGCAATAATGGTATGAAACCTCCTTGTCCACAAGGTTAGGTGTAGGGCCTAGGTCATTTCCTACTACAGAACCAGAAAGGCTGAATGCGAAATATGACATTTATCCGTAGACATTTTTCATGGTTTTATGGTGTTTACTTACGCATATGAATGAATGAGTACAGGAATGATAGCACATAAAATTAATTTTACCAACCATCATCTATCTAGTTGTATAGGATATATGTGATAATATTAAGTAGTTTTGGTGATACAGCTGTTAGGAGTTACGATCTTGGGAGAGCAGATATAATAAAAAGGAGGGGTTAACTAATATATTTTAACACATGAATGCAACCGGATTTATGATCATGGGGTGTTTTAGCAACTGCTGCAGCTTTGCAGAAATGATATTAGTACCATAAATAAATATCTGTATTCAGCATTTCTGAATTTCGGAAACGGAGTCATCAGAGCTGATGGCTAAACCAAAACTCTTAAACCGTGGCTCAGAGTTTAATCTAATATTTAAGTTAGTTTGTGGTCAACAGGACTATCATGATGTATTGTAATACAACAAAATGTAGATTTGTGATACGCATTAGTTATTATAGATAAACTGACTGGTGTGTAACTGCTCTGCCATGGGTTGGCGTTCCATCCTGGGTTGTTCCCTGCCTTGCACCCATAGACTCCAGACCCCCCCCCCCCCCCCCCACAACCTTCAATAGGACAAGTGGTTAGAGAAGATGGATGGTTTATAGATAAACTGACGTCAACATGACAGATACCTAGTATTGAAATATCACTGTAATTGTAAGATATTCTTGGCTCCAGACACTGAAAAAAACATATTTTTTTGTAAATACTATGGTTGTGCATATACAGCAGTACATATGAGGTGGTAAGATTTAATTATAATATATGAACTGATACTTAATGTGGAATATTTAAAACACTGTTTCCTATGTTTTGTTAAAAATCTGTCAGAACATATTTAATGTTGTAAGAAAATATTACTTGAAACTTGCATCATCTCACATTTAGGCTCTCCATTAATATGAGTAAACTTGGGAGATGAGAATTAAAATGCAGAGGTGTCAGATCATTCTGGTGTTTTTTTTTTTTTACTGGATCAGTAGGAGAGATCATGTGATCACAGCTAAAAGTTTGACCTTCACTGTGAAATACATATCTATGTTTGTACTATATTCAGATATAATGAAGTTACATGATTATATTTGTCTTTGTACCCAAATTAATTATAATTTTTGATGTTGAAAACTACAAGGACAGTGTATTTTATGCATATATCATAAAATATACAACAGTGAAGGTCAAGCTTTTAGCTGTAAAATGTATTAGGGGTACAAAACAGATTCTTGGTCCGGTATAAACTTCAGTGTCGGTTTCATGGTTCGGTGTCGTTTCAGTACATCAGGGAAAGCTGAATTTGTTTTGAAACTATTTATTATTAAAACTAAAAACACAATTAGGGACAGTTGTGACAGACATGTAATGCGTCGGATGACGTGTCCAAATAACAAGACCTAAGAGATGGTTATTTGCAAGTTATTTGCAAAATGAACATATAAAATAAGTTAAAGAAACTAAAACATCGTAACAGTCAAAATGAACTAAATCTTGTGTTCTTAGCTGAGGTAATTTTTTATCCCGGTCTGAATTTCCTGGAAAAAGCGCCCTAAACACCGCGGGTAGGCTAACTTGCAGAGGCGTACTTCAGTTCGGCATAGCAGAGCTGACAGACAGTATTATCAAGTACTCTCTCTCCAGTGTTGGTGTGACTTACTGGGAATCCAAAACGATCCCAAACCGGAGCTTGTAACTGACTGTAACCAACATTAGCCGTAAACGACTCACAGCTGCAGTTAGCATAATGTTTTCCGTGTTGAACATCTACATGTGAATTTAGGCTTCCACCCATGGCGATAAATGTATTCATTCATTTAATTGTGCGTACTGAACCTAAAATGATGTACCAAACGGTATACACTGACTGCGTATAGTTACAGCCCTAATATTTCCACCTATTAAACACAATAACATTTTTAGCACTAGATTGATTTTAAAGTTGACCTTCTAAGTCGTATAGAAGCGTATGATAAGTTTACTTTACTTGATTTGATATAAGGATAAAATGCCTTTTCAGTGCCTTGTGACCATCTGCACGTCCCTCCTTCCCACTGCCTGCTCGATTGTTATGAGGGTAATGATAGAGAGGAACCCAATGAGAGCCTGACATAACACTCTTGTCTAGTTTAGGTCCCGGCACGTATTTTGGCTAATTAGCAGGTGCAGTGTAGGACACAGATTGCAGTATTGCCATCCAAATCCATTAAGTGTTTCTAATGACCCTGTTGGCCATGTCACCATCTGATGTTTTAGGCTAATTCTACTGCGCTCCGCTGTAATACGTGGATGCTAATGTATCACGAGACACGCAATTAAAAATTTTTTTTAAGACATTTATCTGGATATTTGTGACTTATTCATTTTCAGGAAAAGTATATAATAGATTATTGAAAATTATTTTAGAGTTTTTTCCTCAGTATTTGGGTGACTGACACAATATGCAGATTTTTGTGTCTGAGTCCATTATTTAATTGATTTTTAAAGTCCTTTAATGAATACAGTGTTTGTCTAGTATTATTGTATGAAACCTCTTTAATGTGAATACATTTTGAATACATTCAAATGATATTCAGTTTCAACATTTTTTATCTCAAATGTCAGGTGGTGTATAATTCTGTGTTTGGAACCTTTAAACTCATAAAGTTGTGAAACACTGTCATTTTAAAATCATTGACACAATTGGAAAATGATGCATTTCCATGTCAGGTAGCATAAACCATAGAAAACCATTAAATATTATAGTATGATAAACAGTTTATTAAATTTCAAAATTGTACACAGAAACTTGATATCAAGTATCAGGTTTTATGCAATTTTGTGTTTCTAGGCAGATGCCTGATTAATTTGAAATTAGCTTGAAATGACCGGCGAGACGAGGGCAATTAATATTATTACTAAACATCCATACATTCCTACATACATCCATCCATTTTTTATACCATCTAGTTTTATGCAGAGTCGCAGGGGTGTGGAGCCAATCCCGAGAGCTGCAGGTGCACGAGCAGGCATGACGCAGGATGGGGTGTCAACACAGCTCTGACTGCTAATCACAAATGCGAAAAACAGACAAGAATCAGCAATGTCTGATGCATTGTAGACACTTAAATGGGTGCTTTATGAAAGCTTTCATTTGGAAAAAATAATTGTAAATTATATATTTTGGTTGTGACATTTTTTCAGTTGGTAAAAACATTATTTGTCGTGCAACTAATTTTAAGTCCAAGTGAGTTTCTTTTTTTTTTTTTTTTTTTACAAATCTGATGTACTTTTGCTTGTCATCTTCAGATTATTATTGTCAGAAAATCCAGTTTCTTTCAGAGAAGTTTTAGGTATCTATCCTTGAGGCTTTGTAGGATGCACTGTAACATAGACAAGCATTTCTGTTGCTTTTGGCAGAGAATCAGCAAGGTCTAACCTTTAGAATAATTCATGAAGGGCACTGTATAAAAGTTGCTTTAGCTACTAAAAGACCAGTGAAATATCTAAACATGCTGCCCCGTGATTATTTTAAATGCAATTGGCTTTCAAGATATGCAAGACCTTCACTGTTGTTTTACTTGTGAAATGTATGAATTCATTGTAATATGAGACGGAATATGTGTACGGAACTTTCAAAGAATTTTAGGACTTGAAATTTATGCACCAGGCTAATTTTTGTTTTAGGAAATCTGCTGGTGCATCATGGGATATTGGGGTCACTTCCTTGTCTTGTCCCTGGAAACAGGTCTCCTGGTGGGAACGCTTGACGCTGTGTTAGATTCCACAGCGAAAGTGGCCCCCTTCCGCATCCTACACCAAACACCAGATTCCCAGGTCTACTGGTCAATAGCGTGTGGTAAGACTAGAGCACTGGTCAGTCGCAGTTTCCCCATGTACTCCACATCACCAGAATGTTAATGTTGATTTAGCCTTATGGAGTCACTCATAATTACATTTACCCAGTACTGCAATTATATTATTGTTCACCCATTAAATTCTACAGTCAGCTTGTGTCATAAAAAGCTTCTCTCATTTCTTGGGCTTTAGGGCTTCTTAAAATATGCATTGAGAATCAATAACTGCTTAGAGTGCTACCAAGTTCTGAAGTCATGCGAAATCAGCAGTGTATAATTTGACTGACTAATCCCCGATGGCTAAAGCCTTATCAGAGGGGTGTCTCTCTCATAATTAATAATATATTAGCTGCCTGTAACGATTCTGTTAAACACCAGGTTACTGGCATGTTAACCATTCTGTAATTGTGTAGGAGCCACCAAGGAGGAGATTAACCAGCACTGGGAGTGGTTGCAGCAGAACGTAATGGGGACCCTTTCTGTGTTCGACTCCAGTGAAGACATCACCAGCTTTGTTCAAGGCAAGATCAGAGTAAGTCTGAAGTTCTTTTCGTTGTAGAGAAGGCTAAGAATGGTTATAATTACACGAGGATGTACTTTGGGACACAGAACATGTGCATCTCCTTGAATTGTAGTAAATGATTTATTACTTTGTGACACAGAATGTCCCTGTTGATCTTCAATATATCATTTGCAGCTGTTCAGCAAATCAGAGGCTTCTGTTTCAGAAGAAATCTTGCCCTGAGTATTTTGTGGATTTTTTCTGTTTGCAAATTTTCTGTGTATATTAGATTTTCCTTTTTAAAACATTGCAGGCCGTGTAAACTTTGGGGATTTGGATGCATAGTATGCATAGTTTGAAAACGGGTGCTGTCACTGAGAAATAATTCAAGCGGCATGACTTCCAGCTCTGATTTACTGTTTTACTAGGGCCTTATTGCTGAGGAGGGCAAGGTGTCTCTGGTACAAGAGGAGGACCCCGAGAAGTTTCGTGAGGCGTTGCTGCGGTTTCAGAAGTGGTTTGCCCTCCCAGAGAAAGAAAAGCTGGTCACCTACTATTCCTGCAGCTACTGGAAGGGCCGGGTCCCCTGTCAGGGGTGGCTGTACCTGAGCACAAACTTCCTCAGCTTCTACTCGTACCTGCTGGGGGCAGAGGGTGAGAACAGAAGGAAACAGCAGGACAAGCGCTTCCTGTCTGCCTTGCTGTTGTGTTAGCCTAAGCATTTCAGATACTTCTGCAGGCAAACCTGTAGTTCATGGAACTTTTGCATAAATATTCTACTGAACTATGATATTATTTTAGCCAATATTACACATAATAAAACATAATATCAAAATTAGACTTTTGTAGAAGGTCACATTAATACCCTTTCTGTTTTGAACTCACACACATCTTTCTGGGGGCCGTCCATTCATTTCTATGGGCATAACCCTAATCCCAACAATGACAACCTTAACCCCTACCCAGCCCTAACCTCATTCACAAGTAACCAAACAAAACAGGACTTTTGGTTATTTTAATTTTTTGATTGCAGTTACAGATTTTTATTAAAAAAATTCTCTTGTGGGGGCTGAAAAAAATGAACACCCTGCCCCCCGCCAACGTCAAAATAATAGAATTTTGTCATATACAGCTCTGGAAAAGAATAACAGACCCAGAGCTCAATATTTTAAAAAAATATGCATTTTTAAAACCGTGGTTTAATCCTAGTTAACAAAACGTGTACTTTTTTTTTTTTTCCTTAGTTAAGCTCATCATCTCATGGGATGAGATCTGGAAGTTGGAAAAGACGTCCAATGTGATCTTGGCAGAGAGCATCCATGTGTCGGCAGGAGGAGAGGACCACTACTTCTCCATGTTCCTGCACCTCCATGAGACTTTCCTACTTATGGAGCAGCTGGCCGACTACTCCATCAAACGGCTCTTTGACAAAGAGACATTCCAGCATGTCCCAGCCTTATCAGACCCCCTCCAGATCACCAAGAGGTACTGCGTTACAAACCCTGGGCGTTTCACCATCATCAGACCAGTACCTCTGGGAAGCAGATGATTTCACTATTTGAATCACTCTGTAGTTACAATCCACATACACTATATGGCCAAAAATATGTGGGCATCATTGTATTTAGAAGAATTGTCTACTTAAGTCACACCCATCGCTGACACAGGTGAAAAAGATTGTACTTTATCAAGAGTAATTTCAGTTTTGATTTCTAGTACAAGTGGTCAGTATACTTTAAACAGAGAACATTCTGGAGTAATACCAACTATGTATTATTTTGACTTGACAAAACCCAATGATCATGACAGACTTCACGCACTCATTGGCAAGATTTTTTTAAACATCAGCTTAAACCAGGGCTTGTCTCTGTCATTGTGAAATACGATGCCTTAAACCTTTTATAATGACATCCCTACAAGGTGATTCTCATGTTAAAATGTGTTACTAATGTTTATTTTTGATACAATGAACCCAAAGATCAGCATAGGTGTTACAAAAATGCTCCCTAATAAATAAAATGAAATTCCTATATTATAGCATCATAGAAAGCATAAAATTCCAAAATAATGTTAAATTAAACAAACAATACTTACATAAACAACTGTCCTGCTTAGATTTGCTATGGGTCACAATACCGTTTCTAGAACAGTTACTGACTAAACGCTATGCTATAATATGTCATATATTTAGAAAACAACTCTTTGTATATCACTCAGACTTTCTGCTGTACTCCTGCTGCATCTGTCCTGTTTGCTGTGTCTGATCCAGGGGCTTGGAGACGCATGCACGTAATGAGCAGTTCTGCGCCTTTTTCCGTTTGCCTCGTGGAGAGAACCTGGTGGAGGTCTACGAGAGCTTCCTGTGGGTCCCCTTCAGCCATTTCAACACACTGGGAAAGATCTGCGTTTCCGAGAACTACCTGTGCTTTGCCAGTCAGGACGGCAGCCAGTGCTATGTCATCATTCCCATACGAGAGGCAAGGAGCTTCGCTTCAGGTTCTCCTGCAGAATAACAAATCATTTAGCTGAAATGGAAATGGAAGCAAAAACGAAGTGTGACTAAGCTAGCTTTGCAGAGAAAGTGATGTGTAGCATACAGTAAACAAAGTCACTGCTTCTGGATGTGGCTGTTTGCATTAACATCCACCCAGCAGTGAATGTGTAATGTATATTAAATTACCGTGAAGTGGAGCATTGTCATCGCAGTGGATGCCATCCCACTCCACGGAGGGAAGTACCAGTGTAGCATGGCATGGAGATGATAGCCTGAGATATTGTTCCACATTAACCTTAATGGAATGCATGGATTTAGACCCAGCCGTTCCTGGAAACCTAGCTGTATTATTTTAAACATTTTGTGTTCTGGAATGTTGCATCCTGGGCACACGGGCACTTCACAGTTCATTGGTTTAAGCACTTCAAACATGGAGGACTGATTCCTTGCAATCAGCCAGGCATTTTTGATGTTATTTCCTTGTGGAAAGACACATGCTGTTCGTGTTTATTGTTCTGTTACGCCTCTCCTGTTATGCCTGTGTTTGAAGTTCCTCTGCCACCCACTTGTGTTCATTGTTTAACATGTTTAGTTTTACACGATGAGTTGTATTTGACACCCTAATTTTTCTATAGCTTTTTCATTACTGACATGCCAGAATTATACAGTGTCTTACAAGTTTCTCAGTTTCACAATTGCTGTAATTTTGGGAGTCATTACATGGAGAAATTAAAAACTCGTTGGAGAGACGTGTAAATTTCTCAGTTACATGCAGCATGTGGGCCACTCCTTTATGGCTTTATTGCCTGAAGGGACCTCTGGAATGGGAACCTTTCACACAGAGGACGATTAGCAACCTGTCTGCTCGCTGTTCTGCAAGATGGCGTAGAGGCTTAGGGACTAACATATCACAGGAAGGTTGGTTTGATAGGCCACCTGGAAATGTGATAGTTTAGCCTGCCTGAAGGTGGTTACCCAGCCGTAAAAATGTCTATATCATTCTGAATAGAAGCGTCTTCTAAGTAATATTAGTAGTGGATTTTTAGATTAAAGAGCAGTCTTTAGTTGCCTGTTGGAGTCAGATCAATGAGCTAAAGCCAGTGGTTTTGCCCTTGCAGATTGTCGGCGTGGACAAACCCGACAGCAGCAGTCGGGCAGTGACTGTGTGTGTGCGTGGGAAGAGGGCACTACGTTTCTCCGAGGTGCGGGACTACGAGCGCCTGGCGAATAGCGTTCGCAGGAGATGTGGGGCCACTGCAAGCCCTCGGCACATCTTAGCTGGCGCGGTAAGCAGCGGCTACTCGCTTCAACTTACACAAACGTCACTCAATATTCTTTTCACAGCTGAAATTAATCATTTGCATCAAATTTCGAATTCAGATGATAGCAATAATGACACTAAAGAGTGATTTGCTCTTACGGCATGACTGAGAAGATGTTTTAGTGGCTGTTTGAAGTAATTGTATCCCCCATCTCGGTGAAATTTATCGTGGGGAAATTTAATCGTGTCACATAGTCCTAGTCCAAGTCAGTGGTGATACAGGAAAAACAAACGCAGGTTTGGTGAACCTGGTTACAATTAATACAAGTCACACGAAGTTGGGCTCTTAATAAAGATTTTCTTGGAGAGGTGGGGAGAGTGTGTATGGTAGAGTTGGGTGGTACTATGGTAATAATTTTGGTTTACTGCATCGTTTTCGTTCAGCACAGTATCTTGTGGGTGGATGCCCCCTGAAAAAATACCATCTAAATACCATATACCATGGTATAAGGTATTGACAGTATGAGTGTGAAGAATTTAATGCCACCCCAAGCCTTGTGTAGCGGAGTACAGAGGGAGGCAGAGGGATATGGGAGGTATGCTTGGGCACTATTTCTACTTTCTAGACATTTCCCCCTGCTCATGATATATGGCAGAATAATTGATGGATGGATGGATCATATAGGCTACTGTAAACTCCGTAATCAGAGAGAGCCCAAACGAGCTCATCAGTGTGGAAGCTGAGCGCTAGGAAAACGAGGAGACAACTGTTTGTTAAAAAGACCACCCTCCGTTTATGGACCCCAGTGTCACTGTCCGCTCTGCGGCACCTGCCTGATCTGCAGCCGTGCCCTTAGGTCTCACATATGCCTCGCTTGCTCCAACACTTTACCGCACATTCACGCCACATTCTGTTTTTGTGGCATTAGCTTACGCATATGTGTCATTCTTTGCCTTATTTCTTTTAAAGTTCTAATCACCACTAACCCTGTGCACTGCATACATCACCTCAATACAGTATCTCTTAGGAATCAGTGTCATAGAAAGAGGAGCGTCTATTTTTTATGGTATTAAAAATACCACCTTTGGGATTCCTAAGTATAAGAATATTGCCAAACCGCCCAAGCCAAGTGGGAGGTGTAGGGATTGAAAGGCAGTCTGGGGACACATCATCATGCAGACAGGAACCAGTGTTTTCCTGCATTCTTCTGAACAAGTTGATATTAATCTATCTATACAAATTTCCATAATTTACAATGAACATGGGCGTTTAAAGCACATGTTGTATCCCACAACCATCTATACTGACACCTCAGTCAGTATTTATAAGCTATCAGTGTGTGAAAATGTGCAGTCAATAGCAAGTGAAATCCCGAAATTACCTACACAGAGAACATCAATTCATTCACAGTAGAAACAACAATAGATACATGTTGGGTGACAGAAAATGAAATCTAACACGTCAGTTTCAGTTGACCAGATGCTCTGTGTCCTAGTCGTATACTTTTCAATGGTTTCTGGAGATATCCACAAACCCACTGTGGTACAGTGTGGTTTCCAAAGGCCACGGTAAAGGGCCGGCCCGCGTGTCCTTCCAGGCTGGCGCAGAGAGCTGCCACAACCTCATTGAGCACTTCGAGGATAACCCTGAGGAGGTGGCTCTGATGGTCGGCCAGCGGGACGGCAGCAAGGCAGTGAGCACAGAGGCACTGATGACGGTCTTCCACCCCCAGGATGCTGAGAACCTGGACCCCAAAATGGTACCGTTATAAAGCACCCACCCGTGGATGAGTTTTCATATATTTGTTTGATCCATTTCAGCACTGTAGCTCTAAAATTAGCATTTTTGGAGAACTGTACTTAAGTTTCTGCTTATTTTCTTAGGTAAACAGTATGAAATTGATGTACTAGTTCATAAAAAGGTGTTAAAATCTGTCTTAGGCCACGCCTAAAATGACGATGGCTACTCATATGGAGAAAAATATCAGTGTTTTTTTGAGTTTTTGTTGCTGGGAGCAACATAACATTTATTGTGATGTACCCATTGTGGGGGGTGTTGTGATGGGGTAGCTGAAGGAGAAGATGAAGGAGCAGTCGTGGAACATCCACTTTGCGGAGTACGGCCGTGGTATGAGTATGTTTCGCACGAGGAAGACGCGAGACTTGGTTGTGCGGGGAGTTCCTGAGGCCCTGAGAGGGGAACTTTGGCTGCTCTTCTCAGGTACACTGACAGTTTTACTCCAGAGTGATTGTCCTGTATGCCGACTCTTGCCCTTTGTTAGTTATGAAAATGTATTTGTCCCACTTAGTACCTGAGGAAGGCCTGCTGCTGTGTAAATCTGACTACTTTATTCCTGGAATATAGTGCTTTTTTCTGTACTTTGCCAATTAAGACCGTTGTCCGAGGACAACCTTATGGTTTATAATGGTGCAGGTATTAGTCTAGTTGTGTGTATATGTTGCACTGTGGTGAATTACAAACTGGAGGCTTTCGAGTCTGGCATTGTTACGGCAGCAGTCAGTACACCTGTCTCTCCCTCTTATTTTATGGCACTGTGCCCTGCTAGGGGCAATAAATGACATGGTTACCCATCCGGGTTACTATTCGGAGCTGGTTGAGCAGTCACTCGGTACCAGTACTCTGGCCACGGATGAAATAGAGCGGGACTTGCACCGGTCCCTGCCGGAGCACCCTGCCTTCCAGAGTGACACGGGCATCTCCGCCCTGCGCCGCGTCCTCACCTCGTACGCTTACCGAAACCCCAAGATCGGCTACTGCCAGGTATGCTCGGGCTAGCCGGCGCACTCTGGGGAAGTCTGCAGACGACTTCTCCTGACCTCACTGGTCCTTTGCCCCATAGGCCATGAACATCTTGACGTCGGTTTTGCTGCTGTATGCCAAGGAAGAGGAGGCCTTCTGGCTGCTGGTCGCTATCTGTGAGAGGATGCTGCCTGACTATTTTAACCGCAGGATCATTGGTGAGTTTGCGGACATTTTCCACCTTTTTATTTTTATTTTATTTTTTCAGGAACCAGAACCTTTTTAAGAAGATTAAGACAGTTGACCACAGACTCCGGCACTAACTTGGAAGTTACAGGGAAGTGCAGAGAAAAGAGACAACATAGAACAAAACACAGCAAACACCCCTCCTGGGGAAAACACAGCAAACACCCCTCCTGGGGAAAACACAGCAAACACCCCTCCTGGCACCCATCTGCCTACTCCCCCCCCCATATACCCTGAGATGCAACGTGAAAGGAAAAGCAAAAATCTGTCAACGGAAGAAGTCTGGAATTATTTTTGTACTTCAGTTACTTTTAATGAATTCGTTTTTTTGCTTGTTTCTCCATATTTATGCATCAGAAAATTTGATAAATTACTTTTGTGTAATATCACCGGTGCAGGCAGTGAAACTTTCCAGCGCTTATTAGCAGGATAACGTTACATTGTTTTCTATTTTGTGAAGCCAAAAGATGGTTTTACCAGCCAGATTTAATAATGAAATATAAACATGTTTTGAGTTGTATGAATAAAATATAAACAAAAGGCTGTGACCCATTTTGATCGTGATCGATCCCCCATTAGTAACTAACAAATAATTAACAAAACAAATTACTTATCCTTCATTGTTTTACCGTGACAGTGTAGTTGTGTATGAGATCGTGTGAACTTTGACCTTTGAACTTTTTGCATCTCCCATGTTTAATTATCATAAATGTGCCAGTTCTTGTTGTGCCGTGTGAAAGCGACACAAGAAAGTGGCCAGTAGCTACAAAAGTTCCAGGTCAAGACACTCCAGGGACTCGTAAACTGGGACCAGGTTCCGGAACATCGGGGTGAAAGCGGCTAATTACATGAACGTTCCTTATACCTAACAGTCAGACAAGGAAAAAATATGGTGTGGTGGCTGGCGCGTACCGTGAGGGTGTGCGGCGTGCTTCAGGGAAGTGTCTACCTGGATAAATGTTTACAAGCTAAAGTCATAGAAAACAAACATCGTTATAAAGCCTTAGTGTTATTCATTGTGAGTGTTATGTTTTATGTTATGTCTGTGCGCATGCATGTTTCAGGTGCCCTAGTGGATCAGTCCGTGTTTGAGGAGCTAATCCGAGATCACCTGTCCCAGCTCACAGAGCACATGACGGATATGACCTTCTTCTCGTCTGTGTCACTCTCCTGGTTCCTCACGCTATTCATCAGCGTGTTGCCCATTGAGAGTGCCGTCAATGTCGTTGACTGCTTCTTCTATGATGGAATCAAGGCCATCCTCCAGCTCGGCTTAGCGGTGCTGGACTTCAACATGGACCATCTGCTTGCCTGCCGTGATGATGCAGAGGCTGTCACCATCCTGAATAAGTCAGCAGCACCTCTACTCTATACATATGCTCAAGCTGTTAATTTATACATTTTAGAGTCAGATTTACAGTGTGACACCAATCATGGTAATCAGATCATCACAGTACACTCAAGATTATTTTGTATAATTTACTATGGTTTGAAAATTGTGCATGTCTATTTACTGCTCTTATGTATTAGGATACATCTATATCAAAATTACATGGAAACATTTTATGATTTCAACTTATAATGGGTTTAAAGAATAACATGTTGGGGGAAAAAATGCATTTGTTCTAAGATCTTACATGTACCGTGCTCAAATCTTATCTGAAATTTACCTAGTGTCGTATACTTGACCCAGATTTAATTTTGTACTTCTAGTATGAACTAATTTGGTTCTCTCTTACCCTTTGAGAAAATCATCTGGACATTCCTTGTTGCTGTAATAGCTTGTTTGCCAAGGCTTGCATTTAGAACCGACGTTATCTTTGGTTGCTTGTCGGACTTGTCAGTCAGCGAGCAGACTGAGACTGTTTGTGACATTATGTGCCCTGTAGGTTTTTTGACAGTGTGACCAACAAAGACAGCCCCCTTCCACCCACAGTGCAGCAAGGAGCCACGGCGAACAGTGAGAAGACTGCGAACAGCAAGGTGGACATCACCGATCTCATTCGAGAGGCCTACGAGGTGAGCGCAGCAGCATCTGGCCGGCCTTCCCCTCTCCTCTGCTGCCATAGGTGCAGCACTGCCGTCTGGGGGCAGGCCTTCCCCTCTCCTCTGCTGCCATAGGTGCAGCACTGCCGTCTGGGGACAGGCCTTCCCCTCTCCTCTGCTGCCATAGGTGCAGCACTGCCGTCTGGGGACAGGCCTTCCCCTCTCCTCTGCTGCCATAGGTGCAGCACTGCCGTCTGGGGGCAGGCCTTCCCCTCTCCTCTGCTGCCATAGGTGCAGCACTGCCGTCTGGGGGCAGGTCTTCCCCTCTCCTCTGCTGCCATAGGTGCAGCATTGCCGTCTGGGGACAGGCCTTCCCCTCTCCTCTGCTGCCATAGGTGCAGCATTGCCGTCTGGGGGCAGGCCTTCTCCTCTGCTGCCATAGGTGCAGCGTTGCCGTCTGGGGACAGGCCTTCCCCTCTCCTCTGCTGCCATAGGTGCAGCATTGCCATCTGGGGACAGGCCTTCCCCTCTCCTCTGCTGCCATAGGTTGCAGCATTGCCGTCTGGGGGCAGGCCTTCCCCTCTCCTCTGCTGCCATAGGTGCAGCATTGCCATCTGGGGGCAGGCCTTCCCCTCTCCTCTGCTGCCATAGGTGCAGCACTGCCGTCTGGGGACAGGGATGATATTGTGACCCCAGCGCTAAACAGTTATTTGATGTGCAGAAATACGGGGACATTCGATCCGAGGAGGTGGAGAGCATGCGAAGGAGAAACAAGCTGTTTGTGATCCAGACTTTAGAAGATACAACCAAGCAGAATGTTGTAAGTGCTCCAACTCTTTATGTAGGAGTATCTTAGCCGAATCCCTGGCTTTTAGTTCGGTTTTCACATTCATCAATTTGCCTACTTAGTTCAAACTAAAGGCAGAACAGCTAAATTATATTCAAACTATCCTTTTGTTTTATCATCAGTTAAGGGTTGTTTCCCAGGAGGTGAAGTTCACTCCCGCAGATCTGGATGATCTTTATGGGCTGTTCAAGGTAAAAACTACTCTTCAAGTGTATACGAGTCTGTCTGAATTTATGCTTTCAAGAATGTCAATAAAATGCCTAACTATCCCTAAATTGCCTTTTCACATCTCTATCAAACATTTTGACATTTGTGCATATTTATTATGTGTTACGATGTTATGCATTCAAAGATACTTATATATATATATTTATGGTAGCTCCGAGAGGACGATGTGTTTCTCTGGCTTCACCCGACTCTGACAGCACTGTCTGTTTCCATGGCACCGGCTTGCAGAGACAGCACTTCCTAAGCTGCTACTGGACGATGGACAGTGCCGCCCTCCTGCACCACGACCCCAGCCTGGCCTACCTAGAGCAGTACCAGCTAGCCCAGCAGCAGTTCTGCAGCCTCCTCTCCCTCCTGGCTCCCTGGTCTCACTGCAGCAGTTGCCATCTCCTCTCCTTGTGGGCCTTCCGCCTGATGGATGAGAACCAGGACGGCCTGGTCAACTTCAAGGAGTTCTGCTGTGGCCTGAGTATGGCCAGCTGTTTCCACCTGACACACTGCATGCACTAGCCAGTGAACCTCCACGCATTTATGGCAGTAATGCTGGTTTTTTTTTTCTCTCATCACAGATATTCTGTACAGTGGCACTTTTACAGAAAAACTGAAATTTCTGTTCAAGATGCATCTACCACCCGGTAAATGTAATTTTCCTTTATTGATCTGATTTCTGTTGCTTATGTTGTGTAATCCTGACAACCAAAAGGAGAGTGAGATAATACCTGCTTATCCTGCCTATAATCTTGGCTCTTTGTTCTACTATCAACTGTTTTAAGATGCTTTATTATGGATGATTAAGATGAAATTAGCTGTGCATCCCGCTCACTAACTGGCTTTATGGACCTCCTGCGCTTTGACTCATACAGCCTGGCTAAACACACCCTATTTTCTAGCTTTTACAGAAATAGAGACCGAACGTCCTTTATTCTCAAAGGGCCACAGAGTCTCCCACTTTAGGTCACTGAGTGAAGACTTCTCCTACTTTACTCGACTGAATGGTCAGATGGCTTTTTCTTCTATACCTATTCTCTGGATATTCTCTTGCACTGTCAGAAAAAAGGGTACAGCCCTGTTAGAGATGTGTCCCCCAAGGTACAAATAACATTAATGTACCACCAATGATATAAAAGTGTTCCTCCATTTCTGTACCTTAAAAGGTACATTTACCTACAGCTAGGGCAAAATTGGCAGACCCTTGAGAGTACAACCCCACTGACAAGTAATTGTACCCTCAAAGGTACAAATTGTTACTTTTTTCTGACTGTGTCTGTCTACCACTGTCTGTGCCTCCCTCTCTGTGATGAAACATGATTTTTTTTTTGTTTTAAGTTTAAGTCTAGTGTATGTTTGCAAGTTTGCAACCGGCGTAGTTTCTGTAATTAATTGATAGTAGTATCAGTTTTTTAATTCTTCCTTTTTAAAACGTGAGCACTTTGTCTGTTGCAGTCTCATTGCCTGATGTTCCTGAGGATGGTGTTATTAGAAAAAGCCCAGAAAGAGGTAATTTGCCTGGAGTCTCTCCAAACGTTGTGTTTCATGCTCATCGTTGAGTAACTATGTGACTTAGGATAAAAAAAAAAAAAAGATTGGTTAGTGGGCTGAATACAGCTGATTATGAAATATTGACATTCATTTTGAGAGAATCAGATGTACATAATACACAAACAGGAATAGGAAATTAATTAGTATGAATAATTTGTCCACTGCCTAATATAGTAAACAATTTTTTATATATACAGTAAACATTTTTTATTAATGGATACAAATAATACTGCAGAAAATACAAATATTGAGTATTGTTTTTCCTGTAGCCAGAGTATAGCCTCAGTGGATAGCACTTTGGCCCTAAAATCCAACTGTAGGTGTGGCTGCTTCATCCCAGCTCTGAGTGTGTCCCCCCTGCATGTGTGAGTTTCCTTTGAGTACTCCAGTTTCCCCCCACGGTAAAAACAAAAATCTGTGGATTCTTGAATTGTTTCTGAATTGCCCTTAATGTCTGATTGTGTGTGACTTAGTGATTTGGTATGAAATGGTACCTCCTAAAGGAAGACCAGGTTCACTGCAGCCCTGCACAAGACACACAGCCTGGATGGGTGGGTGGATGGGTGGATGGATGGATGTTTACATTATGCAATCCTTTTCCAGTTCCATAAACATTTGCCGGTAAATGGGGGCTTCTGTTACCTGTGTTTTGACAGCATCCCCAAATATCCCTCATACTGACTCATCCTTCAGTATCTGTACTCTGACAGTGTCTGACTTTTCTTATCCACTATTTCAGGCAGAGGGAAGGTGGATCTGCAGGCATACCTGAAGCAGTGGCAGGATGAGCTGCTGAAGAGAGAGGAGAACATTAAGGATTTACCCAGGATAAACCAGGTAGATCGACAGCCTCACTGACTCGACACTTCGACCTGTGAGCAATACCAAGACTAAATGTTGCACCAAAATTATTACGCTGTAATAGACTGTGGATTGGTTACTGTTTGGGTTACCAGGTTTGTTTTCTTGATTGAATGATTTTTAAGTTTAATAATTACATTTTGTTTTAATCTACCAGTTATATTTTCTGCTTTTTTAGTTTTGATTTTGAGTGATTTGATCATTCATATTAATCAAAAGTAGATTTCATTCCTTTGTGTAAGGGTTTTTTGTTTTTCTCTCCCCATTCAGGGTCAGTTCATCCAGTTCTCCAAAACTCTGTACAGCTTGTTTCATGGAGATGCGGAGGAGGAGTCGCTGTACCGGGCCATAGCGAGCGTCACAAGCCTCCTGCTGAGGATGGAGGAGGTGGGGCGTCGCCTGCAGGGCCCGCCCCCCCCCACTGAAACTGCCTCTGCCCACAGGGAGCACACCGCTGTCCCAGAAACGGCGTCAGACACGCTGCCTGCTCCCTGCACTCCAGAGACTGCAATCCAGCCGCAGGAGGTGCAGTGGTCCTTTGCTTTTGAGCAGATCCTAGCCTCCCTGCTGAACGAGCCTGTTGTCGTCCACTTCTTCGAAAAGCCTGTGGACATCCAAGGCAGACTGGAGCACGCCAAGGTCACCCAGCTGAAGGTGTAAGCAGAGAACTTAAAGGGACCGTTTTAATCCTTTATTAAGCCATAATACATCTCCAGCATTTCCCCCAGTGTACATATGAGCAAAATAAATGGAACAGACACCATGCATCCACTACGGAAGTTCTCTCCTCCAGATTTGAGTACAGGGAGCACAATTTGGTCTAATATAGTGTTTTTGTTTTTATGTCAGCCAGTTAGATAAAGCAGCATTACTTAGAATTTTTGTGTTATAAATGTCAGGGCTTCTTACATCTGTCAAGGTCACAGATGATGCAGAAGGAGCAAATATGTCTCTCTTGAACACAATGTTAGATTTTTTCCGTCAAGACAGTATGTGATGAGGGTTGAATTTGTGTCACTCCATATATTTAGTGATGAGGGAAATTAAAAATCAGAGACCCTAATTCCCCAGTGGTTTAACAAAATGACTGAATATTCATTCTTATTTATGGACATGATTATTTTGAGATCCTAGTGACTGGCATCTTAGAAAAAGGTGGTTTGCTTTGAGTAAGTTTTTGGGTATACATTTTGGATAATTTCAAAATATTTTGAGTATAAAGTTTTACGTCATATAGTATTAATGATTATGAATGTATGCATCTATGTATGTTTCATTTTATATGTTACATTTCATTTAACCTGTAAACTGGATACTGCACAGCTTCTGAGAATTATTTTTTCTTGGCATCCTTTAGAGACTGATTCTACATAAACGCATATTTTAAAAAAGCATTTCTTTTACACATCATGTGGTGCTTTTTTATTCAGTTAAATGTATATTTCTATTTAAATGAAAGGGATACGATTCTTAAATATATGTATCATTATGATTGGTTTCTTCTATCAAGAATATTTTTGAAATTTATATACAGATGCGTATTGTCTGAAATTGCTGTCATTTCTTTTGTTGTATTGAGTACTGTTTGTGTTAAGCAAAATTATCATTGCTCAAGATGATGATTTTACTGTACGATTCCCTAAATGTAGACTTTACTTTTTTCCAGAATAACTTGAAAATAGTGGAATAGCATGTTGTGCACGTGCATGAGAACTCAAGGCAATCAACTTAAAAAATCTGAAGCATTGAAAAAGGAAATTGGTTTATTTATTGTTGCAACTTTAAGTAGTTGGATTTAGAACATTAAACTGACTAGCGCATACATTTTAAAAGCAAGAAAAGACGTTGAATTGTTTAAGGAAAGGTAAAAAAACTTAGGTCATTGCATTGGGCACCTTCACATCTAATGTTTTTTCTATGTGCGGCTTTCAGTTTTTGACTCATGCTGTAATAAACGTATGGCAGGATTTTATCACAAACTACTTAAAAAAAACTATTTTTTCTTAGAAGCGCTTGCAAGTTGCGCAGCGTCTATTCAAATTAATTTGAAATATATCATCTTTGTTGTAATTTACACCTAAATGGGGAGAAGGATTCTATGGAACAGGGATATTGGAGTATTAGTTTTATTTGTCACTCTTTGTTGGGGTGTTTTTACAGGATGCCTCCTGTCACTTGCATCAGTATCTTTATGTTTTGAATAGTTTTTTTCCTGCTCTCAACTTGAATATGTCTGAACTTTTCAGAAGGTTACTCACACTATAAGTCATTTAAATGGAACCATGCAAGTGGATTGAGCACATTTTTAGGGTAAAAGAATGTTTGTGTACCATTTTGATGTGGTAAAACGATGCTGTTTAGTTATGAGGGCTACTTGTGATATTTCAGGGAATCAAACAAAAATCTGTATGTACTATTTTGTCCAACTATTTCCCTGAAATGTTCTGTACTACTAAAAAGGTGTCCAGTCATTACACAGATGAATTTACCTTAATCAAATTATTGGTGTTAGTTTGTCTTAAATGGAACTCTACTTCCGAGTTCCTTTTTGCTTTTTATATTATTCTTCCACTGTCCTTAAAAACCCAGGATGTTATTTAAACTCTGTTAGTGAGCATTCTGATTGAATGAATGTTTGTGGCAAATTGTAAATAAATATACCTTTCGGCAGATGTAGACATGATTTTAGCTGCTATATCAAAATGTTTCCATTTTGGTATTCAAACTAGTCTTATTAAAAGATTGTCAGTGAGGAAGTCAGCACAAGTAACAGGAAACAAATCTAATCACGTTTCACGATAAGTAGCTTGTAAACTGTGGAATTGTAGGTCTTAATTTCTCAACAAAGAATAAATAAAGATTATTAAAATAAAATTATGGCATTTAGAAGTAATAGAACTGAAAGGCAAAAATGTATTTAATACAAGTCAGGGCTAATTCTAAACAAAATATATTGTAGGATATTGTCTGTAGTTTAAATTGGTATATTTGTAGTTTAAATTGGTATAGGCCAAAATACCTACATGTTGTACAATTCATTATCCAAACATGGGTGAAGCTCACTTAATTTAAACATTTTACCATGGTATATAGTTTAGGTTTTTTTTCCTGTATTAATTGAATGAAGTTGATTTCACTGTGTAATTGTAACATTATAAAACTTTTTCCATTTATAGGTCGAATACACACATTATACTGATGGTGTTTTTGTGTGATGCTTAGTAAACTCATTCTGAAGTGAAAAAAACATGTATTATCTGTGCCTATCACAAGTCACTTTAAGTAAAACATATTCCTTGATTTTTCTGTTTGTACAATATATGTTACAGTACAAACTGACCAATAAACTGCCATTTATGTCTATTACTGTTACAATTTGATTCTGATTTTCAATTACTTTGAAAAGTAAAGGTTGGTTTAGTCTTTCATAATGCCAGTGTGCTTACACTTTCCAGGAAGTAAAAGCGTTAAAGATCAACAAATTATATCAGACATACTTGATTGAAATCAAGAGCTTGGCCCCTTACAAGAACCTGTGAGTGTGTCATAATGATTAAAATATCAGGAATAAATGGGGACCTTGTTATAATTGAATTTTATATGCACTTTCATAGTATATTTGTTTAAATATATCACTATAACAAATGTATTTGGCAGGTGGCTTTATATAATGAAATCTGAAACAATTTGGCCATTTCTTTTGGCAGTGCATCTACTTATGATGATCTTTATTGCCTTTCTTTTGTATCCATCAAGCATGTTAATGATGTGTGGAAATTTGACAAAACTATATATAACCAGGTGATTTATTAGCAGCGTTATCCTAATACTTAATGAGGTGCTGCAAACATTCCTTAGGGATTCTGGCCATGTTGCCATTATCGAAACACTTAACTGCTGCACATTCATGCTGCAAATTTGCCCTTCTACCATATCCCAAAGGTGCTCTGTTGGGCTTCCATCTGGTGACCACCACACGAAGCATGAACTCTTGGAAGAAGGTAGATTGGGTCTATGGGTGCACTCTGCCAGATTCCAAGCTTACCATATGCACATTGCAGCAGAAGCTGAGATCCAGGATGATCTTTCCAACTGCCCACTGCAGCCTTAACTTTCTGGTTTTGGCTGACAGGAGTGGAACCTGATATGGTCTTCTGCTGTTGCAGCCCATCTACCTCAGGGTTCGACGTGCTGTGCGTTCTGAGATGTTTTTCTGTTCACCGCAGTTGTACAGAGTAGTTGTCTGAGTTACTGTAGCCTTTCTGTGAGCTCGAACCACCCTGGCCATTGTCTGCAGACCTCTCTCAACAAGGTGGGTCCACCCACAGAACTGTCACCCACTAGATATTTTTCGGTTTTTTTTCCACAACATTCTTTGTAAGCTCCAGAGACTGTTGTGTGTGAAAATTCCATATCAGCTGTTTATGAAATACTAACCACACAATATGCCACCAAGACCCATGCCACTGTCAAAATCACCGAAATTTTCCCCATTGTGATGTTTCAGTTGATCATTAACTAAAACTCTTCACCCTTATCTGCATGATTTCATGTATTGAGCTGCTGCCACATGATTGGCTGATTATACATTTGCATATATATGATGGCGCCGCGAGGTTGGTCGGCAAGACCAATTGTGCACTTTACCGACATGCCTTGCACGGCACCGCGCGACGCGAAAATATGTGCGTTATATGTGGCAACCACGTGACAGGAAAAATGCTAAACAAATTACTGTGCATCAATTAAGATTAAAAAGTCGAGTGATCAGTTACTGCGTTAAAGAGTCATTCACAAACATCAGAATAGATTTTTAAAGTATAGTACAATAAATTGCCAATTATGCGCATTACATAATTGAACCGTCAGTTTGACTACCACAACAGAAACGACGAAAATCTATCATATACCGTTAGTAAGAGCTGATTTAAGAGCAGTCCCGCCTACTTTCATGTCTGTGAGGGTTGGTGCTAGTTCTAAACTAAGGATACATGTGGGATCGGGAGCATGCAGTGATACATATTACGTTGGTAAGACACGTTCTTATAGTCGTTGTATTGTCTGAAGTCCGTTTGGGAATCGTGTCAGTTGTGTAAGATATGATTAATGTGTAGCACCGGTGAATTATATAATGCTCATTCAGATGCCTTGTGTGGCGGAGTAATGGCGGGCTTTGCGCAACGTGGGGGAATAGGTGTTGTCTGACTTTAGCCACGAAGGTGTCTTAATTCGATCATTCGGACGAAGCCAAAGGGAGAAGGGGGGAGGATAATCTAAAACGTTTTACTAGTTATTAGTGAAAATGCATGTCATACATAAAGACTATGCATATGCACTGAACACACTGACTTAACCAAATTTAGAATGCGAATGTTTAATTATACTATCTAGAAATAGATTGCATTTTTATAGAGCTGTTCGCAGTCTAGTGCAATCATGTTGCAGAAATGTACGCATAATTACAACAGTTGAAAACGATGTGTAGTACAGTATACCTTATTGTTGAGAACCATTAAGCTTTAAAGCGAAACGTATTTATTTAGTGAAATGTCCCTTTCTTGGGTATATACTGAAACTGTGGTTCCGATTTAGAGAGTTTGTTGTTGCGTGACATGCCAGTTTTTTTTTTAGTAAATCTAGTTCAATTTTTGTAGCGTAACTCAATAAGTATTGTCAAAGACTCTTAAGCATGACTCACGACCCGCGAAGCTGGGTGAGAATATTGAACAGGAACTGTGAGGAAATGACTAGATTAGTAATTTATTTTTAACAAAACGCTGTACCAAGTTTGTAATTTCTGAAGAACTTGTGTTGTTTAAAGCATTTTGTTATACGCGTGTTTTACGTTTGATTCTCCTGTTAATGTAACATCTTTAGTAGTTTTATTAGGTACATAAAACTGATCGGTAACAATTACTGTTACAGGAAAAAAACAGCAGGAGTTTGCTATGATTATAATTTAATTAATATAATTTGCGAGTTCGAAATAGTTAAAGAAATTTGCCTCGGGACGTTAAGTTCCATTTTGGTACTTTATATCACAGTCAGACTCAAGTGGAAACAAACCTCTGGCACCAAACCAATTGGGGGTCTTTTCTCGGCGAGCTGGTCTTGGCGTTATCCGCGACGTGCCTGCTCCGCGAGCTTTCCGCCAGCCGCCCGGCGGACCAATCAGAGCGCAGTATTGTAAAAGCAGCCTATTTGCCGCAAAGCTGAAACTGCTGCAAAAGTGCTGCTTTAAAGGCGCAGCTCCAATTCAGTTTCATCTTTGCCAGAAGTATTGACAATTAATACCTTGCCGTCATTTTTGAAAAGGTATATATTTTGTCTTTCCAAGGTAATAAGTAAGTGTATCTTAATCTTGATTGGTGACATTAAAATTAAACATATCTAATGACAAATGCACTATTTTGAAAGGGCTAGATGTCTACCTCCGTGTTGCCAAATAACGTTTTCCTAGCTGTCGTGCTAACTAACGTTTACTTATGGTTCTCCAAAACTGGCTTTTCACTTCGACTTAACACAAAGAAAATAATGATAGCAAATCGTTAGAAGGGTGATGAATTGGTAATAATTCAGTTCCAAATGAACTGAGTTTAGTTTTGTGATTTACATATAGCTTATTACAAACCGACTTCTAGCTAGGGGCCTGTGGAAGGACTGGCATTTTCTATTAATTTGTCCCAGCAATTGCACAATAGTAACCGAATGCTAGAGATTTTTTTCTTCCCCAAACATTTTATGTTTTTCGCCCCACGGTAATAGACGTAATGTTGGCTGTTTTGCCACATGGATTAGAAAGTATTTTAAATGTGTATTTTATTCAGCATCTCATGTTTATGAATTCTTTTTAAATGTAAAAGTATAACTTTGCACCATTATGAACCCTTATGAATGAGACAAATCTCAGTGAAACTTTGTGTCCCCACGAACCAACCATGAATTGTCATGTTCCAGTTTAGTTAACGTACAAGGATGTGATGTACAGCAGACCACTCCAGAGATTATTTTGCTGTCCCTGTCTGAGAGAAAGAGACGGGACAGGAATTTAAGTATATTGTTGGACCCAAGTTTACTGGAACTTTCTACAACCCAAGTGAAAGATTTCTACAGCAGAGTGATTCGTAAGCATTCCCTCAGATTTCTGGGAATTGAATGTCAGCAAACAAGGAAAAATGGATGGTTTGTCACTGAAGGCTAAGGAATCTGTGAGTGGAAGAATGGATAAATCAGAAGAGGTCAAGATAGGAACGGACACAGAGGAGATGCAACCTGGATCTACAGGGGAATTGGTGAAGCTTTCTGAATGTCAGTCAGATACGCCTTGGACTAGAGGAGAGGCTGAGAATGGGCCCAAGGTAACGAGTGAGATTTCAGCTTTCAAAGGTGCCCCAAAAGATGCTGAATGCAATAAGCTGCTGGAACACATGCAGGAGCAGCTCAGGAAAGATTCCTTACCACTGAGTGAGATTCAGACAACAGAGTCTAATGCCGAGGAACAGCAGATAAAGAAACAGTTTGGGGAGGTTACAGCAGAGGGCAGCATTGAGCCACAGCCAAGCAAAGTCAAGCCAGGAAGAGCAACTGAAGGTATGAAGATCCAAGCTATTTATCTTAATTTTATTTTGAAAAGGGGCTTTTTTAAATGGCCTAAAAGTTTTTGGGTTGAGCACTTATTTTGTTATTTTTTTTAGCTAAGGATCTTCCTGCCACCTGTAGTCCAACTGAAAACGCAACCGCATCTGAAGAAGTACAAGAAAAGCTGGTAAGGGTTTTATTTTCTGTCTTTGATTTGTTATTGAAGTGAATTATCTGCATTAGGGGTAACTATTGTTTTGGTTAGGAGAGTCGGAGAGTTCAGCGCTTGAGGAGAATGGAGTTGAGAAGAGCATCACAGAAATCTTCAGATGGTGGTAAATAACTGCTGAAAAAAGCACATCACTAACATGACACTTTTGTGGTGATTGTGGAAAATCTGTTTTCGCTTATGATCATGGCTCTGTTATTATTCTGCAATTGCAGTTTATCGTGCGTCAGGTGTATCATCACTCAAAAACCTAACTGTTCTGCAGACCAGCTGTCTGACGATGACTCTGACACCATGGTGGACGATCCCAGTGATGTGGATTTCGTCCCACGTGCTGCACGTCGCTCCACCCGAGCGCCGTCACGGAGTCAGAGGACGTGCGAGGCTTTCCCAGCGGTCAGCCAGCCCAGCCTCACTGCCCCTGCTGGCCACGTTGCTATTCCCAAAATCCAGCAGCTGTCCTCCCAGAAGCTGAAACCCTCTCGTTTCCTGCCACATTGCTCACCTCGCCAGTCTGTAAAGATGCACTGTGCTAACTGCCACAACGCCTTGCAGAAGGGCCAGACGGCCTACCAGCGCAAAGGCATGCCTCAGCTCTTCTGCTCTTCTGCCTGTCTTGCTGCCTTTACTGGGAGACCACCTAGGAAAAAGCCTTGTGTGTATTGTAAAAGGTAAACTGTGGTATTTTACACTGTTTGAGAATGTTTTAACATCAGTTCATGCGTATTGTGCTGTTTCTCATTTTTTTTTTTATGTAGACTTTCTGATTTTCTCCATGCAGGGATATCGGGACTGTAAAGGAGACCGTTTTTGCCCAGAATGGGCCATCAAATTCTTTCCAGGAGTTCTGTAACAATGTCTGCCTATCCCGTTATGAGACTCAGAGCCAGAGGTGCTCTGCACTTGTAACTGAGCTGTCTGGTCTGCGATGCAGCATGTGCCACCTGGTGGGAGAGGTGAGGAAGTGCGGCCTTTTGCACAGACTTTGCTCAGGATTTGCTGGTACACCCTGCGATCCTCAGTGTTCTTCTGGCTTGATTAAGGAATTTAAGTTCACTTTCTTGTTTTCATCCAAAACACAGCATTGTAGGTTTGGGCCTGAGCCCTAAAGAAAACTCCCCAGATGTGATTTTTTTTATCTCTCTTCCTATTGGATGGTTTGCTGCTATATTCACTCACCACTCTACCAAAACATTTCAGCGTGTGTGATGAAGCCATGTCCTATCTTGTCCTTTCAAAGGCTTCAATTAGTTAATTGTCTACATCAAACATTCAGATTTAAATAATGTGTTTACTGGGAAAAACCTGGCACAAACTGACCCTTTTCTTCTCCATGACCATCTGTTAGTCATTATGGCATCTGTACAATAAACCTTATTACAAATAAGTAAGCACTTTTAATGGCAAGCTCTGGAAAGCCACACAATGATAGAACTGAGGTATACATTCTTTATAGGAAGCTTGTTGGTGTCGAGATTAGAGTGTAGATTTAGCAACGTGCTGTATATGCCCCATGAAAGACTGCGTTTTTGTTTTTATTGTGTTTTATTAGTTTTAATTTAGAAAATTCCATGGATATCTGTGTTTTTGGTTGTCATCCGATTTTCATGCCGTGATGAAAATGAATTTGGATGTTTAGGGCTTGACAAGTTGGCTTCAGTGTCATTTAATTTTTGAGAATTGTAATTAAATACATAATAACATTCAGTGTCACTGCTCATTGTTCCTAGATCCTTCATGAGGTCAGTAGTGGGAACATGGTGCATCACCTCTGCAGCGATACTTGCTTCAGCCACTTCCGGGCGACCAAGGGCCTGAAGACCAGCTGCTGTGACAGCTGTGGCCTCTATATCTACGCCAAGACCTCCCGTGTTGAGTATCTCCTCCATGAGGGCCAGCAAAGGCGCTTCTGTGACGCCACATGCCTGGCTCAATTCAAAAAGGTCGGTTGTTTTATTTTTTAATCATCGGCAATGTTGTAGTTGTAAATCTGAGTTCACATTGATTTGGAATTTTATTTCTAGGGGTTTACTTCCTGACATCTTACACATTTAGAATTGTGTTGTAGTCTTAATGTTCTGAATAGATTTTGACTCATTTTAATAAATATGGATGGAATAGTGGATATTAATTGTTAATTGATAATAGGGGATACCCTACATTAGTTGCACATATTATGGAATACATAACTCTTCTCGGAGATGAATCTCAAGGGTTTTTTTTAAATTGGGTTCCACTTGTTTTAATAGTACTATTTGGCTTAAATTCTCATCTTTGAAGATATGTATCATATCATTGGCGTATAAATGTGTTATAAGAAGCTTAGCAAACAGTTTTACTAGGGAGTGGCTGTAGCGACCAAAAATGTTATCTCTGTATATTTAGGCAGGGTACTGATACATGTGATATCTCAGTATTTTCTATGAATTCCAATAAATGCTCACTTGTAAGTAAAAGCTATTGATATACAGTAAAAATTCGTTATACCAACCCGCCTGAAGTTTTACGCTCAATGATGAAGGTGCGGCGTGATTGAGGTCTGACTTTGCAGCTCAAAGGCATCCTTTCTGCTCTCTAATGATGGTTTCTTGCACTGCAGAAAAACACAAAAGTGCTCCCATGCCAGTGGTGCAAGACCTTAAGTAAAAATTTTGACATGCTGTGCCGTGGGGATGTTCATGGAAAGGCGCAGCTCTTCTGCTCCTTGTGCTGCATCACATCTCATAAAGTGAAAACGTCTGGCGATACAGGTACCTCCCGGCTTCGCCTGTCTGGCTCGTCCCCGCGTTGCCATTGGTCACTCATGATGTCATGCTCTTCCCTCTTCCCCAGTCCCCATGCAGCCTTGCAGCTTCTGCCTGCGTGAGCTCGCTGAACCTGCCTATTACTACACAGCCAACAGAGTTATTTACCAGTTCTGCAGCCCCAGCTGCTGGACTAAATTTCAGGTAGGAAAGTTATCTGCTATATGACCATAAGGAACAGCAAGGTTTTTTTTTTTTTTTTTTTGTAGAGTGGAATCCCATCAAAATCATTGGCCCCAAGGCAATTCTGTTTGATTACGATTATGAGGGGAACATTTCTATCACGATTATTTTGACAACTTTAAATTCAGGCCTCATTCTTTAACTTTGCTTAAAAAAATTGTAAAACATCATGGGAACTTCATGAAATAGAGTAGAATTTGTTCTTTTTATTTTTTTTATTGTTATTAATCAGTGAGCGTAAGCTGGTGTAAATTGTCAAAAGACCTGCTACTGAACTGTACCGAAAAATAACAGTCTGGTGGTGAAGCTGGTCGAGCTCGCTGGCATGGATTAGCAAATTCACATTACATTGTTTTTTATTCTGTAGAAAACGAAAGATCGATCTCTGGGCCAGATTTAATAATGCACTATAAACATGTTGCAGAAATGTACTTTGAGACCTCCTCTAAATGCAGTCATCTCCATTATTTGTTACTTTTTACACAGCTAACTAGTTATCTACCTCAGTGTTTTCAGCATTGCTGTTGTAGTTCGCAAAAAATAATAACTTTGCTGTGCTGCAAAAGAGAGACATCTCCCAAAAGCACGATGGCGCACAGAGCATCAGGTAGTTCTTCCACCTTCCCCTGCCGTGCTGCGTTTTGGAAACTTGCATGCTGGTGCTGTTTACCTGCAGCACATGGAACATCTGCAGTTTGGCCCCAAAAATCGATTCTGATGTTGCAGATCAATGCAGCTAAATTGCAGTCTGAATATTTGATTCATCCCATGATGCATATTTATATCCCTACATCAAAATTATCTCGAGTAGTTTTTGTTTTTCCTATGATGTGCCTAAAGCATATAAGCTGTGTCACTCTGTATGTGACATGGTTTAAACTTCTCTCACATCCATGCTTACATACAGATGTATAAGCTCTGCAAAGCTCCTTACAAACTGTGAAATGTGTGTAAGTAAACGATTATGGCCCCTGTTTACACTTGGTTTTATGTGTCTTGGGCAGTTGGATCACAACTGGGCAACCAAGATGCATCGACATTTACACCTTTATCTATCTATCTCTCTCTCTCTATCTATCTATCTATCTATCTATCTATCTATCTATCTATCTATCTATCTCTCTATCTTGTTTCTCCAAGGTGTCCAGCTGACCACTTGTGTTCAGGTTTCGCTTCTGCCTAAGTCACTTCTGCTAGACTGTCAGATGGGCCCCGCACTCATTGTGACGTCCTTCTTGGGGATGTATGCAGACGTTCACAGTACAAAAGATGCTTGGTCAAATGTGTCCCACACCACCTCAGCAAGTGGTTAGAGTGATCGGATCCAGTGTTGTGTGTAACGCGTTACTAAGTAACGCGTTACTGTAATTAAATTACTTTTCCACTGAAAAAGTAGAGTAACTGATTACTGTTCATTTGTAGGTATTTTAATTACAGTTACTTGTAATGTACTTGCGTTACATTGAAAAATAATTAAACTCGCTGAATATCATTATTTAATTTTATTAATTTATGTTCTAAAGGTAAAAGTAAACTCTGCCGCTTTAAAATCGTTGTAGTGCAGGTGCACGTGATTTCGCGCCAGTTATAGTCTTATATAGTCCTATTCTAAAGCGGAAGATGTCGGACTCGGCTGAAGCGAGTGGCTGTTTTAAAAAATGGAAATATTCCCATCACTTCAGTTTCCTTAAACAAGCAGACAAGAACATTACTGTACTATGTAAGCTATGTCCTGGGGAGAAAAAACTATCGGCCGCTGTCAATAGCACGAGTAATCTACTGAAACACCTGACACGGCAGCATAGACGAACACTTCTGAGTGATCCTTGTTCATCATCGACGGATAACCCAGCGGCAACTCCTGCTAAGCAGGCAAAACTTGATTTTACTTTGGCAGTGCAGAAAGTGTCTGAAGGTGAGTTTAAAAAAATGATTGCAGGCTACATTGTGGAAGAGATGCTACCGCTGCGTACTGTAGAATCTCCGTCTTTTAGGTGCATATTAAACAAAATACCTGTGTGTGGCAAAAAAGCAGCACTGCCCGATCGAAAAACGTTTTCGACTTACTTAGACGAGTGTTATGCTGACATGGAAATGGAGCTTAAAGGGAAATTCGAGAGTTTGCAATATATTTCCACGACTGCTGACATTTGGACCAGCCATAACAAAAGTTTTCTCGGAATGACGGCACATTGGATTGATCCTTCTACTTTTGTACGAGGACATGCAGCACTAGCATGTAAAAGAGTGCGAGGGAGACACACATATGATGTAATCGGCAATGAAATCGAGCAAGTACATTCGGCTTATGGACTGAACTCTAAAGTGACAGCCACCGTGACAGACAACGGGTCCAATTTTATCAAAGCTTTTAGAATGTTCCAAAAATCAGACTCTGATGAGGAATCCGAAGAAGATGAAGAGGTGACATTTACTGATGTTGAGCAGACCCTCTCCACAGAATCAGAAGGACAGTTTTCTCTCCCTCCACACTTAAGGTGTGCATCACACACACTGAACTTAATTTTTCATGATGTCGAGAAATGGCTTCAAGCAAATGAGTCAAAATTCATCTACCGAAGTGCAACTTCAAAGTGTTCTGCAATGTGGACAAAAGCAAACCGTTCTTCTGTTGCTTCAGAGTTAGTAGATAATTTTTTCAAGAAAAAACTCATAGTGCCTATTTCAACACGATGGAATTCATTTCACGACGCCCTGTCCAGGATCACTGACATTCCCCTTACTGAATTAAATACTGTCTGCACTCAGTTTGGAATCAAATGCTTCACTGATCGGGAGTATCTGTTCCTAAAGGAGTATTGCATCGTGTTGAAGCCACTCACTGTTGCGCTAGACATATTGCAAGGAGAAGAGAACTGCTATTTTGGAATCCTTCTTCCAACTCTGGAGATTCTAATGTCCAGGACGCTGGCGCTGCGGGATGAGCTTAAGCTGACAGCATCTCTCCCTGATGTCATTGTTAAGGTAATCTAATATATATATATATATATATATATATATATATATATATATATATATATATATATATATATATATATATATATATATATATTATACATATAGTACAAATTGCTAGATTCTGACCTTACCCTAAAATACATTTTTGTTTTATTTATCATGCTCTTATGTGAAGTGTCTGAAGTGTCTGATGTATTTTTGTCTCATAGGCGATCAAGGTGCGCTTTTCCTCAATGATGGACAATAAAGAAGCTCTCCTGGCTGCAGTCACTTTGCCTAAATTTAAGTTACGCTGGATCAGAGAAGAAGAGAAAAAAGGCATGGTTAGGGCAATGCTTACTACAGAGTGCCATGGGTTGTCTCTTGAAGACCAACAACATGCTCAAGATCACAAGAAACCTGCAGACTCCACTGATGACTTTTTTTCATTTGAGGAGGACGACTGTACCTACTCTGCTGAAACAGAGGTGATGGAATATTTGAAATCTGCTGGGTCTGAGCTGGGTGTTCTTAGCCAGTTTCCCAGGATTAAGGCCATTTCACTGAGGCACAACACAGCCACACCATCAAGCGCACCAGTCGAAAGGCTTTTTAGCCTGGGCAATCTTGTGCTTACGCCCAGAAGGAACAGGCTGTCAAGTGAACGCTTTGAGAGACTTACATTAATGAGATACAACCACTTTTTCAAAAACAAAGCAGCTAAGTAGTACAAAAAGTTTTTTGGAAAACATGAGTGCATACAGTATGCATGAAATATGGTGCTCATTGGTTTGAGGAAGTTTCAGAGGAATTCTGTTTGTTAACTAAAGGTTACAGTTAACTTCACTTTGTTGAAACATGACATGATTACATACATTATGTATGAATATGGTACTCATTGCTTTGAAAGTAAGTTTCATGTTTCATGTTAACATTTCTTAAGTTAAGCTTTTTTGTTATTCAGATATGTTGAAGAATAATATTTTTTTGTTATTTTGTTATGTGTTTCTTACCTGAAGAAGGTTACATTTCTTACTAAAAGATTTATTATTATAGAATGTTTTTTTATAGAATGTAATAAAGATGATTCAGAAAGGTAAAAGGCTAAACTATTTCATGTTTGACTCATATGTTTTTTTTTATTATTTATTATTTAAAGAATTTAATTTCTATTGTTTGTCCACTGAAGGTTTATAGGGATTTTAAGAAGTATTTAGTTAAATTACTTATTGAGTAATTAAGTTACTTTTCAGACACAGTAATTAGATAAGTATTTTAAATACAACATTGATTAAGTAATTAGTAATTAGTAATTAGTTACTTTTTTAAAGTAACTTACCCAACACTGATCGGATCACAGCGTGTCTTGGTGGTCGTTTACCTTTCTATACAGCATTGTCCACTCGTGATCCCATCGCTCAAGATGTATTTGTGTAAACGGGGCCTGTCAGTATCACGTCTAATGAGGGCCTGATGACCCTTAACTTGTCCAGAGCTGGCACAGAATTTTCAAGGTGTCATTTAGCAAATTGTTTAACTACCAATATGTAAGTGAAAATTCACTCTGCCTTGGGAAATTATTTTTTTTGTTGTATATTCTCTATTTTGAAAGATCTACTGAAGAATATGACCACTGCTGGAGGTAAAGTTTTATAAGGAGTTTTATAATGATTAATAGAAAAAGAACAGTTAATGTAATGTATAATGTTGGCTGTTGACTGTAAAGCACAAGAATGCTTGTTAAAATGTACACCTTAAATGGTTGCAGTGCAGCCCATTAAGATGTATAATAAAGCATTTCTCTGTGTGTGTATTATAATGCTTTTTACGAGATGCCTTTGTTTGAAGAAATTCTGTTGATGGGTTTTTGTTTTTATTTGTAGAAAAACACCCCAGATGGCGACATTCATCTGAGCTGCCACTCTTGTCACAATATGTTTAATGGAAAGCCAGAAATATTAGATTGGCAGGTAATGCTGTTTCTGTGTTGATTTGTGAATATGCTGTTTGAAACCACGGTGCACTACCTGCCACATGGTGGCCAGTAAGTCTGATTCAGCTACTTTGTTAGGTATTAATCAAGTGGCTACAACAGTTGCTTTTTAAAGCAGACACAAATTGAAGATTGTATTTCTTTTAAAACACTTCTAGAGTGCTATGTTTTGCAGATTTGCTTCTTAACTACTTCTGACTGGAAGTCTGGTTCAGGGATGATTTGAGTCTTTCTGAATGATAAGAGACTAAACCCATTATGACAATCTGTTGATGTATATAATATTTTTTATTTTAAAAAAAGTCATGTAATTCCAGTTACATACTATTGTAATAATTCTTTTTAACACAGACAAAATGCTAATTTTGCATTGTACGGTATCCCAAAATGGCATCAGTGAGGTTATTACTCTTTCACAAAGTAACTAATGGCTTGTGAACATGTGTTGCCATGGCAACTAGGTAAATTTTGTCACTATCCAATTATAGTGTACTAATTAGCTGCTACTTTGGGTTGGATGGTAAATGACAGATGAAATTTGCTTTACTGAACTGAAATGCAAATGTTTGTGCTTTTCCACTGCACTTCATCAATATAATTGATTTTTTAAGTACTATTTTTTTTTTTTAAACTTTCATTGTTTTCTGATTTTGTAACTTTTTTTGAGACACCGATGGCATTGTTTCAGAGGCAGGCTGATTGTATAATCGATTAACAGTGAACACATTTGCAAGTCTGACTCTGAAGTACAGATGTACCAAAAAAGTACCTCAAGTGTTTTGGTATTTTTAGAACTGGTACTGAACCAGAAGTCAATGGAAAAGGGAAAGTACTGATTTTTATTTTTTAAGTAACTAAAGCATGATACCTGGTGCAGAGGAAACATTTCTGTGACTTTAACACTTGTGGCGAGCACTTGTATAATAGAAATGCGACCAAGTAATAGATCCACTTGGAAGGAGTGAAATATTTTTGAGTCTTAGGCTTGTCAACTTGTTAAATGATGTGTTGTGGCTTTATTTTGGTTGAAGGACTCAATCTTCCAGTTCTGCTGTAAGGAATGCTGCGAAGATTACAAACGGCTGCATGGGGTGGTGTCTGTCTGTGAGCACTGCAAGCAGGAGAAGCTTCTCTATGAGAAGATCAAGTTCTCCGGTGTAGAGAAGAATTTCTGCAGTGAAGGTCGGTGTGTTTTACGGCATTAAGTACTCGATCATCAGTTCAGTTCTGTTAGGAAAATAAGGGGTTCTATTAAAAGCTACAATTAAAACCTTCATGCACTGCATGTTGGGTTGTCCATGTAATATTGGTATGTTTGTGTTCCCTAATCCATTGACTTTTTTTCCCTAAAGGCTGTATCTTGCTGTACAAACAAGACTTCACCAAAAACTTGGGCCTGTGCTGCATTACCTGCACGTACTGCTCTCAGACCTGCACTAGAGCAGTTACTGAAGAGATGGACGGCAACACATGGGACTTCTGCAGTGAGGACTGCAAGAGCAAGTACCTGCTGTGGTACCTAAAGGTATGCTGGGTGCGCCAATGGGAACAGTGGTGTAGAGCTGTCCTGAATTCCTGAGAAGAGTATAATTTGATTCTTAATCCCCAGTATCACACCATGGTGTGCTTCTTTACTCTTTTTGAAGTTTAATTAAGATTTATTTTTTTCTGTAATTAGACATCGGTTTCTTGGATATCTCTTGCAATTTGACATTTTTAACTATATTCAGTAGATGGAGAGAAATGTACTTGCTTTGAATATGATGTATCAAAATAAGTCGAGTGTTTTGTTTCTGGTCTTGTATACAGGGCATGTTAATTCTCTGCTCTGTACAGGTAGCAAGATGCCACGCCTGCAAGAGACAAGGGAAACTTCTAGAAACCATCCATTGGCGGGGGGAGATCAAGCACTATTGTGACCAGAAGTGTCTCCTGCGGTTCTACAGCCAGCAGAACCAACCCAACCTAGACACCCAGCAGGGCCCAGAGAGCCTGCTCAACAGTACGTTAGTCATTGCACCCGTTTGATCCAGCTGTCACCCTTTTATTGCCTTATGAAATGTCCAACTCCTCACTGCAGACTGCACACTTGATGTGACCCCAATTCATGCAAAGTTTCGGATAAACTCTGTCATGGGCTTTGGTCACGTTCCAGCTTAGAAGATTAAAAGTTCTTGTTGAGCTTTTCGTCTTTGTTGAATTGTTAAAATGTGTGCCTTGTGCACATTTTTTTTCCACTGCATATATATATTGAGGAAAACCTCTGCAGTAAATTTCTCTGGAACAGCCTTCAATGCTTTCTCAGTATCACAGAACATTTTAAAGTCCCTCCGGGTTTGTAAAGTGCTCACATGTGTTATCGTCTCTCTAATTGGCTGTTAATTCTGTTCATTTTCTGGTGTTTCAGGTCAGTCCCCAGAATCCAAGTCACCCCCTGCTGCGGTGAAGAAAAGTGAAGTGAGTTTTCATTTTTTATTGAACTTTTGTCTTAACTCCCAAATTGATTGACTTTTGGTGATATGCTTACTCTGCAGATTAGACGTTTTAGACTTATTGTAAAGATCATATATATTAAATATTTGTATAACTTTACCAACTCTAAAATGGTAATTTTGCATCGATGCTGAACTCTGAGACCTAGTAAAATGAGCAAAATATCACTGTTTAACTATTTTCAAGTACTGCAGTTGTTGTAAACACTGGTCTAGGGAACTTTTTACATGTGAATAGAACTTTCATGCATTGCAAAATTCTAACGTAACTGCTGTTATATATTTTTGTGGGGAGAAAAAAATCATTAAATGTTAAAACTGAATTTTAACAAGGATATTGAAATATTCTTTGAATTTATTATTTTTTTGATTCAAGCTTAATTAGCATTAATCAGATTTTACATTTCCTTTAAACAATTTATTGATGTTGGCAAACTTACACAACATAAAAACTGTCTGGCCCATGTTAAAAAAAGAATAACCCCTTAAGTTTTTAATCTGAAAGGCCTGTATGTGTCACATGAGGGGAAGGTGTTCAGGCTGTGGATGCGAGATGCTGACGAGCAGGTTTCCGTTCGTTTGTAGCCCACAGGGAGACGGCACATAGCCCAGCCCCCTCCTCCGCCTTCCTCACCCCCTCCTGCCGCGACTCCGCTTAACAAAAACAAGGCTTCCTTATGCCGGCCCATGATGGAGGACCAGGCCACGACCTGCAGTCCGGAAGTAAAGTCACAGGGCTGCCAGACGGGTAACTTCCCGGTGCTATAATTAAATCAGCTTCTCTATCAGTTTATGTTACCAAACTCCAGTAGCTTCTGTGAACTTTTCCCGCTGTTTATTTAAGGTGGAAGTGCCGTAGCTCTTCTTGCCTGTGACTTTTGTCCCTTGCTCTGTTTCAGATGACATACCAATGGCTCCACCTTTTGTGCTGCCGATTCCCATGCCGGTCTACATCCCGCTTCCACTGCACATGTACTGTCGCTATGTCCCAGTGCCCCTCACACTGCCTCTACCGGTAAGACACACACACACACACACACATATAGTCTGTCCCTGCTTTTTCAAAAATGTACATCGCTTTGGACAAAAACATCTCTGAATAAAACCTTAATGTAAATGTTGCATCAGATTAACGGTCTCAGAAATGGATTTTGTCTTGTTTTTCTTAGAAAAATATTTTCTCTTGCTGTGGAAGTAAAAAAAAATTGTAATATTGTGCCTTGATTGTTTGAAAACCAGTAACAGAACATTTATCTGAAACATTTTATCTCTTTATATTTAAGGATATTTCTACTGAAGCAATTCCAATTTTAAGTGATATTTAAGTTCAGTCCTCCAGATTCTATAGATTTACTAGCTTCCATATATCTCTCCTTAGAATGTCGTTCTTGATACAAAGAGCCTGCAAAATTAACAGAATTAGCAAGGAAATGCAATGAATTAGTGTTTCACTTCCGACTTCTCTTGTTGATTGCGTGCAAATTATTCTCGTTAGAATTATAAAACAAGCATTGTTATACAAGAGTATAATCAGCATTTCTGAAAACGGGTGTTTTTCATGTAAAATTAGATTTTTTTCTAAATTAATCAAAAGCTTTGACATATGACTTATTTTCCCCCCAGTTGCCGTGTTGTAGGGGATATTAGTGATATTCTCTGGTATTCTCTGATATTCTCTGGTATTCTCTGATATTCTCTGATGTCATACAGTGATAATTTCGTCTCTCGTCTCTGCTGCCTCAGGTTCCTGTGCCCATGTTTTTCCCCACTACACTTGAAAATGCAGATAAGATAGTGGAGGCCATGGAGGAGATCAAAGTGAAGATCCCATCTAACCCACTGGAGGCTGACATCCTGGCCATGGCTGAGATGATCGCTGAGGCCTCAGAAATGGGCAAAGCCTCCTCAGATCTCTGTGGTAATGGTTCAGTCTCAACCACAGTCAATTAAATTTTGGAAGTATTTTAAGTGCTTAATGCTTGTATTTATTTGTTTATGTGCTGATTTATATTTAGATTTGGTCGGTAACCCGAGTGCAGAGAGCTTGCTGGAGGACTGTGATCTGTTTGGCCCAACCAGAGATGATGTGCTATCCATGGCTGTTAAGATGGCCAATGTTTTAGATGAACCAGGTCCAGACTTGAGAGAAGATCTTCCTAAAGGTTAGATTGAAAATAAAAAGATGATATCATAGCAAAACATTTTTTATGGCATTGAATACCTTAAAAGAAAATGGTCCCTGAATAATACCAGAAAAAAATTATTTTAATTATGACTTAAAATTAACATTAATGTGACTTAAATGTTAAAATGTCCTGCTATGCTAAAATAATTAATACATCACTGATTGTCAGAGTTCCAGTTTGTGTTTTTGGTCTTTAATGGATTAGTATTGTTTTTAATTATATTAAGGTCTTTAAATCTTAAAGGTAACTAAAACTATAGCTGTAACTGCAGAAACTAGTAACCTTGACGGTAAGAGAGACACTCGGAACACATTATGGGGTGTCCCTGCGTAGTACCAGCCAGGATGCCCTTGTATCTCCGGATTCGCTTGAAGGGTTGGTGGAGTGTGTTCAGAGATGTTTGTCTGCCCATCACAGTTGTATGGATGGATCTGTGATCTTTTTCACTTGTGCCCTTCCTGTTAGAATGGGCAGACTCATTAAAGCTTTCTTCTAGCGAATAAGGTAGAGAAGTGTCGTTGACTGGATAGTTTTTGTTCATCACTGGAAACATAATATCGACACTAGTGTGTGAAAATCCCAGGAGGGCAGCTGTGTGTGAGATGATGGAGCCTCCACACCTGGCACCAACAATCACACCACATTTAAAATCAAGCTCTTACTTGTTGTGCTTCGCCGCAGTGTAACTGAATGACTGACCCTGTCTGCATGCTATATATATTCAGTCAGCATTTGAAGGAGCTTGGCTGTTTTGCTTTAAGGAACAGGTGGACCTAATTAAAAGGCTACTGAGTATGTTGTAAGGACCTATCTGATTTAAAAAAGAAATCCATAAAATTCAAGGACTAATTGTATCTGGATAATGATCTATATCTGTTTATAAACATTAAATAATATTAATGGAATACAGTTGTTTACTTGTGCTGACAACGGCATTTACTGTCCGGCCGGTTAGTTGTCATGTGGTGTATAGCACAAAGAAAGTTACGTAAGTAATCATCATTAAGTGACCAATGTAAACGTTTCCTTGACTTGTGTTCTCCTCTAGATCTAAACCCCAGCGTTGAGTTTCTTATTGACTGTGGAATTGTCAGCCCAGACAGCGTTTGTGTAAAAAACGAGCTTCCGGTGGCTGTGAAAAAGGTATTTGCTTCCTAGTAGAGCTTCTTGCAAATAAATTTTAGCATTAAAAGTTATGGTACTAATAAGATGTGCTGCTGGATGATTCCTGTGTGTGTTACAGGGCTCAAAGCAGCTCGGCTTGTCTGAGAGCTGTTCCAAGGACGCCCCAGGCGCTCAAGCCACCAGGACACGGTTAAATCACACATATGGTGTCAACGCCTGGAAGGTTTGGGCTCAAAGTAAGAACCATGCGACAGAGGAGAGAAAAAGTGAGCAACTCTGGCTGTGAAGAATCTGCCTAAGTGGTACGACTGGAGCACAGTGTAGTAACGAAGTGGTTGCTCTCTTCATTCTAGAGAAGCGTTCTAAAGTAAAAGAGGACATTCTGTCTTGCACGGCTGCTGAGCTGAATTATGGATTGGCACAGTTTGTCAGAGAAATTGCCAGTCCTGGTGGAGAATACTACGAGCCAGACAGTGTCTACTACCTGTGTCTTGGAATTCAGCAGGTTCGTTTCAATGACGTGGATTTCTCGTGTCAATGACGTGTGGATTTCACTTGATCTCAGTTATCATTTGTGTGTTGATGTGACATTAAAATCACATTCATTTAACGGTTAACAGGTTATGGACGTGTTTAACAATGCTAATACTTTTATTTTTCCGTGTGTTTGTAGTATCTTCTAGAAAATCACAGAATGGTGAACATCTTCACAGACCAGTACTATGCGAACTTTGTTCAAGAACTGAATAAGATACTGAGCAAGTGGAAGCCGGAAATATCTCCAGAGGGTATGAAAAATGCTAGCTCACCTTTAGAGCGAGGGGAGAACACAAATATACGCTATATTATTATATTATATATATTAGCTGCTGCTTGTGCTGAAATAGCTCCTAATCTTAATTATTTTGAATCAGCTTTGTGTGTGTGGTTCTGGTTCAGAAACGGTGTGATGAAGCTGTGTTGTTTAGCCCATGTCTAAACGTTAGTGTCTTCTGTAGGTTTGGCCCGCTCGGACGTGGAGGAGGAGCACTTGTGGGACTGTAAGCAGCTGGGCGTGTACTCACCCTCCGTTTTACTGAACACCCTAATGTACTTCAACACCAAGTACTTCGGCCTGAGGACTGTGGAGCAGCACATGGAGCTGTCCTTCACCAACGTGGCTCGACAGTCCCGCTCGGTCTCTGTGTCGCAAGGCGCCATCAAGGTACACAGCGTCTGCTACTACCCCAGCTGGCGGCACCGAAAGACCAAAGGTGAGGCGTCGGCTCTTTCTCCGTGTGCGTACTTCACCATACTAGTGTTCTTGTGTTACCCGTTTTATGTCGTCTTCTGTTGCTGAAGACCAGTTCCAATACACCAGAACAAAAGTACAGAGGATGGTAAAAAAATCCCCTGATCTTCGCCCCCACATATCAAGGATTCATTAGCTGCATCCTCATAAAGTTAGACCAATCCCATAATTCATTGTACCCCAAGTGCGTTCTTTGGATTCAAGTTAGACCAATCCCATAATTCATTGTGCCCCAAGTGCGTTCTTTGGAGGCAAGTTAGACCAATCCCATAATTCATTGTGCCCCAAGTGCGTTCTTTGGATTCAAGTTAGACCAATCCCATAATTCATTGTGCCCCAAGTGCGTTCTTTGGAGGCAAGTTAGACCAATCCCATAATTCATTGTGCCCCAAGTGCGTTCTTTGGAGGCAAGTTAGACCAATCCCATAATTCATTGTGCCCCAAGTGCGTTCTTTGGATTCAAGTTAGACCAATCCCATAATTCATTGTGCCCCAAGTGCGTTCTTTGGATTCAAGTTAGACCAATCCCATAATTCATTGTGCCCCAAGTGCGTTCTTTGGAGGCAAGTTAGACCAATCCCATAATTCATTGTGCCCCAAGTGCGTTCTTTGGATTCAAGTTAGACCAATCCCATAATTCATTGTGCCCCAAGTGCGTTCTTTGGATTCAAGTTAGACCAATCCCATAATTCTTTGTGCCCCAAGTGCGTTCTTTGGAGGCAAGTTAGACCAATCCCATAATTCATTGTGCCCCAAGTGCGTTCTTTGGAGGCAAGTTAGACCAATCCCATAATTCATTGTGCCCCAAGTGCGTTCTTTGGAGGCAAGTTAGACCAATCCCATAATTCATTGTGCCCCAAGTGCGTTCTTTGGAGGCAAGTTAGACCAATCCCATAATTCATTGTGCCCCAAGTGCGTTCTTTGGAGGCAAGTTAGACCAATCCCATAATTCATTGTGCCCCAAGTGCGTTCTTTGGATTCAAGTTAGACCAATCCCATAATTCATTGTGCCCCAAGTGCGTTCTTTGGAGGCAAGTTAGACCAATCCCATAATTCATTGTGCCCCAAGTGCGTTCTTTGGAGGCAAGTTAGACCAATCCCATAATTCATTGTGCCCCAAGTGCGTTCTTTGGAGGCAAGTTAGACCAATCCCATAATTCATTGTACCCCAAGTGCGTTCTTTGGATTCAAGTTAGACCAATCCCATAATTCATTGTGCCCCAAGTGCGTTCTTTGGATTCAAGTTAGACCAATCCCATAATTCATTGTGCCCCAAGTGCGTTCTTTGGAGGCAAGTTAGACCAATCCCATAATTCATTGTACCCCAAGTGCGTTCTTTGGATTCAAGTTAGACCAATCCCATAATTCATTGTGCCCCAAGTGCGTTCTTTGGATTCAAGTTAGACCAATCCCATAATTCATTGTACCCCAAGTGCGTTCTTTGGATTCAAGTTAGACCAATCCCATAATTCATTGTGCCCCAAGTGCGTTCTTTGGAGGCAAGTTAGACCAATCCCATAATTCATTGTGCCCCAAGTGCGTTCTTTGGATTCAAGTTAGACCAATCCCATAATTCATTGTGCCCCAAGTGCGTTCTTTGGAGGCAAGTTAGACCAATCCCATAATTCATTGTGCCCCAAGTGCGTTCTTTGGAGGCAAGTTAGACCAATCCCATAATTCATTGTGCCCCAAGTGCGTTCTTTGGATTCAAGTTAGACCAATCCCATAATTCATTGTGCCCCAAGTGCGTTCTTTGGATTCAAGTTAGACCAATCCCATAATTCATTGTGCCCCAAGTGCGTTCTTTGGAGGCAAGTTAGACCAATCCTATAATTCATTGTGCCCCAAGTGCGTTCTTTGGATTCAAGTTAGACCAATCCCATAATTCATTGTGCCCCAAGTGCGTTCTTTGGATTCAAGTTAGACCAATCCCATAATTCATTGTGCCCCAAGTGCGTTCTTTGGAGGCAAGTTAGACCAATCCCATAATTCATTGTGCCCCAAGTGCGTTCTTTGGAGGCAAGTTAGACCAATCCCATAATTCATTGTGCCCCAAGTGCGTTCTTTGGAGGCAAGTTAGACCAATCCCATAATTCATTGTGCCCCAAGTGCGTTCTTTGGAGGCAAGTTAGACCAATCCCATAATTCATTGTGCCCCAAGTGCGTTCTTTGGATTCAAGTTAGACCAATCCCATAATTCATTGTGCCCCAAGTGCGTTCTTTGGATTCAAGTTAGACCAATCCCATAATTCATTGTGCCCCAAGTGCGTTCTTTGGAGGCAAGTTAGACCAATCCCATAATTCATTGTGCCCCAAGTGCGTTCTTTGGAGGCAAGTTAGACCAATCCCATAATTCATTGTGCCCCAAGTGCGTTCTTTGGAGGCAAGTTAGACCAATCCCATAATTCATTGTGCCCCAAGTGCGTTCTTTGGAGGCAAGTTAGACCAATCCCATAATTCATTGTGCCCCAAGTGCGTTCTTTGGATTCAAGTTAGACCAATCCCATAATTCATTGTGCCCCAAGTGCGTTCTTTGGATTCAAGTTAGACCAATCCCATAATTCATTGTGCCCCAAGTGCGTTCTTTGGATTCAAGTTAGACCAATCCCATAATTCATTGTACCCCAAGTGCGTTCTTTGGATTCAAGTTAGACCAATCCCATAATTCATTGTGCCCCAAGTGCGTTCTTTGGAGGCAACTTAGACCAATCCCATAATTCATTGTGCCCCAAGTGCGTTCTTTGGATTCAAGTTAGACCAATCCCATAATTCATTGTGCCCCAAGTGCGTTCTTTGGATTCAAGTTAGACCAATCCCATAATTCATTGTGCCCCAAGTGCATTCTTTGGATTCAAGTTAGACCAATCCCATAATTCATTGTGCCCCAAGTGCGTTCTTTGGAGGCAAGTTAGACCAATCCCATAATTCATTGTGCCCCAAGTGCGTTCTTTGGAGGCAAGTTAGACCAATCCCATAATTCATTGTGCCCCAAGTGCGTTCTTTGGAGGCAAGTTAGACCAATCCCATAATTCATTGTGCCCCAAGTGCGTTCTTTGGAGGCAAGTTAGACCAATCCCATAATTCATTGTGCCCCAAGTGCATTCTTTGGATTCAAGTTAGACCAATCCCATAATTCATTGTGCCCCAAGTGCGTTCTTTGGAGGCAAGTTAGACCAATCCCATAATTCATTGTGCCCCAAGTGCGTTCTTTGGAGGCAAGTTAGACCAATCCCATAATTCATTGTACCCCAAGTGCGTTCTTTGGATTCAAGTTAGACCAATCCCATAATTCATTGTGCCCCAAGTGCGTTCTTTGGATTCAAGTTAGACCAATCCCATAATTCATTGTGCCCCAAGTGCGTTCTTTGGAGGCAAGTTAGACCAATCCCATAATTCATTGTACCCCAAGTGCGTTCTTTGGATTCAAGTTAGACCAATCCCATAATTCATTGTGCCCCAAGTGCGTTCTTTGGATTCAAGTTAGACCAATCCCATAATTCATTGTACCCCAAGTGCGTTCTTTGGATTCAAGTTAGACCAATCCCATAATTCATTGTGCCCCAAGTGCGTTCTTTGGAGGCAAGTTAGACCAATCCCATAATTCATTGTGCCCCAAGTGCGTTCTTTGGAGGCAAGTTAGACCAATCCCATAATTCATTGTGCCCCAAGTGCGTTCTTTGGAGGCAAGTTAGACCAATCCCATAATTCATTTTGCCCCAAGTGCGTTCTTTGGAGGCAAGTTAGACCAATCCCATAATTCATTGTGCCCCAAGTGCGTTCTTTGGAGGCAAGTTAGACCAATCCCATAATTCATTGTGCCCCAAGTGCGTTCTTTGGAGGCAAGTTAGACCAATCCCATAATTCATTGTGCCCCAAGTGCGTTCTTTGGATTCAAGTTAGACCAATCCCATAATTCATTGTGCCCCAAGTGCGTTCTTTGGAGGCAAGTTAGACCAATCCCATAATTCATTGTGCCCCAAGTGCGTTCTTTGGAGGCAAGTTAGACCAATCCCATAATTCATTGTGCCCCAAGTGCGTTCTTTGGATTCAAGTTAGACCAATCCCATAATTCATTGTGCCCCAAGTGCGTTCTTTGGATTCAAGTTAGACCAATCCCATAATTCATTGTGCCCCAAGTGCGTTCTTTGGAGGCAAGTTAGACCAATCCCATAATTCATTGTGCCCCAAGTGCGTTCTTTGGATTCAAGTTAGACCAATCCCATAATTCATTGTGCCCCAAGTGCGTTCTTTGGAGGCAAGTTAGACCAATCCCATAATTCATTGTGCCCCAAGTGCGTTCTTTGGAGGCAAGTTAGACCAATCCCATAATTCATTGTGCCCCAAGTGCGTTCTTTGGAGGCAAGTTAGACCAATCCCATAATTCATTGTGCCCCAAGTGCGTTCTTTGGAGGCAAGTTAGACCAATCCCATAATTCATTGTGCCCCAAGTGCGTTCTTTGGAGGCAAGTTAGACCAATCCCATAATTCATTGTGCCCCAAGTGCGTTCTTTGGAGGCAAGTTAGACCAATCCCATAATTCATTGTGCCCCAAGTGCGTTCTTTGGATTCAAGTTAGACCAATCCCATAATTCATTGTGCCCCAAGTGCGTTCTTTGGAGGCAAGTTAGACCAATCCCATAATTCATTGTGCCCCAAGTGCGTTCTTTGGATTCAAGTTAGACCAGTCTTGCAAAGACCACAATATGATCTTCGTGTTCTTGGTATTAAGAGTCACCCATCAAGTTCGAAAGAGTGCTATGCTGGCATTAACTGTGAAATTGTATAGTGCGATATATAGGATGTACATGTGTGTATGTAAGCATATACAGTGGATATAAAAAGTGTACCACAATAATAGTTAATTTCAAAACATTTCCTGCCTTTAATGTGACCTATAACCTGTACAATTCAATATAAATCTGTTGGGGGGGGAAATGTAAAAAACAAAGTGTACAATGAGATGGTTGCATAAGTGTGGGTTCTGACTGGGCCGTTCCAAAGCTTTAATCTTCTTCTGGTAAAGCCATTATTTTGTTGATTTGGATGCATGCTTGGGATCATTGTCGTGCTGAAAGGTGAAATTCCTCTTCATCTTCAGCTTTCTTGCAGACACCTGAATGTTTTGGTATAAAATTGATTGGCATTTGTAACTCTTCATAATTCACTTCACCTTGACTAAAGCCCCAGTTCAAGCTGAAGGAAAAACAAGCCCAAAGCCTGCTGCCCCCCCCCATGCCTCACCGTGGGTATTGTGTACTCTTAGTGATGTGCAGTGCTGTTTTTGCGGCAAACATGTACAGTGTACCAGGAATTCCTGCAGCTCCTTCAGTGTTGCTTTAGGCCTCTAGGCAGCCTCTCTGACCAGTTTTCATCTTGTCCTTTCACCAATTTTGGAGGGACGTCCAGTTCTTGGTAACGTCACACATTTTCTCCACACCGTGATGACTGTCTTCACTGTGTTCCATGGGTATGTCAAATGCCATGGATTTCTTTTGTACTCTTCTCCTGACTGATGATACCTTTAAGCAATGAGATCCCTTTGATGCTTTGTAAGCTCTCTGCAAACCATGGCTTTTGCTGTAGGATGCAACAGAGTAAATGTCAGGAAAATCCTACTAGGACAACTGAACACCTTAAGTGATGGCAGGTGTGTACCCAAAACAACTAAATGCTGTAATTAAATGAAAAGGTGCTTTGACAGTTTTAGTTTTCGGCCGTGCTGAGTTGTTTCTTTTTCAACTGAATTGTGCATGTTATAGGTAACATTAAATGTGGGGAAATAAATTTAAATCTTGGTCTATTTTTTTTTTTTATATCACAAAAACCTGGCATTTTAACACGGGTGTTTAAAAAATACTTTTTATATCCACTGTATCCATAAAATATCTATTAAAAAATATCTCCTACGTACATCTGCAATAGGAACAAGGTATACATTCTGAAAAAATTTATTCTAAAAAATAAGTTTGCATATTGTAAGAGTGCTTCATTCATACATTGTCTTAGTTTGACCTTTAACACCACAGAGTTTGGAATTGCAGATTTTTTTTTTCTAATTATTATGCGAATTCAGTGTCATTTTAAAATCAAAAATAAGCCCGAAACTTTGATTCAGTTATTGCATTATAGTATGACATTTATACATTCTTTATGTATGTATACTTTATTTTTGATTTGGAATCAACATTTTTAAGTCTTTGTGGCAAGTAGTACTGACTGCCGGGGCAACTCGGTCACACTGTCATGATAAATAATGAACTGTCCATAGAACTTGTGGTCTTATAATTGTTGGTGAGCTGGGAGAGAACTGAACGTTATGAAAAACAAAACTATATGGCTTTATACTTTTCCGGGAACATGGTTGTCACCCATTATTACAGAATGGGGGTGTGTTGCAAAATCCAGACACATCCAGGATCTGGTGGTAACAGCCTGGGAAGTGGGTGTCTCTGCCTGTCGAAACGCTCCGCCTGTGAACGGAAATGCATTGGTTCAAATCCCAAGGCCAGCAGACTGAAGCCACCAGAGGAAGCTTCAGCAAGGCCCATCCATCCATCCAGTAACGTAACCGTTTAAGCCCTTATGCCTTAACTGCTCAGGGGTGCTGCATGCTGGTTGACCCTGGGCTGTGACCCCCAAGCTTGGCCGTCTCATGGAGGGCAAGTTGGAGTAGGCAAAATGAGAACTTCCTCACGGGGACTGATAAAGTATCAGTGTTCTGTTCCAAACTGAGCAACCAAATGAGAATGAGAAATTGTGTGAAGTTGCCAGCTACAGTGCTGATGAAGTTTACCATGAAGGTGGTGATGAACTATGGTAACTGAAGACCCATTCTGTGTAGGAGGGGCCGGCGAACTGCTTAACCTCAAGGCGAAATGTGTTCTGGTGAAAATCTGAAGAAGGTAATCCAAAGCAGCAAGATTACACCAGTGCCTAAGAAGAATGTTTCAGCACTAAATGAGCGTCGACCAATAGCTTTGCCTTCAACCATAATGAAGTATTTTGAATGGCTGGTCATGGGACACATTAAAGAAAACCGGATCCACAGAAGATGCTATAAGCATAAGCTTGGCATTAAACACCACCCTGACACCCCTGGATGATAAAGACTCGTGTAAGATTGCTCTTCAATTTTAGATTGGCATTCAACACAAATACGTCAACAACTGATCTAAAAGCTGTGCTGGCTTGGTCTGAAAACATTACTATGTCACGAAGTCCAGGGTCCTGTTGCAGAGACCTCAGTCTGTCAGGTAGGGGTCGTCACCCTGGCTAAAATCAGACTGAGCACAGGAACTCCCAAGGCTGCTGCCTCAGTCCCCCACCAGTCACACCCTGGACATGCGACTGCTCCCCCTGGGAACCCCGCCCATCACATCATGAAGTATGCAGACGACAGCGGAGGAATCGAGCAAGCTGGGGAAGTCGTGCACTTTTGCCTGATATTCTAAGTGTGACAGAATTCACCCAAAATGATTACAGAAACACGCTGTAAATTAAGTTAATAGATTGTGTTACATAATGCATTGTAATACAACATGTAATAAAACTGCATTATGTGATCAAATTTGTTACATTTTGTTAAATTATTACATAATGTATATACACCTTAGACTGCTAGTCCTTCCAGCAGATCAGTAAATCGGAAGAGAATTTTCCGGACCACTCTGCCATCTCTGCTGGACATTTGGCAGCCCCCCCACACAAACTCTCATCTCAAATGCCACCTGCTAGGAGGTTCTGCAGCTTCCAACCCAGAACAGTGAGGCTCAAAAGCCATTTTTCCCTCAGACTGTTTGGCTGCTGAAAGGCAGACCCCTCCCAGTCCGGCTCTGCTAATAGGCCTTAAAGCTCTGATCAGACCCCTCCCAGTCTGGCTCTGCTAATAGGCCTTTATAGCTCTGATCAGACCCCTCCCAGTCCGGCTCTGCTAATAGGCCTTATAGCTCTGATCAGACCCCTCCCAGTCCGGCTCTGCTAATAGGCCTTTATAGCTCTGATCAGACCCCTCCCGGTCTGGCTCTGCTAATAGGCCTTATAGCTCTGATCAGACCCCTCCCGGTCTGGCTCTGCTAATAGGCCTTATAGCTCTGATCAGACCCCTCCCGGTCTGGCTCTGCTAATAGGCCTTTATAGCTCTGATCAGACCCCTCCTGGCCTGGCTCTGCTAATAGGCCTTATAACTCTGATCAGACCCCTCCCGGTCCGGCTCTGCTAATAGGCCTTATAGCTCTGATCAGACCCCTCCCGGTCCGGCTCTGCTAATAGGCCTTATAGCTCTGATCAGACCCCTCCCGGTCCGACTCTGCTAATAGGCCTTATAGCTCTGATCAGACCCCTCCCGGTCCGGCTCTGCTAATAGGCCTTAAAGCTCTGATCAGACCCCTCCCGGTCCGGCTCTGCTAATAGGCCTTAAAGCTCTGATCAGACCCCTCCCGGTCCGGCTCTGCTAATAGGCCTTAAAGCTCTGATCAGACCCCTCCCGGTCCGGCTCTGCTAATAGGCCTTATAGCTCTGATCAGACCCCTCCCGGTCTGGCTCTGCTAATAGGCCTTATAGCTCTGATCAGACCCCTCCCGGTCTGGCTCTGCTAATAGGCCTTATAGCTCTGATCAGACCCCTCCCAGTCTGGCTCTGCTAATAGGCCTTATAGCTCTCAACTCACAACACTACATATAAATCCACTTATTTATTGCACATTGTCAGTGCCAAACCTCTTTACCACTTTGCATGATCTTCCCCACCAATCTTAAAGTCCTGTCCTGTATTATATTTGTGTGTCATTTATCATTTGCACTACGACCAAGAAGAAAGACAACTTCAGCTCAATGTGTGACTTTGTGCATCATATTTCTGAAGCTGACAATAAAAGACAGACTTTGACATGGCTGAGCAAAGTGACTAAGGAGGGAAAACGGAAATGCTCCAAGTGGCGTAGTCTGACTGTGAAAACCTTCCAGGGATTTGAAGGAAGTTTCCAAGCAGTCTCTTCAAAATGTGACTTTGCCCGAACATTCTTCTTTGGAGGAATCCTCAAATATATTTCCGAAATATATGTGTACGATGCTGGTGGACATCTGTGCAAAAAGGTGTTATGGAATAAAAAGATGCTTTTCTAACCCAGTGTCATTTTGTATAATTTATGTAATTTACTTTAAGTAAATTGGAGTTTTTGTTTTCAGCTTGTTATGATGTGTAAGAATAAAAGTTGGAAGAAAATCTCATGTCAGTTTGTCTTAATTTTGGATTTAAAAAGGCGTGAAAGATGTTTAGTTTTGCACTGCAGTTGTGACCAGGACTGTTGCAATTATCAGTAAATAAAACTGAATTAAATTATCTGAAATCTTTAACAGCCTAATAACGGTTTTTATGTTTAACAAAAATGTCCACTAAAACTACTAAAAATATCAACATTGCAGTAGCTGTTACTGTTCATGTTCAGTTCCCAGCTTCCTGCAATGTTGCACACGAATTCCTTAAATTGTGGCTGTTTAGAGTTTTGAATATGATGTGGGCCACAACCATTAGAGGACATAGACAAGCTTGTGTTATATGCCTCTTGGGGTCTGAGTAATGCTGAGTAACAGCTGAGGGATGCCATCCCCTGTACCCTTGTCATTTGTAAAAGAGACCTAACAAATGAAATCATAGAAAATGGCACACCCTTGCTACAGTCTTCGCAGTGGGTTGCGCTTGTTTTTGCTTCTCCGGAATTCATGTGCAGGTTGTGCGATGAGGGGGCACCTATGAGTAGTGACAGTTCCAAATTTGGAATATCCCTGCTCTTGTTTGGGTGTTGCAAGAACCAATAGTGGCCTAGATGGTGGTGAAATGCATACTGGGAATTGTATGAAACAGTTGCCTGATGTCCACATCCAGTAAGGAACGTGATATTTCTTAGATTCTCTTATAAAACTTCAGTGACTTGTAATCCAGAATGAACTACAGTTCAGCCTATTTTAATAGTTGCCTTAGTTCCACCCTACTTGAGGATGGTAAAAAATCTGTCCAAAATGTTTATTTCTAAAGGCTTGTTTAAGGCAGCTGCTGAAATGAAGCCCATGTGACCGACCACATCACGCATTTCAGTATAGCTCTTAACGTGCTCGATTCACTGGATCGTATCAAACCTCAGCTCCTAAACAATGCTTCTAGTCATGTGACTAGCAGCAGGTGGATGAATATGAAAGGTGGTGCTGTGGCACGTTTGCTAGCCACCTGCCCCCCCCCCACCCCCCCGTCCAGGTTTCTTTGTAATGACTGTTCAACCGTCCCTGCCGGGAGTAAAGCAAACCCCTCGTGCCCCTCCCCCATTCGCACATGATGCTATTCTGAGTGTGACTTAATGCTATTTATACCCCCAGCATGGAGATACTTTGAAGTGTGTCTCACAGTGTGAGGACAGTGAGCTGGTGTAGCTGGTGTAGGTCTGCCGCAGACAACAAACCGCTCGCCTGACCGCCGTGGCTATTGATGAGACCAGACACATACATGCTGGACTGCAATCGATACCTAAAAAGTTACATATATTTCACTTTTATAAATGGTATGGTGTCTTTAACGCTTTCCTTTCTTACTGAAATACAAAAATAATTACAGTAAACACTGATTAATCAATATGCCTTTTGCTCTCATTTATTATAAATCTGATTTTCTGTGAAAGCTGCTATCAAGCTCATTGTAAATTAGTCATGGATACGCAAGAATTATTGAAACTCCTTTTTAAACCAAATACAAAACTAGTGTTTCACTGTCCTGTGATTTTGATATGGAATCAAGCGTTTTTTTTTACCTTGAAAAGTCTAAGTATCTCGTAGTGAATTTGCAATATTTGACCCATTTTCTCTGTGGATGTTACAATTGTTATATGTTGGGCTGCCACTAACAGCTGCTTTTCTCTCTATTAATCTGTCCACCTTTTTTTTCCGATTCGCCGATTCAAATGATAAATTTTCCGGCATTGAAGTTGATTTTATATGTATGTTATTGCAGGGCTTTTGATAATGGACCCCGGTTTTTCGGGACGATACGGACATTACGCCTACAGTTCGAGAAGCAGAGAAGTAGTACATTTGAAATATTAATGAGAGGCTCATTGTGATATTTAATGAATTTGCTTGACGGAGCAGGGCCACATGCAACTGTTTTGTTATACCATGGAAGCAATAGGCCCTGAAGTTGTGGTGAAGAAATGGACTTTCGACAGCCGCAACATCTTTTAAAAGAGGTGATATTGTCATTAAACAAGAGACATTTGTGGTGTAGCAATACTTCTTGCAGTTTAAACTCCGATTTGTTGTTTTGGTAAATAGTTTTTATAATTTTATATTTGAGTTCACAAATTATTGTTTTATTTAGTTTTCGTTACCGTTTTAGTTTACAATAACACTGGTCCCAACACACATGAACACAGATACTGACAGTGTAGAATAAGCCCATATTTTATCCTAAACATATTCTCAGATACTTATTCAATGAAAATTCTAAGGTAGCAGGCAGACAAGTTTTTGGCTTTAGTGATGATTGTATTTAGCAGCTACAAGAACAAAAGAAATTAAAAAGATCTCCAAACTGATGGTAATTTAATAAACATGAATAGACAGCACTTACAGTGGTTTTGCCTATTGTAGCGGTCCATAATAGTGCCTGTGTGTGTTCTCTTCAGGCGCTAGTGCCCGTGTGTGTGTTCTCTTCAGGCGCTAGTGCCCGTGTGTGTGTTCTCTTCAGGCGCTAGTGCCCGTGTGTGTGTTCTCTTCAGGCGCTAGTGCCCGTGTGTGTGTTCTCTTCAGGCGCTAGTGCCCGTGTGTGTGTTCTCTTCAGGCGCTAGTGCCCGTGTGTGTGTTCTCTCCAGGCGCTAGTGCCCGTGTGTGTGTTCTCTCCAGGCGCTAGTGCCCGTGTGTGTGTTCTCTTCAGGTTCTCACGCAAAGTGCTGATGCTGCTGTGGAGACCTTATGGTATACAAACCACCTTTTCTTTTGTGATACTTTGACCTACTGCCATTATTACATCGTGATATCGAAGGAAAATGTTTATGATGAATTAAAAATCGAAAAATGTAATTTCATTAAAATAATTTTAAAGACAATGCCTCAATTTTAAAATTTCAAATTTTGCATTTTCAGCACCGACATTATCGGCTAATGGTGGCATAATCGGCTAGGGGTGGCAGCCCTAGTTATGTATCAGATTAATAATAAGCCATCCTAGTTTGCCCCAGAATGATTCTCTTTTTTGGACCCACTATCAGAATGCCTCAGGCTTTCCGGCTCTAGGTCTTCCTCAGTGTGCTTGCGACTTTCCTATGTGACACGCTGAAGTTCCAGGAGCCGTTCAGACTGCTCACTTTGTATTCACTCAGAGGCTGCCTTAGGAAAGAGGAAGCGGGATGATGACATTCCAGCCAAGGAACAGCAGGAAAACAGGATGAACCCTCTCCGATGCCCTGTCAAGTTCTTTGAGTTCTACCTGTCCAAGTGGTAAGTGTGGGTGAAGCAGAAGATGGCATAGTAAGTATAGGGCTGATGTGTAAACACCCCTGAGGAAGGTGCATGTGTGTATATGTGAATTATTTTGATACAAAAATAACATGGTTATCTTTAATGGTTTTTGGGAATCTGCTATTGGGGTATCCCCACCCCATGTGTGGACCTCAGATGCATTTCCATGGTGGGTTACACTACAGATCTTTGAAAACCCTTATTTTTCAAGCTTTGTTTTGGTATCCAGTGTATTATTGTGTTTTTTCTAGGCTTCTATAAGAAAATTAAGGGTGAAATTGTATTTTTGGTTGAATGGATTTAGATAAAAAAAAATTCTCGTTAAGTTTATATATGTATGGGAAGCTAACAAAGTGGTATGGGTTGACAGAGTAAGAAAACGACACTGGAAGCGACACTGGAAACGACACTGGAAGCGACACTGGTAGGGGTCTGGGGGCTGTTAGGTGGCGGTATTGTTGTGGCAGTAAAACTTTCTTGCTCGCTAATTTTATCGTCATTGAGTAGCGTAACGACAAATTACTGGGACACTGTGCATCATTTGCGGGTGTCAGGGAGCTGCTGCCAATTAGCACGAAACTTCAGGGAGCAATGGGACGTCTGCATTGCCTCTCGGTCTCAAATGCGGTCCAAGGAAAAGAACTACTAACGCAGCCTCTAATAAAGTTAGCTAGTGACCCCGCAATGCTGAGTGAAGCAGGCTAATTGGTGCATCTGCATGAAGCTGAATGTCGCGATCACCCAGGAATGTCTGAAAGACTGACCCATCAGTCACGATTGAATGGTTTCTGATCACCGATTTAAACGGAAAGGGTGTTCATTCTCAGGCTTGTTACCATCATAGATTAAACCCTTCCGTGTTTTAGTGGCAGCATGTTGTATTGAAACAACTGAAACGTTCTCCGACACGTTCTCCGGCAGTTCTGGAACTGTGAGGAATCGCAGCGACCTGTTCTACCTGCAGCCTGAGAGATCCTGCATGGCAGAGAGCCCGCTGTGGTACTCCGCCGTCCCCATGGACCACACCACTCTGGAGACCATGCTGCACCGGATCCTGGCCGTCAGGGAGGTCCACAGAGACTACACAAGCAAGGAGCATGCGGTCTGAGCCTTGAGAGATGCTGGACCTCATTGCTGACTGCATCACAACAAACTGTGCTGTTCATAGTTAATGAAATTGCGGGAAGGTCGTAATCCTGAAATATTTCTTGCACGTGAAACTTCTGAAAAGTCCGTAGATCAGCACCTTTCTGTCACACATTTCACTCTGTGCGACTTCTGGATTGTACCAAAATACAGAGAAAGCATTTATTTTAGCGCTTCTCGAAATAGTTTTATGTAGGAGTATAAATGATGCCACTGTGGCATTTAGGCTTCAAGTGCTTCTGTGTTGACAGTCTTTGTTATAGAAGTTTAAAAGGTCTGAATCTTAGTTTTTGAATAACTTGAAAGCATTGTCTGCCAGTTGTAGTTACAATTACTACATCTGTTCATTTTTCTTTCTACTTTATTACATGCTCTGCAGTACTTTTGGATAAAGGCTAAATTTACCATTAAAACTTCAATACTGTATACATGTACCTATTAATAAAGTTAAATTAAAAAAAACCTGTGACTGAGAGATCCTTTTATTTTATTTTTTTTACAGAATGTTTTTGCATGTTGCCTGTTAAGGTTTAATGACTAATCCATGAAGGTGGTGGTTGCTATGGTTTTATGTTTTAGTCTTGGAAGAAATAAAGGGAGAAGATATTGGCATATTTAATGTTATATTCAACAGAAACAAGTGTGATATGAAGTGTTTTGCAATGAAAAGTAGGGCAGTGCATTTGTGTTTTGCACTCACCATGTTTCCACCTTTGTTTAATCCGCTGAATACAGTCCAGTCACTGGCATGTGTTGCCAGCAGTGAAATGCCATTTTCCCATGTGATCAATACTGTGTTGTACTGAAACTGACCCAAAGTGTACCATATATTTTTTTCCACAACTGCATTTGTACTATAAAATATAGATGAATATATGCACTATATTAGCAATCGGAAGAACAACTATATTTTCTGCTGAAGAGAAAAGATTAAAAATGAAAACTGATATTGATGCAATGTTAATGTGGTGATTTATTGTATGAAAGTGGGAATGCAGCATGTTTTAATTGGGACAAATGGCTGCTACTGGACAGCTTGGAAAGAATGAGGCATATTCTACTTCCGTGACCCACTGCAGAGCCCCTGTTTGGTTTGGCTATGGTGTCGTTTTATCTCGTACTTGTCCTGTTGTTGTGTTAACTGTGTCAGAATAGTTAAAGTATGTATATGAATTTGACTAAAGTGCAGCAATAACCAGGAATCCAGCTATGTCACTGAAACTGGCTGTTGTAGATTCACAGAATTTTATTATATATATATAGTCAACACACACACATATATATATATATATGTATATATATGTATGTGTGTGTGTGTGTATGTATATATATATATATATATATATATATATATATATATATATAGATATGTATGTGTGTGTGTGTGGTGTAAAATTCATGTTTTAAGCATTGGTTCAAATGTTATACGGGGCTAGGTGGTTTATAAGCTTTGTTTATGGAAGCACATTCTCAGTAGCTTATCTATGAATTATAAATCAGTATGCCAAATTCTAATTATTCTGATATCAGCAACAACTGTGCTCGCTCTTTAACAAGATCTATAAAATAAGACTTAAATGCAACCTGACAAAACCAGTATTAAAAAACCTAGTTTGATATGTAAGATTTCAGATTCAGGGCTCGTTGCAGATTCTTATCGATGGTCACACAACTCGAGGTAAAAGCATTATGCAGGAGCTTCACATGCAGCTGACCGGTTTCAAAGATTTTTAATATACTTAATGATGTGAACAAGGTTAATCAGGTTAAAAGTATTTCTAGTCCCGAGAACCATTTACTCATTTAAGATCAGTTGGAGAAAGTTCAGAATTTTCTTTGGATGAGGAGTAATAGACTTGAGAGATGTTTAATTTCCCTGTATCTACTCTGATGTGTATTTGGTCATGTGCAATATCAGCAGCCGTGCAATATGTATGTATTTAACTTTATTTTACTGTTTATGGTCTTCGTTTAGCTTTCTGAAATATATTTTTCCTCTTCCTTTCCTTTTTTGTGTGGGGGGAGTAGTTTTGCTTCATCATTGTTCATAAACTCTGGCTCACATCCCTCCTGCTTTCTGCTCTGAGGGGTGACTGAGAGAGGCGGGCTGAGAGAGAGGCGGGCCGAGAGAGGCTGACCGAGAGAGGCAGGCCGACATCAGTCACTCGCCACTCGGTCATTCACTGGCACCTCTTTCCCTAGGGAGCAGAAATCTCCTACCAAACACCTAATCACTTTTATTTTTAATAATCATACACCAGTACACATTCCTTTGCCAATATCTCAGGGTACGTACATATTTATGTCCACGTGCAAAGTGCTGAGAGAAAGGTATTTGTACTAAAGAAATCTTTTTTTTTTTTTTTTTTTTTTTTTTTTTTAAAACATGAAATCCCCATAGATTTGTTCCACTATGAGTGTGAAAATCAAGTGTGAAATGTGAATATCTGAGGGTGTATTTCTGTTTTGGCAAATGCTCCTGAAGTTGTAGTATGATCTTGGTAAAGGTAACTCGTATAAAATCTGTCTGTATGTGTATACCCAAGTAACACATGGATACACACTCACAGTGGGGGACGTTTAGTGAGTTTTCTAAGTTTTCATTAAATTCCCTGGGAACTGCACCAAATTACCACCAAATTAATGTGTGTATGTCTATTTTTAGTTTTGTGTTTCCTTCTTTTTTTCATGCTCTGGAAATGGTGTCTTAGCTTTTTCACATATAATGAATAAAAACGTTTAGTATTAGTATTCTAATCAGTCCAGACATGGAGGGGGGGGGGCTTTAGTTTTTTGTTGACTAAAACTAAAAGCTTTCGTATGTTCCAAAATAAATACCCGCACAACCAAGCTGGCCCACACATTTAGACAGCATCAGATGGAACCAGCCATTACCGAAACCACTTGGGTACAGATTAAATGATAGACCACATGGCTCTTTGACCACCACACTATTCCACCCACGCTGTTAGAAATGGAGGACACGTGTTGTAGCACTACTAATCCAATGGTAGGCCATGTTCAGTCTGAAGACTAGACCACAAATTCTCTGCAGACAGCAAATAATCAAACATCTGCAGCACTCAAAGCTCTACACCAAATGCAGACCATCAGATCTTCAGATCGTCTTGCCTGGTCTTGATGCTATGTTTACTGGTGCGACTAGGCTGACGCTGGTTCTGGGCTGGCGAGTCAGGGGCAGAGCTTGAGGGCTTCTTCACTTTCAGGTCATTCTCCTCTGGTTTACTGTTCCTCTCCATGACCAGATTATCTCGGTTCTGCTTGTAAGCCACCTTGCTGTTGTATGGGTGGTAAGCTGAGTCTGGCTCGGTGAGGGGATTGAGGCTGTACCTTGAGCCAGATTGATAAGGTCCTGGAGCAGGATGATGATTGGGGAAGTAATTGTAGCTTGGCCCGTAAGGTATGACAGCTTCACTTGGTGTCTTTGAGTCTGTTTCAGAAGCCAGCTCGGCTCGCTGATAATTTAGACCCTGGCTGCACTTGGTGAAGCCCAAATGGTACATCTCCACCAGATTGAGGAGCAAGGAAATGCACGCCACTGCTAGCATGAAAAGGATGAAGATGGTCTTCTCTGTGGGCCGCGAAATGTAGCAGTTCACCACATTGGGGCAAGGCAGACGGTTGCAAGTATAGAGGGGCTTCAGCTCAAATCCATACAGGAAATACTGAGCTACGATAAAGCCCACCTCAAAGAGGGTCTTGAAGATGATGTTGAAGATGTAAGTGCGGAGTAGGACACCCTGCAAGCGGATACGGCCCTTGTCGTCTCGGATAGGTGGCTTCTTGGCCTTCCCATCCTCTATCAAGGGCTGCTTGTCACCTTGTGGGGCTAGCTGAGTGAGGTCTTTCTCTCGTTGCTTTTGCTTCTCCTCCATGCGCACCAGGTGCAGGATGTGACCTAGGTAGATGAGTGTGGGCGTGGAGACGAAGATGATCTGCAGCACCCAGAAGCGGATGTGTGAGATGGGGAAGGTCTTGTCATAGCACACATTCTGGCAGCCAGGTTGTTTGGTGTCACAGGTGAAGCCCGACTGCTCATCACCCCACACCTTCTCAGCTGCGGTGCCCAGCACCAGGATGCGGAAGATGAACAGCACAGTCAGCCAGACCTTGCCCACCACAGTTGAGTGCTCCTGTGCACTTTCCAGCAACTTCCCAAGTAGACTCCAGTCTCCCATTTTGGCTGTTGTGCAATCTTAGTCCTACACAGAGAAACACAACCCAGCAACTTGTATTTAAGGCCAATAGGATCTGTATCTGTAGCAGTGCTCACACTGCATAGCAACACCAAAGAAATCTGTCTTCAGGCATAAGAAGTGACTCTGTCCGCACCTCCATGATATGCTGATTCTGTCTGTCTGTCTGTCCGCCTGCCATCCTGTCCTGTCCTTTTCTGTCTCTGTCTATCATCTTCGGTCTAATTTTTTAAGGTTTTGTATTTAACTGTACATTGGTACGTCGTACCACATAGACACCATTTTGCCTCCAGATTCACTTGAAAGCTGGATGAGTTCAGAGTGTGTTAAGAAGTGCCTTTCTGTACACCAGTGTTATGCAGAACCTGCTGGTTTTGCACTTGTGGCCTTCCTGTTAGCTTTAATGAGGCTGGCTAATCTACTCTGACATCTGTCATGGACAAGGTGCTTTCAGCCACAAAAATTCCATTGACTGGACATTTCTGGTTAATTACGCCATTCTCTGTAAACTCTAGTGACTGGAGTTTGTGAAAACACGTTAATATGTTTAGAAATAAAAATTGAATAATAATCAAATGAGAAGCTTTGTTAGCTTGTTATTGTTCAACTTGTATTTACGGCAAAGTGTCTCTCCAGTAGGGTTAGGGTCAGGGTTAGGTCACCTACTGACCATGCAAATGACTCCATCTAACAGATAGCCATACATTTAAGGTATATAAAAAAATATATAAAAATCTTTTTTATTTAAATATGAAAAAATCTACTTATTGGAAGAATTTTTGTGGCAGCATATGACCAGAAAGACCCAAAGAGACATATCTAAGGTTCTTAAATGTGATTTTAATGCTATGGTTTGTCAGTCTAAAATGATGAAAGCCATTTGTCTGCCAGTCTTGGTTATTTGTTTATCCAAATATTATTTTTTAAATATACATTTTTATAACTACATCTTATGTAAAGCCTTATGTGTTTTATTCTCATATCTTGTTCCCAAGGAAGTCACGCCCCTAACAGTATCCAGATGGAATCCTTGTGCTTGGAAACCTCTCTCACATGGAGATGTGACTCTCTGTGCACGTATTAGCAGAAAAGCCCTAATGAGTGAAAGAACTAATACCTTTCTACAGTTTATTAAAAATTTTTCCATCAGACAATTTTTGAAAATAAACCTAGCTAAACTGTAACATGTAACGTACAATGCATTGATTCTTCCTCACATTTTAGATTTTTTCCATTTAGAAAATATTCAGATATTGTAGATTTTGGAAATTGATTTAGTCAATGACTAAGTGACATGGGCAGCCGCCTAGAGTGCCATCTTCTGAGGGGGCGCTGAGTTAGCGACCACCAGGGCCTAACCCTAAGCCTAACCACCAGGGCCTGACCCTAAGCCTAACCACCAGGGCCTGACCCTAAGCCTAACCACCGGCACCTAACCCTAACCCCAACCTCCCTGGCTACGGCTGCACATGGGCTCCCACTGCCAGCACTTTGTATAGTTATAATGAGAATCAGTGAAAACTGATGGAATATAAGATGTTTCTGTATGCTTGGCTGAATGCTACAACACTGATATGTCTAACAGCTGGTCACTAACAGTATTAATGTATTTATATTATATGCCTCTGTCTTGCTGGCTGCCCGTACATTCCAGGCAGCCATGGACTGCTTGTCACTACTCACACTTCCAAAAATGTACGCTGCATTTTAGGAGGCTGAGTGTCCCTAAGCTTCATGTCCGTGACCTGGAGCAGGTGACATCTGCCTCTAATGCTGGTAGAAAGAAACCTGAGAATGAGGCTCATGGTCTAACTGGGTACAGCCCTCCACTGAGCTTGTGTACTGGTGCATTCATAAGGTGTTCATACACTAAGCTGTAAACAGTCCTATTCTGGGCATGTTTAGATTTCCTCAGGAAGCCCAGACTGGACACTTTCCAAGGCTGATGAGGACTTGGCATTTATGTTTTGATGTTTGTATCTTCTGACTTTCAGAAATTTATTGCCCACTAACAAAGATTCCTAATGAACGACAACGTGGGGTATCACAGAAAGTGATTCAGTTTTTGATATAACATGATTTTAAAATGTGCTGTAATGCGCTAGTTGCCTCACTATACATTGTTTTGAACAAAAGCACCTGTGAAATAACATAAATGTAAATAAAGTAAATATAATTTGAGTATTTCTTATATAATTGTCAACTGTAGTAAAAGATTACATTTTGTGTAAGTAAATTAGAATTGAGGACTCCTGCATGAATTGACTTGATAATGGTAAGCTGGTGTCTCCTGGGATGTTTTGTCTGACCATTGCTTTGCTCTCTTTGTCTTACACTTTGTAGCTAATATATGTTAAGCTTTGAGTCCTATTCGGCCATTAAACATATTTGCAAGTACATATACTGATGTCTATATAACTTAGGCTTATAAATTAAAAACTGCCACAATCTTTTCCATTTTATCAAATTCATTTTCACTGAATAAAATTTGTCAGCCTTAATTGCTGAGCTTTAAGATTTATCCACAGTATTTTCTAATAAATTTAATTAGCATTAATGAGTACTAGTCACAGCAATTACAAAGAGGTGGCCTGTTCGGGCCAAAATCAACTGATTCTTTGATTACAATAACATTGAAATATCTTTATTGTACTTTCATTTTTTTCCAGTTGTCAGTTCTTCATTTAGTCATATAGGCATTTATATGGTAAAATGCACTTAATTCCTGATGTTTCTTTTTAACATCTTAGCAGTTCTTTTTGGATTTACATTTAGTTTCATTTCACCTGTAATTTTGAAACAACTCAAAGTGCATCATGCCCACTGGAGAAAGTAACATTCTGAAGTTGTTAAGATTACCATGTACAATGAAGAAGACTTAAAGACCCACCTGATCAGTGCATACATCTCCAGCAGAAACACTGTCCCAAGCTGCAGTCTTCCCACATAGGTCACTGATACATGCGACACAGTAGTTGTGCTTCACAAGCTGAGGCCCAGTCCTGGAATGGGAATGACGCTTCCCCGCCAGCACTTCAGGAATTTCACTTTTTACTTGTGCTATTCTGACTTTGTAAAACTCTTCCCATATGGATGTGTCCAACCTGAGAAACAAATACTACCAGCAAGACTATTTAATTTTGCTTCATTCTCCTCCTGGGTTAAATATGGCTAGAGAGGCTCCCAAAGAGAAGCCGCTCACCTACCACTGGCTTCTTATTCCTCCACACATTGTGAATGGCAGCCAGTTCATCCAATGGGGTGCTTCCAGTCAGGCACCAGTTCTAAATATAATTCACTTAAAGGGGGGGGGGCATTTTGCTATCACAAAGGGGATAACTTGGAATTTGGCTGACTGGGAGTTGTAATGCTATTGAAAAGTTTATTTATTTGTTTGTTTGTTTTCCGATGAGATTCAGGTCAAGGCTGCATCTCTCACAACACACAGCTGAGACTCGCTGACCTCGTCACACCACGGCACATACTCCACAGCAACCTGACTCTGTTTAGATTGTAAATATAGCACATTGTTCCAGCCATGGAAAAGCTTTTTAAAACTAGAATGTGTAGTTTAGTATGCTAAATATATATATATATATTTTTACGTGTGTTCCATATATGAGGAATTACATCATATGGAATTTCAAAGGTATGCATTAATAAAAAAATATACTTGACAAACATTTCTAGAAAATACTTTTTAACATATTACAAATCAGTTCAATTTTTTGCATGCTTATTTTTGATCTTTCCCATCAACTATATTTTTACACGTCAGGAACACAAAGGTTAGTAAGTAAAGAAGCACTGAGAAACGATGATTACAATACGGGCTTCAAACAACATACAGAAAAATTTTATATCTTAAATTGTCCACAACTGCCTTTAGGGGGAAATACTTTGCTTGGACACCTTCTAACAGTGTGGTTACTGCTTATACATACTTTAAACAAATGTACTCATTCTGGTTTCAGAATATTTTATTTGATATCAGGCCAGTTTAGTCATTCAGCCCATCCACGGTCCCTCTCTGTATGGTCTCTATAAATGGTCACGGCAGGGCTATGTGTCTTTCCGCCCTAAAAAGCTTGCAGGCCCTGATGTCCCAGCCTGAGCCTCAGCGCACAGCAGCTGTCGTGGGCTCCTGTATTTTGGGGATGCAGCCCTTGACACCTTTCAGGACCCTGTCACTGGTGACCTGGCGGCACTGAGGTATTTCTGTAATGACTTTCAGAATGCATCTGGCTTTGGTGTTGGAGACTATGTCATGTATTATATGTATCATGATAAGCTGACTTCCTGTATGTATATGTGTATGTGTAGTACTGTACCTTTTAACGTACAGCTCTGATTATAAGACATGTCCATATATTTGTTTTAGATTTTATTTCTAACATGCTGCATTTTGACAGTGCCGTGATCTGAAATTCAGTTCCACTCTCTCAAAAACATTCTTAATGCACACAAAAAAGTTACACGGCATTTTTCTTATATAAAATAAATCTATTAATGATGATGGAAAATTCACCTTGAGTTGGGGTGGCTTGAGTATTTAGATGGCTGGAATGGATAATTGATACTTCATCAAACTAATATTTTATATAAATTATATATATACATTAAATTTAAATTTAAAATTCATTACTATTACTTACTTGGATAAATTCTTTATTAATGTGATTTTCCCCTTAATTGCATACAGAATTCAAAACAATTTTCTGATATTGTAGAACAACACATACTGTATAGATCTGTTATGGTAACATACATGTGTTCCAAATGCGGAACTCTTGGCTGTAATGTCCGCTAATGCCCTGATGACATGGCCGTTCATGTGGGTTAGGGGTCTGTACCAGTGTCTGCAAGGTCATGGGTTTAATTTCATTAGCAGCCTACTAATTATATCACTGTCGGGCCCTTGAGCGAAGCCCCTTAACCCCCACCTACTCCCGGGATGCTGGTTGGCCCCTCACCCTGACCCCTAAAGCAACCCTCACCTCTGTATACATGAGTCGGCCTCATATGGACATTATGGTATACGGGCACCAGGCCATTTACTCTTGCGTATGAATCAGGTATGATAATTCTATTCTGTATGAACAGTGTGAAATGTTTTCTGTTCTTAATATTAATGTTATTAAAATCATTTTTAAACTTGTGACAGACATGTTTTATAAAAGTGAGTTTAAGCCGCCATCTTGTGGCTGTTGAAAGTATCAGGAAATAATGAAATCATGTGGCCCGTGAGGAGGCAGCGGCTCTGCGCAGCGATCGCCAACCTGTCCGTACAAACGTGAACGCGTCCATGGCAAGACTCGTCTATGTCCGTGACAAAATGTTTTGATTGAGAAAAAAAAACATGGGCTACGTTTAAAATACCATGTCCTTTGCATTTCGATTAAAATATCGATCAGAATTCATCTTGCTGTTAGCCCTGTTAAAGGGTTATGCAATTTGGGGGGGGGGGGGGGGATCCAACCCCCACTGTGTAATATGGAGTTTGCATGTTCTATCTGGGTAATGTGGAGTTTGCATGATATATCTGTGTAATGTGGAGTTTGCATGATATATCTGTGTAATGTGGAGTTTGCATGATATATCTGTGTAATGTGGAGTTTGCATGTTCTATCTGGGTAAAATGAAGTTTGCATGATATATCTGTGTAATGTGGAGTTTGCATGATATATCTGTGTAATGTGGAGTTTGCATGATATATCTGTGTAATGTGGAGTTTGCATGTTCTATCTGGGTAAAATGAAGTTTGCATGATATATCTGTGTAATGTGGAGTTTGCATGATATATCTGTGTAATGTGGAGTTTGCATGATATATCTGTGTAATGTGGAGTTTGCATGATATATCTGTGTAATGTGGAGTTTGCATGATATATCTGTGTAATGTGGAGTTTGCATGTTTTATCTGTGTAATGTGGAGTTTGCATGATCTATCTGGGTAAAATGAAGTTTGCATGATATATCTGTGTAATGTGGAGTTTGCATGTTTTATCTGTGTAATGTGGAGTTTGCATGATCTATCTGGGTAAAATGAAGTTTGCATGTTTTATCTGGGTAAAATGGAGTTTGCATGTTCTATCTGGGTAAAATGAAGTTTGCATGATATATCTGTGTAATGTGGAGTTTGCATGATATATCTGTGTAATGTGGAGTTTGCATGATATATCTGTGTAATGTGGAGTTTGCATGATGTATCTCTGTAATGTGGAGTTTGCATGTTTTATCTGTGTAATGTGGAGTTTGCATGTTTTATCTGTGTAATGTGGAGTTTGCATGTTCTATCTGTGTAATGTGGAGTTTGCATGATGTATCTCTGTAATGTGGAGTTTGCATGATATATCTGTGTAATGTGGAGTTTGCATGATATATCTATGTAATGTGGAGTTTGCATGATATATCTGTGTAATGTGGAGTTTGCATGTTCTATATGTGTATTGTGGATTTCCCCCCCAATCCAAACCTCTTCCATGCTAACTAGCATCTCGAAATCTGCGTATGGGCCGTGCAATTTTGTGGCCTCCCTGTCAGGGTGCTACCCCTGTCACGGAAGAACAGAACATTTTAACAGCAGTGAAAGAGTTGTTGTTGTTTTCATAGCAAGCAAATACACATCTCTTGTTATTGATGAGCAAGCAACAACTAAATAAAATATTTGGTTCAATTATCTGGTTCAATATCATAAAAAAAGTAATTGAATTGAACTTAAAAATGACATGGCATATGCGAAAGTATGCTCTGACAGTGTATTTGTTCCCGACCATACCAGTACAGTTCACAAAGATTTTTTGGTAAACCACACTTTAGCCATTGTAAAGGTAACTTATATCCAAAAATCCAGAGTAACTTATATAAACCCCTTCAAATGTTATCACTATAATATAATATTGCTTGTTTGTCAATTGGTCATCTGACTGCAGTCAAAATATATAAAACATACGTTTGTTGATTTTTGGTCAAAAATGCTTTAAATATATAATATTTAACTCAATATAGAACTCTGAAGTGACACAAACATAATAATAATAATAGTCCTGAAATCTGTTGAATAAAAGGTATGATTTTTCTGTCAGCTATTTTCCTGCTATTTTGGGGTATATGAGCTATAGATTACATGGTGAAGACAAACGTATAATAGATATCTTTACGTTTCTGTGCCATAATATGTATTTCTCCAAACGTTCTGCACCGTAGCAAGTTATATATTACTGAAAATATAGTTCATATAGTAATGCAGTTTAACTCTCCCCTCCCCTTTCATATAAATATTTCATCCTAAACATTGCAAAGACATTATTTGAAATATATTTGAGATCAAAGTCACAGACATAATTGGTAATCTCAACTATCAAGACCATCAGTGTAAAAGAATCAGTACATATTGCAGTTGCACCATTTCATGTTTTAAAATATTGGACAAATACACACAAACCATTATTTTTAGCTGCATGTTAGAAACTGACAAATGAACATTATAATAGATATATTAACCTCTGAAGTACCTTCTGCTTTTTATTTGGAATTTTCCACTATTAGGATAAAAGTGTGTGTGTATATATGTAAATATATGTTAAAGCTTGAGATGATGTATTCAAGCAATGAATTAGCTAACGATGGGAATGAGTTGGAAGCGTGAAATGTTTAATGTGGGAGAGAAGATGCCTGATAAGTGTGTAGAATATTTTGCGTTCAAAACTTGGTTAACTGTCCAAAACTTTTACTTTTAAGTCTGGCATTAATGCCACTGACTCCACCACTTTTGCTGTTAGTCACCATTGTGTTTGTTTGTTTCTCCTCTAATTAACAGATTTAATGTCCAGTCATGCCACACAAACTATTACAGTGAATGAGTTGTTCATTTTGTTCACCATTTATGTACTTCTGTAGCTTCTTCCAAAATTATTATCAAGTGCCATTTAATTCAATATTCCCCACGATGTCCAGGGGAAAATGTCCTTAGCACTGCTGCCTGTTTCCTTTGAAGGAAATGGCTATTGTAAGTCTTAAAATACTTGCGCATCTATTAATGCTCTACTACATAAATTATCATCCACAGTTTGTTGTAAAAAATCCATGGTAATGCAGATTTTCACCATGCTCCAGTGAGGCAAAAATAATGAATAAGATTGATATTATCTATATTTTCAGTTTTGACTAATGAAAAATGGAAGTTAAACTTGGTTAGTCAGATGGACTAATTGTCTAATATGAGAAAAGCTTTTGCATGAACAAAGCTCCGATGGGTGAATCCTGAGCATCGCGAAAATGCCGACTGCAGGCTCTCCCTACCAAGAATATTCCCTCTGCGATGTTGAGCAGGATGCACACCCCTGACACGGCAAGCATGAAGACTGTGAAGATAGTCTTCTCTGTAGGTCGGGACACGAAGCAGTCCACCGTGTTAGGACAGGGGTAGGAGTCGCACTTGACCAGTCGGAACATCTTATAGCCTGGGTAGATCATGTAGAATATGTACATGAAAGCGGCTTCGAAGAACACACGAAAGAACAAGCTAATCATGTATGTCCACCAGAGGGCCCCGGTGATCTTGAACTTCTGGTTCTTGATCTGTTCCAGATCTTTGGGACTTCCCCGTCCAGAGATCTTAAGCATCTTCTTGTCGATGTGACGGCGGTGGGCCACATGCATGGCCACCAGAAGGGCGGGGGTCGACACCAGGATGAGCTGCAGGGCCCACAGCCGGATGTGGGAGATGGGGAAGAAGTGGTCATAGCAGACGCTGTTGCAGCCCGGCTGCTCAGTGTTGCAGGTGAAGCCGGACTTCTCATCTCCCCAGGCGCTCTCTGCCGCCACGACCAGCACCAAGAGGCGGAAGAGGAAGAGGACGGAGAGCCAAATGCGGCCAATACCTGTGGAGTGCCTATTTACACCGCTTATAACGGCATAAAAGGACGCCCAATTCATTTTCGGTTCCAGGTCTGGAGAAAAAACATTTTGAACAAAACAACGTTTTAGCGACTAAGCGTAAAACGTGAAACATGAAGATCACTGCGAAGCAAGACTGCATTAAACCAACACAGTTAACGCTAAAGAATGTTAAATATTCCGCTACTCAAAGATAACACAGCCCGATTAGCCATTCTGCTGCTATCACTGCCGTTCCGAGGTGAGGTGAGCGGAGCTGAAGGTGGGTTACCAGGCTCTGCTGGAGGTGTGAGAGGCATAGGCGGCACCAGGCTGAAGAACCACGTTGACCCACCAGCGTTGCATGGACATTAAGCTCGATCCAACAGAGAATGCAAGCCTTCTGACACATGGCCGAGAGGCTACTTAAAAAGGCGAGGCGCTGGCACAGCGAACAGGGAGGATAACGTGACCTGCTTTGGCATAGCCAATGACAGGAGTGTACCCGAACAACGTGGCCAGGACGCGGGGGTGGGGGGTAGGGAGTAGATGGCCAAAATCCCCAAGCTTCCTGCAGTGCATCTGAAATGATCTTATTGGCCTAGCCCTAGCTGCAACCCAGTTATCGCTCAACATCAACATCCTACAGAAATCTTTCACAGAATTAACTAAGGAACAATATGGATCCATATTCCATACTTATATTTTTACTGAGATATGCAGACCTATGATTAGACAATTGCAATTTTTTTGTAATTTTTACAAAAGATATTTTTCGTCCAAGACTGATCCAACAAAATATGATACTATGATGGTTACCAAGTGATTGAAATGAATAAGTCAGCTCAGCATAATTTTTTTTAATAAATTACTGTTTTTCACCAGAATTTTACTACAAACTCCAATTATTGTGTTAAAACAGGGCAGGAGAAATTTAGATAAATGTAACTGATTGCTTCTTAAATAAACGTAACTGAATGTTTTGCAAACGAGTCATTGTTTGCAACACTGTTGTGGCAAGTCCTAACAAGATTATTGAAGATAATTACAAAACAAAAAAGTATAAGTCACTGATTTCAGATATCGGATAAGTCAACAGGAACCCAAGTGTTCAGTAAAAAAAAAAGTAATTTACCTTCTGTTGAAGTGGTGCCCCAACACGTCGAGAAAAGGGTGGATTACAATCAGTATAGTAAGCTTTTTTACTCAATGGCTTGGTTTACTAGAACACCATGCCTTTGAAAATTGCAAATGAATTCCCTGACACTAGCCACTGCCCTGCACTGTAGCAGTCATATGCTCTTATATAACTATTTACATACAATGACGGCCTTCTCTTGGCCTAACAAGACTCTTTAGAATTCAAATCAAACGCTACGATTTCCGCCTACCCTCTGCCAAAGAAAGAATCTGTGTGGACACATAAAAGCCGTCCTCTATTATGCATTGTGCTGGACATGACAGGGGAAGTAAATGTTGCTTTTGACGTAAGCTGGAGCAGAAAAACAGAAAAGGTCCAAGTGTTCTCAACATTGTAACGAAATGTTATCTAAGTAATATCACCACTTATCAAAAATTCTTTTCCTAACCACTAGATAATATGCTCTTTTGACAATTAAATGGAATGTTTGAAAGAAAAAAGAAAGCTTAAACAAAAAATTATTCAGTTTAGTAACTTCAATATCTTTTGGTAACATGATGAAGATCATAGGCAGCACTTTGTACAGTGTTTAGTATATTTTGCATTATATATTAGCTCTTATATATTAGTTATGCTCTAAAACATTCCATCCAACCATCTTCTAAGCATTTATCTTGGTCATGGGATTCTAAGATGATATTCTTAATTTATTAAATTTCTATTTATGTTCAAATTAATTAACAAATTTGTCATATTGTCATTACTTATTTTACAATAATGATTATACAAGTTACACACAAGGAGTGCAACTAGTGTACAGAATTAATTAACATGTCACCTGTAAACTAGACAAGCAAGATCAACAGTTTACCAGTTACACAGTCAACTCTGTATAGTACAGAACTGTACAGGACAGTTCCATACTGTGGAATTGGGAAGCTAATATATGTGAGTGTTTTAAAACTTGAATGCAAGAGTCATAGATTTCAGCTAGAGGTATGCAGAATCTGCTGTTTCTGTCTTACAGGGGCAGATGACTGATCTGAGTTAGGCTACATAGTTTGAAAGGCATCTTTCGCCAAGCTGTCTCCATTCTGAATACATAACTGTGTTCACTGTGGGGCTGCGTGATGCATGTGGCAGTTTTCTGAATGTGTCACACACAATCTCAGCCAACTATTCCAGTCGTCACTTTGGTGCAGCCCCCAGTGACCTCAAACTCTTGTCTGCAGTCCATGTACTGCCCATAGCTGGCGTGCCTCATTTGCAAGCATTTAGCATAAAATTATGCAAATTAAAGTGTGTTGCTGAATTTTCATAAATATGACCTCTATTTTAGAACCAAACCAGGGTTTTATGACTGAAATTATTTACAGTGAAAACATCAATGACTTTATGTTCAAAAATTCAAAAATAAAATGTTGCCCTTCCATTGCCCAGAGGAAGTGCATCTATGAAAGGCAAAATGATATTGTATCTGTGAGTGAAGACAAAAAAGAAAATTCTCAAATTTGGTAAGTTTTGATTGGAATACAGCAGGCACACATGTCTCAGGGAGCGGTGGACAGTGATGCTGAATAATGCCTTGACCTGGGGGGTTTAATCGCCCCCGCTCTGCATCTTTAGACTTCATGTGTAGAGGTTTCCTCCTGCATTCCAAATATATAAACTTAGGAGAATCCATATCTCTAACATATGTAAATATCTTGATACCTTTTAATTGCATTATGACTGATCTCAATTTTCCTTCAGGATTCCTATATTAGACACTCATCCAATAGAGCTGACTTTCAGATTGCTGTATGTTCATGTACAAAAAGAAGACTGGAAAAAGAAATCATTCTGAGGTTTAAATGACATTCTTTAATGACATACCAATTTAACATAATGAAGAGGGATCATAGACTTTGAGAATGACCTTCAGTATTTGTACTTCGTTACTGTACTTAAAAATTATTTAGGCAACTTTGTACTTCCCTGAGTATTTTCAATATTAACAAGTTTCACCTTCAAAACTGAAAGATCAAAACTGAAGCAGTGCTGCATAGTGAAGAAGAAAAAAAAAAGCAAGAAGTAAAGTATCTGCAGACTCTGTCTCTTAGGTGCAATATTTCAAAAAATTATATTTTGTATCTTTTTCAAACTTCACAATTAATTTGTATAAGACAAAGTCTGAAACTGACTGAAGTAGTGCTGCTTTGTGGGGAGAGTGTGTAGGGGCTACAAATTAAAGAGGGAGGAGTAGAGATTAGTCAGGGGAGAGATGACTGGGCTGTATGAGGAATATAATGCTGTTGTTCCAGCAGCATCTAGTTTTTCTTCTGACACTGAAGGCTATTTACCTAACTGCCACCTCCGTCCTAAACCAGAACACGGAGTCCTGCCATCTGCAGACGTTCTCAGATGGTTGTATGAGGGATGGAGACATGATGGAGTACAGGAGTACTGTGGACATCTTTGTCGAGGGGTGCAACCTGAAACACGTGCAGCTCAGCATTTCTGATACAATGGAGCTGGTGGTGGCAATCGTGGTCTCTGGTACCCCCCCCCCCCCCCCTAGTATAGAGGTGGAGATTGTCCAGAACTGCAAATATCTGAGTGCCCACCTAGATGGTAAGCTGGACTGGTCTAAGACCTGCACTGCCCCCTACAGGAAGGACCAGAGCAGGCTAGACTTCCAGGGAAGGGTTAGCTTTTTCAGAGTCGGCAGAACCGTGTTGCGGATGTTCTACGAGTCTGCGGCAGCCAGGGCCCCCTTCTGCGCAGTCGTGTGCTGGGCGGCAGTGCTGGGGAGGTGGATGTTCTACGAGTCTGTGGCAGCCAGGGCCTCTTTCTGCACCATTTGCAGTGTGGGCATGTCGAAAGGTCAGCGTATTGAAAGTCCAAGTTCAGTCCAAGTCTTTCCATCAGTTTTGCCGAGTCGAGTCACAAGTCATCAAATTTGTAACTTGAGTCACTGTCTCGTGACTCGAGTTTCCACCTCTGCCACAATCCATTCATAATGCATAGTTTCACAGATATATTGTTGCATTTTTTTCTGGTTTATGTGAAATAATTAAGAATAATATTAAGCTAGTCTGCACACCTCCATGGTGAATTGGTGTAGTTTTGACTCTTGGTTGGGGGATGAGTGATGTATTCATGCTTGATTGCCAAATTAACATAAATGGATAAGAAAAAGTCTAAGCCATAAGGTGTCCAGTTTATAAAGAGTGAAAAGAAAAGGATAAACGTGAAAAAGATAAAGCTATGCAACTACCATTAGTGTAATAATCAGATTATCGTAATGAGTGTGTATTTGTGTGATATCAGATTTGTGCACTTCAGTTTCATTTGTTTTTTGTTTGTTAGTTTTCTTTTATATTTATATACTAAAATTTCATTCTATTTGTCTTCTTTATAACACATGAATCTGATATATTTTTATATTTATAGTATAGTTTTAACTTTTACTAATATTTATATCCATCTAATAAAAATCAGTGCCGAATAGTGCCTGTTTTGTTGCCATGGGGTTTGGGATAAACGCACGTGGGAGGGTGAAGGCGCTGGTTCGCCCAGGGAGCCATACAAGCTGGACAACTCACAGCGAATAATAATTAATGACTACTTAGTTATTGTTACAGAGCCTTAGATTATAATTGAATGCAATTTGACGCCACCCAGTGGCAATTGACAACAGCTCAGGAAAGACATTAGGGACCACAGCAAAAATTTTTGTTTCAATCATTTCTCATTTTATGTGTTTGCACCTGGGCAAAATGTAAATTTTTTTTTTCAAACTCCAGCCTGGCTCTTCTCTGCTGCCCATTGATTTATGATTGATTTCTTCCTTGCTTTATGGGTCTTCAGTCCTACTTCTAGGAGCTTCATACAAACTGTCCTAGCAGTGCACTTCACACCTGCACTTAATGTCTCCCATTCTTTTTGAAGGTCACTTGATGTCATCCTCCAATTTATGAGGCACTGTTGGATAAGTTGACGATCATCTCTGGCATTAGAAAGTCGCTTCTGCCCTCTACCTGGCTGGTTTCTAGTTGTTCCCAGTGTCATTTCACATTGTTTTTGTGTACTGCTTTCTTAGAAATTTTGAGTCTGGAAACAACCTGCCATTCAGTGTACCCTTCTTCCAGCAGAACCAGGATTAAACCAGGATTTGACAATGCAGATTCTTAAAAAAATATGGACCAGTCTCTTAATCTTAATCTTTTTTTCCAGAGCTGGCTAAGCTGGGGAGGTTATATTAATATGTTATGCAATATTTTGCAATATGCAATATTTTGCTTATGTAACATTTATATACATTATTTTTCTTTTTACTTACAGTGAGCATCCATGAAGACATGATGTTCAAGCTGATGGTGTTAAGTTTTCTTGTTGATCTTTTTAGCACTGAAACATTAACCAAAAAGGATCCATCCAACATGCTGTCAGAGAGCATCATGAATTTGAGCCTTAAGCTGTATCACAACATGGAGAATGATGCATCATTGAAATCTGAAAATATTTTTATCTCACCTGTGGTGTTGACTTCCTCTTTGGGGGTCATAACACTAGGTGCCAGACAAAATACAGCCAATCAGGTTAAGTCACTCCTAAACGTGCCTTTGGTGGAGGACAGTATCCACATCCTGCTCTCAAAACTGCTCACAGATGCGAGTGATGAAGCCATAAGTGACATCGACTGGAAAGTCAGTAGTCGCTCCTACGGGCCTGCTTGGATCAACCTGAGCCCAGACTTTGTTGAGAAGAGCGAAGTGCACTACAGACATAACTCAAGTAAAGTCAATTTCAGAGATAAGTGGCATCATGAAAATCAACAAATGGGCTCACCAAAGCACAGATAACAAACTGTCTGAGATAAAGATTTGCCTGTTATCGATGGAGCTCTGTTTATTAATGCTATGCTTTTAAAACGTAAGTGAAATTAAACTTTTGGTTTGACTGTTTTCCAGTTCCAAGCATGACGATGTATCCTCGTAATCGTTTGTGGCTCAGTGATTTAGAATGCTATTCCTGTGTTCGATAGGTGGTTGGTTCAGGTCTGTCATCATTTGAACACGGTCCTCGACCCCAAGTGCACCAGGGACTGGCTGGGCCTGTCTTCTCAATTCTGTCGCTTAAGCTGAAAGTGTCTGCTAACTATGACATTTATTGTTTTGACAGCTCACTGGGCAGAAGCCTTCAGCCACAAAATGGTGGATAAGAGGGGCTTCATGATTTCAGGAACACGCACGGTGTCTGTGCAAATGATGCATCGTACAGGTACAAAATTCACTTTCTAACCAGTATGTATTCTCAGAAATGTATATTGAAATTTTTTTGAATCGTTTATTTTCCCAAAAGATTTTACAGATATTTAGAAGATGAGCCCAATCAGCTACAATTTCTGGAAATCCCATTGGGCAAGATGCAAAGCAGCCTTTTGATCCTTATGCCATTCCACATGGAGCCCCTGGAAAAGGTGCTGACCAAGGAGAACATTTACAGGTGGTCGGACCAGCTAAAAGAACAAGCTGTGGCTGTGTCCCTGCCTGAAGCTGATGTGGGGAGCATTCATGAACTACAGGTAAATAAGCACAAGATGTCGGATTAGTTGAGATAAGTAACCAATTGCCAGTATTCCGCATTTTCAGGTGATTGTCAATTCTAGCATTTCTGATTTTGAATATAATTGATTTTATAAATTGCATTAGACATAAGCAAGCAATTATTATGAAATGCTGTCCTTGCAGAAATACCTGAAACAACTTGGATTAGTGGAGGCTGTGGACAAATCTAAAGCAGATTTCTCAGGAAAAACAGGAAAACCAGACTTGCCCCTTTCACATTTCCTTCATGCCGCTGGTTGTGAGATACAAACCGGAGGCAATGAATTTGATGAGAATATATTTGGTCGAGAAGAGCTTAAAACACCAAAACTTTTTTATGCAGACCATCCCTTCATTTTCTTTGTGCAAGACACGAAAACCAACTCGATTCTTTTCTTGGGTAGACTTCTAAACCCCCGAAATGGTGGAAATCATGATGAATTATGAAATAGCAAACCATTTTGAATCATAAACCCACAAGAAACCAAGCGAACAGTAACATGACCAAACAGGTCAATAATGTTAAGAATGCTGCAAACAGCCAGACATACAGGATGTGCAGCCCCCCCCCCCCCCGAACATGCAGGAAGTGCTGCTCCAGCCTTTGGCTACATTTTCTCAAAATCGTTGTAAAATTAAGCTGCAATATAGCAATCATTTTACAAGGAGATGGTGAGTATTTATATTTGTAAATGCAATCTTCAGCAGATTAAAATTGTTTTTTAATTTTTGGTTTGCGTGTTGTTTTTCAGGTAAATTTTGGTGATGCAGCACATTAATAAACAAAAGTTCATACTGTCGTTATGCAAACCAAGCTACCACACAATATGTATCGTGAAGGTACTGCAAATGTGGTCTTTAAAAATTAGTGCTACACAGTTTTCAAAAATCACGCTTAACCAAATTTATGGCTTTGCTTAAATTTTAAACCAAAAATAAGTAACACTGTTACCCTTTTATTCCAAGAAACAATGTAAATACAAATGACCAAAATATGTAACAGGAAAAAAGTCATTAGCATATTTCAGCAAAAGGAAACAATCCACATACAAAATTATACTTCATACAGGAATTAGAACCCAGATTGCAGATTTCAGTTTTATCACATAAGAAAAGCTTTTCTGGCTGAAAACCTTCCGCAAAGCATTCACATAAGTAATGTTAACAATTTACTGGACATATATATATTTTTTATTGTAGTTCACCATGTTTTTTCACTGAATTATTTACTTATTGGTAATGAACAAAACCAGGCATTCATAACAGTTGGTGAGGTTTCAAATATTCAAAGGTGTATTTGTATAATCGTTTAATTTTATTTTCCGTTTTAATTGGACAGGCTCAGACTTTCATGACTCCACTGAAAGCATGAAATTCGAATCGGTCTTTCCTTCAAGGACAGTGTGAAAATAACCACTCCTAATACGCAACTTAAGCTACTCTGATGAATAGCTATATAAAAACAGATTTCAAAAAATAACTAGATCACGTAGTGGTATTGTTACAATTTCGACCATTGTTGCAAGTGCGTATGCAGATAAATAGATTTTTATTTCTCTCTAATGAATAATACTTCTATCTTCTGGCATACCAATAAAGTTGTTTTTACAGTATGTGGCACTGCAAAATTTCGGTTTCAAGAACAACTCACAAATGGTGGTGCTACTTCAACACAAGAACAATAAATATCACTAGACTATCATTCCCATGGACATGCAAATAAAAGTATTTACCAAATGTGTTTATGTTTTAGCCCCAGAAAAGCAAATGGGAAATTCTAAACACCTGGCCAATGATCAGATTCCGTTAAAAGGTAACTAGTTTGAGCAGCCACAATTATACGAACTGAAGGTTTGGCAGTACCTTCCATTCTGGCTGCTTGCCCACCTCATCATGGGCAAATATAATTTTCCCAATTAAGTATTTAAAATAGTTTATTAATTGGTTCAACAAACCACTTATAGCTTGCCGCTGCAGATTTTGGCTGTAGCTGAATCAGCCCATGTTTTTGCGATTCCCGTATCCTCTACGATGCGTGTCTTTCCAATTGTCCCAGTCCCGAGCCTTCTGCAAGGCCTCTTCATCATCATTCTCTATCTGTCGTTCTTTCTCCTCCTTCTCTCGCTCTTCACTGTCAATATCAGCTTTGAGAAAGGCTTGCAGAATTAGTTTTCATCTTAATTAACACAAAGTCATGTACAAATAACTAGGAGGTAGACCGAAAGTACCTGCACTGCGTGGAATGCCCTGATCAGGAAGAGCTCCACGTTTCCTGTGCTGTTCATACCAGTCATCGACGGTCATCGTGGGTAGGCTGGGATAGCCTGCACCGAAGACTCTGAAAATATTTTTAGTTCAAACTTTAAAATACAGTATTATTTAATCTCTACATTTAGCACCGATACATTTGTGTATTTGCCTACCGAGCTTGAACAGCATCTTTAGTCAGGATGAAGGGTTTCATGCGAGGTCTCTGATGGGACTGTAATGGTTCTGCTGTGCCCTAGAAGGGGTAAGACGTCGTAATTTAATTACATGTAGTTTAACTCCATGGGAACATGTATGCATATAAAATCACTGTCATCATACCATTCCTTGTGGAACTTTTTCTTGTTTCAGAAAATCCATTTGCTTCAGAATCTCAATTTCCTGGTCAATGCTTTCAATTTCCTCCAATGCAATAGTTATCCACTTCCGTAGATTGAGAATGTAAAAGTCGCGAACCATTTCATCATCAGCGTGACCGCTCTCCACTGCAGACTTGATCTCTGACAGTTTGGCTTCTGTTTCTTTCTTTTGTTTATATCTAGGGGAGGTTATAATAACACAAAAGTTATGATGACATATATATATATAACGAGGTAATCATCATGCACCAGGAGTCATCCTTCAATGCCACAGCTTTAGGAAAGAATCAATCATTATATCAAAATTGTATGATTTTTATTTAAAAATTCATAAATTTAAAGACAATTGCTATCGCATTTCCTTTGTAAATTTAGCAATTCACATTTTTAATATTTTGATAAATTAATTAGGTCTTAGTTGCTACTGCATCATCACAATGCTGTTATGACTATGTTGGCTTGTATGTACTTGATCCCTTAAGTACAATATTCAAAACGTGAAGATGTGAATCATAAAAACCTTTCGATTTTAGCCTGTCTCTGTGTTGCCATGGCAATCAAATTCGGAGGCTGTATTGTAGGTGCCGATATCGGTCCTTTTCCCTCTTCTTCCAATGAGTCTGCAGAATTATCGTTTGTTTTGGGTAGTTCAAACTTCACGATATTGTAGTCTTTGCACCTTCTCAAGAAATCTAAAAAGTAAACCTTTGCTTTCTGCACTTGCTCCAGGCGTTTCGCTAGGTTGACTTGTTTCATTGTAAGGGCCCCGAGAAGAGCAGGTAACATCAAATACTTGAGATCTGTGGTTGCAATTTCCTCCAGTTCTTCATTTCGACTGGAAAAAAAAGGAAAATAATGAAATGCTTACGCAGTGAACGTTAAGATTATAGTATTAGACATGCTATTTATTTTAAGTCACCAATTTGAAAACTGTTACCTTCACTGTCACCAATGCTAATATACTTCTCCCACATATGTGCAGCCCATATAACCAGTTAAATGTACTTGTCAAAACCCACATGCACTCAGCGTCCCGAAGTGCCCCTAAGTGAAATAAATTGTAGAGTGAAAACTAAGCTGAAACGTCTAAAATGACGAAAGTCTGCAAAAGTTACCTGAATAAGTCGAGTTGGGCTACCATGCGTGTTACCTCTTCCAACAGCTGAATCCCACGCTTAACTTTAACCTGGACCGAGTTTGATCCGGTCGGCTGGTTTGTGGTGTCCACTTCTTCAAATAATTTCCACCCGCGATCCAGCATTTCAGGAACTTTCTGTGATTCCAAGTCCGTATTTTGAATTTCACTACACTCTTCCGCAGCAGCCATTTTCATGCGTCAAATTCTTAACACACAGACTGTCCGACTTCGGCTTCCGTACCTTCCGGATACAATTTTGCTGTTGTTGTTGCTACCTGATCAACAGTACGCATGTGCACCATTATTGCGCATGCGTAAATTGCATCATATTTTACGACGCTGCTCGATTTGCAACTCTCGTATGTATTATTTCACGACTTTATGTCAGTTTCATGTTCTTTGCGGATCAGGTGGAGCTGGAGTTTCTGTATAGTGAGGTCATTCATACTATGTTTCGCCATTGTTTTCAAAATACGTGAAGGTTTTATTAGTTTAATTTAGTTAACCAATGGCACGGTGTGTTACGTTAAAACTCAGCGCCGAAATATATGTCAGAGGAGGACAATAGGTTTCCCATAATGGAAGACCACGATAAGATTAAACTTGTGATCCCAGGATGGAAATTTTATAGGAAATTCTAGCAAGGTACGTAGAGCACAGACTAGCATGCATTTAGTAGCAAACGGACAAGGTGCAAAGACACTGTACACAGTGCAGTGAAGTTAACGCATCACAAACAAAGTAAAAGTAAAATGTTATACAGTATTAATGAAGATGATAGATACATCTTATGATTGCGCGGGGACGCATCATCAGTGATGGGACCTGGGCTCATCGGGGGTTTGGGGTCTTTCAGCGTCAGAGCAGCATTCACCCACGCTTCCGGCCTCTTAGGCAGATAAATATTAAGAAAAAAATAAAATAGTAATAATTTAGCGAATGGTAATGTGCAGTGAAATTGTTTTGATTTGTAAGATGCTGAATAATATTAGACTAATTGTGGAATTAATTGTTTTATATTGCTCGGTAATATTAGATTAATTGTGGAATTATTTGATTCATAGTCATACGCAATTCCTGCACAATTCAGTTGGGGCTTCTTATTTTTTTCTTATTATATTTATGTATCAAGTAACATTTATGTATGAATTCTGAGGCAGTAACAGTATTTTTTTCTTGGCTACCAGCATTAACAAAACCATGTCATTGTTCCATGTTACAAAATGTTGGTTTATGTTTCTGACACTTGAGTTTTCTGCATTCAACTTAGAATATGAATGTAGATGTGTCAAATGCAAGTTTTTTGTTTGAGACTAAATTTTGGTTTTATTTACTTATAAATAAAATGATTAGTAAAGTTCATATAAAGTCATTTTTGAATTAGTGTAATGTTTCATATTACAGCCTTTTAAATCTGTCCTTAAAGCAGCATGTTCAAACCTATTGTCAAGTTCTACAGATGTTTCCTTATGGAATCTAGAGATGTGTGTTTTACCCTTCGATGCCAGTCTTCCTTCCTGATTTTTTTCAATAGCTAGAAACACTCCTGATGAGTATAATTGTTACAGTGCTTAATGTAGCACACAAATACAAATCTGAAATATTCTTCTCTCATTGTCAAACAGGCACCAAAGAACGAAGTGTAGAAGATTGCTCCACAGCTGAAGAAGGCTTAGTCAATGAAAGAGATCTTCTAGAGGACCACCTCAGAAATATGTTTGAGGGGCTTGTCCACATTGCTACATTCATTTAAAAATTCAGACATAAGTTTCCATTGTCAGCTTTTGTCCATTCTACCTTTAAGTTTTCAGCCCCCAAAATCGGAGCCCCCTTCAGAGCCATATACTTCTGAAAACTATGTTTTAGCTTTGCAGTGTGGATGAATGACTTTTGAAAAGCACAGACTCTAAAAGCACCCTAATTGGTCCGTACTTATCACATGGCCCTTCCTTGATTTGATCCCACGAGTTACACCCTGATTGGTTACCTGATCACCCTACACAGAAGTATACAGTATTCCAACATGGCAGATATGGAGGAGCTGCTTCCAGTGGCACTTTCCCTGTTATTGACCTGTATACAGCTAAATAGCATGTTACACATTGTGAGTGCTGCATATTTGCGCAAAAAGAAACTAATTTACCGGTCACTGTTGTTCAGCAAAGAAACTCGTTACCGGCAGCGTCACAATCCCTTCAAGGAGCGCCAGTTTTGGGTAAAACCAGGACGGAGCAGTGCTTGGTGGGACAATTTTGTAAATGAATCTGTGGTTCCTGAAGAATGGCAAGAAAATTTTAGAATGTCTCGAACAGCTTTGCTCATTCTCAGTGAAAAACTGCGTCCTAATATCGAAGGAAAGAAAACGCAAATGAGATCGCCTGTGGACGTAGTCAAAAAGGTCGCTTGTACCCTGTACTATTTGGCTGATGAAGGACAGCTCCGGGAAACTGCCAACGCATTTGGGTTGTCTCGGCAAGTTGTTTCGAAAATTGTTAGACAGGTCTGCAAGGCAGTTACCCTTTCCTTGGGTCCTGATTACATCAAAACACCGAGAACGGAGGCAGAAGTTAGGGATGCTGCTGCCAACTTTTACAGATGTCATGGAATGCCACAGTGCTTAGGAGCAATAGACTGCACACACATTGAAATCAAACAACCGTCGGCCAAATCCACAGACTACATGAACCAAAAGGGTAGGCATTCATTGAATGTGCAAGCACTGTGTGATTACAAGTACTGTTTCATGGACGTCGTTGTGAAATGGCCCGGTAGTGTTCAAGACGCTCGAATATTTTTGAATTCAAAATTAAGTGAAGATTTAAAGGATGGAAGCATTCCCTCTTGCTCAACAGAACTGGTGGAGGGTGAAGAGGCTGTTCCCATTTTTCTTTTGGGTGATGCAGCATATCCCCTGTTTCCATACCTCATGAAAGACTACCCAAATGGCGGTGCTACCCCACAGGAGCAATCTTTTGGTCAGTCCCTTTGTGGGGCTCGCATGGTGATTGAATGTGCGTTTGGGCATTTGAAGGCACGGTTTTCAGTACTGAGGAGACCGATGGATATAAATATGCAGGACCTTCCATTCGTTATTTATGCTTGTTTTGTTTTGCACAACTACTGTGAAACTCAAAAAGAAATGATACCTGAACAAGACATAAGTGCAGCTATTAAATATGACAGACATATCCAGCCACCCACTAAGTGGGATAATATTAGGAAGGACTGCCATGAAACTGAGGGGAAGAGAGTGAGACGTGTGTTAACCACATTTCTTAACCCATGATGTTTCACATCTAAACCACTGTCTGCTTTTGCTGTAATTTTTGCCGAAATAAATAGTTCTATTCACTATACATTTATTGTAATATGTTTGACACTTATCTGAAATGAAACTGAGGGAGAAGAGTGAAACATCATAAATGAATTGCGCCTGAGTAGGTGATATTTACTTATCCTTTTTCATCAATGTACCCATGCCCAATGTAGGCTAATAGCTATATCAGATACGTTTTATTCATTTCAATGTGGATGGAAATATGTAAAATGAAGAGAAAACGCTTGTGTGGATGGAGATCGTTTTCATTTGAAAATGTTTTTATAATAATAATAATCCTTCATTTACCATTTACACAAGTACATTGGGAAGGTGAAGAGAAGGATTCCAATCTTGCTCTCCATAGCTTGGGTGGTCACAGTACAAGATCAGCCAACATGTGGTGCCCCTGCAGATGTGGGGGGGGAGGGGGGCGGTAGGGGCCTGGCTGAAGGGCCCACATAAGTGTTACTGTTCTGCTGAGGTTAGGGCTTGAACTGGCAACCTTCTGATCATGGGCACATAAGCTTAGCCTAATGAGGCACTTACCCCCCCAATTTTAAATAAAATGTAGCAGTGTAGGCATAACTTAGAGAAGATAAATCATTCCAGGCATCCATGTTCCCCTTTCGTGCTGTATGAGAAGATTAATTACTATAGACAATAGCCTAGGGAAATTCAGTCCCTCCCTGTCCCTGACTTATTTTCTCCTTTTACTTCACTTGCTCCAAGTCAGACACTGATTTAAGCATGTCAAACCGAAGAAAATTAGCCTAGGTATCTAGGCTAGACCGTTTTTAACAAGTGCATTTGTACGGTGTACACGCGTGTTTTTAAGGTGTGTTTTTTTAACCGTGTTCAGAAGGTAAAAATGCCGCAACACGGAGACGTACGGAGACTAAAAATGGCGCGCAGACACAGTATCCGGTCTCGCGGCATCGCACGCATTCACCCTGACGCGCGCTTGACGAGTAGCTTTTTAGATTTGGCGCTAACGTATGATCTGCTCGGTTGAAGTTCCGTTTGCATTCGCCTACAGAATACTCACTTAATTTGAACTATAAGAAGTATACTGTTAAATAACACGGTAAAGGGATATACAGTAAAATGTCGATAGAAGGGTATCCAGTCACTAAAGTGTGTCTTATTTACAAAATTATGGTTTTGGAAAATGTCCGTTATAGATTGGAGGAAGAGCTCCGGATTTTCACGAAAAAGGTAGGTTAAAGTTCCACATGAAAAGATGCAAGTTAAAAAGTTAGGGTTAGAGTCTTACGGGTTTTGGGGGGCTATTGATTAGCACTACGGTAGCCTTACTCGACAAAGTAGTTCAACTCGTTTCAGATCAGCGACCAATCGGTCATTTAGAGACAGGCATGCATTCTACGGCAGGGATGCCTGTTTCGGCATAACACCGGCGTTAGCATGTCTGTGAGCGCGAGGCGGTTTGCAGTTCGACTCTGTTTATCCGTGTAAGTTAAACTTTTAGAAGCCTGTTTGTGTTTGTTCGCATCCCCTGACTCCGGATTTAAGCTATAGGCCATGTTCGGGCAAGTTCTTCGGTTAATAAAGGGTTTATTGTTGTCTACAAATTTGTCGTTGCTCGGGCGCCAATGGAGTGTTTTTAAAAATGAGTCATACTTTCAACAATATACTTGTAGTGTGAATTTTCCTGCTTTTTCTGTTGATGGTTTTAAGCTAAATTTTCGTTACAGGCAAGTGAAGATGTACAGAGTTTCTTGAGATCCGCTAAAGAAAGCTCTAGGATGGATGGAGTTAAGCTTCTGAATGAATTGGATGTGAAATGTACCGTCATTGAGAGGCTTACTGGGTTATTTCGTCAACTGATTGCCGGTAAAGTGCGAAATTATATCGGAGAAATGTATAACATATCGTAGCACAAATTATCAAAAGAAACTAAAAATTACTTCTGGATTTGGCACTGACTGGAAAAATTGTTGAATAGCCAACCTTCAATCGTCGAGTGGTAATTGACAGCCATAACTGAAGTTTAGTTTGCCATGAATAATTAAGTCGTGTTTTTGTTACACCTTGCAGAGCCAGAAGATCGTTCACTGATTGCTAATCAGCCGAATAATCATCTGCATGGGCCAGTACTGAAATGGGGCAGAAATGTAATGATTTCCAGCATTTTGAAGTTTGGACCAATGCTCCACAATGTTGTATTGGCCACCTCTATTACTAATGCAGTACAGACTCTTGGAGCTGCTCTCACCATACAGCAAATTCAGACAGTCTTTACCTCTTTAATGTCGCAAGCACAAGTGCAGATACCTAATGCACTTCAGTACAATCAGACAAAGGACAATCAGCCTTCGAGTGATAACTGTCAGGATCAGTCACGTTCAAGAATTCCAGTGAGACATCACAGCCGTGGTGTTACTTTGGGAACTCCAGCAACACAATCAACAGGAAAACAATTTGAAAAGCCCCTTCATGGTGTGACCTCATGTTTACAGAATCAGGAGCTGGGAACTGATGTTACCATACAACATCAGAAGCAGACCTCATCACAGTTGATACAGTTCTTGCAAACCAAATGTAGAAGCGATTTGTTGACCTGTTTTCCCGGAAGGGTTGAGCCGAGTGTTGACAGTGCCACACATGACGACATGTCTCCTTCGATAATAGAAGGGACTCCATCTGAAGTGAAAGGCAAGCCTGTCTATGATAATCTGTACCAAGGAACAAATGGCTTGCTAATTGCTACTTCTGCCCCAGTATTCGAGGTGAAGGAAGACTATGTTGATGGTGCATTGAGGTGCACTTATATTGTTTCCACAAAGTATGAATTGTGGGATATTGGTGATATATTCATAGATGAAAACCTTATTTCGTCAAGGCGTTCTCAGCAAGTAGATGTGTTGGGCTCAACTTCAGGGGCCTGTACAGAAACCAAAGAGGAAGCTTCCAGTGTTCAAAGGCATATCACTAGTGGAGTTGGGGCTTTAGGCCCAACGGGGCAAGATGACAATCTGGCAATATCTAAGGTTGGAAAAAAGGTCCCAGTGTTCCAGGTTCGAAAGTATGAGGAAATGGCGGTTACAGTGACCCATGTTGTTAGCCCTAGTAACTTTTTCATCCAGCTTGTGGGCCCACAACTGCAACAGCTCTCCCTAGCTATTGAGTAAGTGTTTGTTTTTTGAAAATGTGTCATTAATAAACATGAAGTATTATAGTATTAAGGTAACAAAATTGTTGTTTAGAATATAATTAGAACTTTATAGAACTTGATTACGTTTTCACACAAAAATGTATGCTATTTTTTTCCCCCAAGTACCCACATTCTGCGGGTTTTCCAGGTCTATTTTAATTACTGGAAGCTGGCAGAGTGCTCGGAATAAATAATCAACTAGAATTCTGTTTACTTGGTGATCCAATTAAGGATATCAGATTTTAGGTACATATCCTGGACCTTTTCACTTTTCCTTGAGCAAACTGCTTAATCAGTTGTGCTTTAGTCGAATATTCAGATATCATTTGTACATTGCTCTGAAACATGTTAACCATGCTTTGAGCTCATTACTGGCTGTAAGTGCTACAGCTCTCATTATATGTTTGTATTTTGGTTGTTTGCCTGGCAGTTTGCACTGCAGTCGCTCTTTTTCTGAGATGGATTGTATTCCGGATATTGGAACCTATGTTCTGGGATGGTTTCCAAGGCAGAAGATGTGGTGCCGTGGTCAGGTGATTAAGATAAATGGCATGAGAGGAGGTAAGCTTTTAGCCTCATTATTCAATTATTGTTTTAAATACTTTGAAAGCCATTTTGTAAGCTATCGCCCTTTTTACGTGGTCCTCCCTATTCTTAGCTGAAAATTGTCATCGCTTTCAGGAGCTTCAGTGAATCTGGCGAAGGCAGGTGGTGTGCAAAATATCAACCTTGAGGTCAGAAGGATTGACTATGGCGACGTAGCTTGTATCCCTTTGCAGAATATAAAAGAACTTGATGATTTGGCAGCTACTTTACCTGAACAAGCCCTGCAGGTTGCTTTGGCAAATGTAAGGGAATAGTTATTTTTGAAATATATATTCCATACTTGATTGAGTTTTGTTCTTATTTGCCACTATTTATATTTTTTAGTCTAATATTTTACTCTTATTTTACTAATGTATATTCTGTGTTGTCGTTTAATATATGCACCAATACTGCCAAGGCAAATTCAGGTGTACCTGGCCAATAAAGTAAATTATGATTCTGATCTGTCTTGTATGTGGGATTGTTTTTTTATTTCAACAAGGTTCTGATTATGAATACAGGTTTCTCCAGTTAAGGGTCAAGACTGGACTACAGAGGCAGTGTGCTGGTTTAAAGACAAAGTACATAATAGGACCCTGTTTGCAAGGCTGTTTCCTCAGGAGCCGAAAGTGATGGTGGAGCTCTTCTTGGAGAAGGGAAAGATTGGAGGCATGAGGTTTGTTTGCTTGGGAATTTATTTTATTGCAAAATGTATATTTTTGCAGTAAAATGCCGAATGATATTTCTGTTTGGGAAGTTTTCAGAATCTTTGGAATAAAAATAGGGATTATCATTAATAAGAATTTGTTGACATAAAATATTCATATATCTAATATAGACCAAAAATAAGAGAACAAATACTATTAAAGGGGGTATATGTTTATCCATGATATTTCTAAGATAATGTGTTCCATTTATAGTTCACATTTATCCAAAAATTAATGTATAAATTAGTGAGGGTTAACGCTGTACAAGCTATTCATGTTGTGTATGTACATTTTTAAACGTATGGCTGTAGAGGCAAAGAATGACCTTTAAGGATGCTTAGTGGAGGGCAGATGCCTCTGTGGATTGTGTTTAAAAAAACATATAATGCATGACTTGAAATACATTAATTCATTAGCAGTCATTCATTCATCTATACCCACTTCATTTTAATAACTTTTTTTCAGGAGAAGCGCTTCTCTGTCGACAAGATTGGCCCTATGTGGACATGCCAATCATTCAATAATAAGCCTAAACTTGAGGAAAAGTAAGTATTTTCCATTCATCCATCCATCTTCCAATCATTTACCCTTGCCAGTGTTGCTGGGAGACCTGGCAGTTTGCCCTGGCACTGTGCCAGGCATGTGGGCCTTCAGGCTGGGCTGCACTGTGGATAGGCTGCCAGTTTGTTTTATGTTTTGTTGTTTTTCGTCACTTTGCACTTTTTTTTTTTTACACAGTGATTTTCATTTTATGGCATGACAATATTCACTGTAGAATCGTAGAGTGAAGATTATTTTATCTCCTTGATCTTATAACTGTTTTGCTTGATAGGACATTCAAATTAACCGTTTTGCTGTTCCAAGAAAATGTGAGAAGGTCTTTAAGAATTGAATGGGCACCACTGATGGTTGACACTGTGTGTGTGCCCTGCAGTGAGCTGGCATTCTGTGCAGTGCGTCCCCCAGGCCTCCGGTCTGTACTGACTGGCACAGGCTACAGCATCTCACTGTAGCACTGCATGTGTGGGATATGTGCTTAAAGCTGTTTCAGACAGTCAGCAGCACCTACACTGTGTCTGTGCTCTGCAGTGAGCTGGCATCCTGTTCAGTGTTTCTGAATCATGACTCCTTGTATTTAGCTTGCATGTAGTATCCATTTTGCATGTTTCCTCTGTGTATCTGTTGTCTTCTGTACTGTAGGCTAATTGGCATCTCTAAATTGCCCATAATTTATGATTTTGTGTGTGCGTGTGAAGACATTTCCTACAATATGATTAAAAACCTTTAACTTTTAAAACCCTGGGGACATTTTTTTTTGGTCACCAAAAGGATAACTTCAGTTTTATAAAGGGCAATCAAAATGCAGAAAATGCCAGTGTGAATGTAATCAAAAACTTGAAAATGCCAGAAGTCTTGTGTTTTGTTTGGTTACTTATAGTTAATATTCAGGCTGGGTTAGGGTTATGGTTGTCATGGATGGGATTAGGGTTATGCCTATAGAAATGAATGCAGAGTCCCCACAATGATAGGAATATATGAACTGTGCACGTATGTGTATATGCTTGCGTGTGTACACACATGTGTACGTGTGTGTGCATGCATGTGTGTATGTACGTGTGTGTGTTTGTATGTGTGTGTACGCGTCCTGTGATGGACTGGTATCCCATCCAGGGTGCACCATGGCTTCATGCCCCAGTGTGACTGACCATGATAAGTGGTCAGAAGATGGATGGATAGTTCTGCAACAGCTAAATAAAATAAAACAAGCAAAAAAAAATGGACATAACTTTGATTTGCAGGTTAAAGGCCCTGGTTATAATGGGTGGATAGATAGCTGTAGTTAATGAGGATAAGCCAAGTGATCTGTAAATAGTAATATGCTGTGTTGTATGACTCTTATCACTGTTACAGGCCTCAATGATGGACGAGACAAGAATGTCCAGAGTGAAGTTGCCTAGGTTCTCAATCGGAGATCAGGGTTGTAAAATACAGCAACACTGAGATGAGTGTGACAGAGATCCAGGTACAGGGAAAAAAATTATCTTATGTAAGGCAGCAACGTACCGTAAATCTTTTTTTTTTGTATGCACTCTGCAGTATAGTTCAGGTCGTGCTGAGCTGCTGCTCAATCAGTATGTTTTTCCTTCTTTCTAAGTTAACTGATTGATTTTGTGCTGTTTGCTGATTCAAATAAGATAAAAATGAATATATAAATGCATGTTTAAAGTTAATCCAGACTTCTTGTTGAGGAATGCATGTCATTTTGTAAAGATTAATAAAGATCCTTACATAAATGTTGGTCCATAAAGTCAGTTTTAAATAAACATTTGCTGTTTGTAATGCCTGAACATTTAATTTATGAGGGTACTTTTGCCATGTTCAGATTCTGATATATGAAGTAGGGGTGCACCAATCCAATATCCTATTAGGTAATCCATTCAAGCGGAACACTAATGATGCCGCGCAGTGACTCCCGCCTAGTCCTTATCTAACTGAAGAGTTCCTCAGGATGATAAATTCTGAAATTTGTCTTTAAATTACTTACTACGTAGCTCAAAATTGCAGAACACTGCACAATATAACTAAATATCCTAAGTTTCACTCTTGAAAGAGAATGTTTTTTAGCGAAATGTGGAGTGATTAAAGTGTCGCTATGGAATATGTTCAGTAGATACAACCTTTAAAATAGGGGTTCTCGATGTTTTAATGACTGGATCAGCACATGTGAAATATTTTGTGGACTGGAGGGTTACACTTGGGGGGGGGGGGGGGGGGTCCTTATGACAACAAAGTGTCATACAAAGTCTACAAAGTGTCCATCCAACCAGAAGATAACCAAGCACACAACCCTGCAGCAGCTAACATTGGGAGTAGAATGGGTCTGACACAGGGGTCCAGTGATGTGGCCAGGTGTCACCAGGGCTTTAGGATGCCCCCCCCCCCCCAAAACAAATTCCACCACAGTGCACAACAAAATGTGTCCTCTGCATGTAACCTATATGTGACAGAGCAGGGGGAAGCTAATTCAGCACCCAGGAAGCAGTACCTTACTGAGTGGTGCCTTGCTGGTCAGGGACTCGAACCTGCAATCTTTCAGTTACAAGGGTGCTTCCCTAACCATTAAGCCACCACTGCCCACACTTTAAATGGTCTGTTCTCTTTTGTTTTCATTAAAGTCAGGACCACCCCCCCCCCCCGTTTCACAAATCTCCAGTGACACTCCTGGGAAGTGACCTTTCCAGCAAATCATTCTGTTCAATTTCTGGCCCAACGGAGCAAATCAAGATGTCTGCCCCAGTGGAGTGAAATGAAAATGTCAATGCAGTTGATGGAAGCAGGATCTCTCTCTGTATTTCTTTGTTGCACAAAATAGCATGTAAATATGACAAAATCATAATGCGTGTAGAATGGAAGATCACAGCAGTATAGATTTGTAGCTGTTTCTGTACAAAACAGTTTTTTGTTTGGAAAAGGGACAGATTCCCTGCAGCTAAATTGCCCCAAAACTGCCTTGCTTGCTAAAAAATGCTGCCGTTTTGACGTTATTTCCTTGTTTCGTCTTATTTCTATAGTGAACTGCAGTGAGCTCTGTCATTTTTCCATTTCTGGGTCTCTTCCGTTTTAGCGTTCTGTTCTCCTGGGTTAGAGGAAATGTTATATGGTTGCTGGGAACTCCATTAGCCCCGGACAGCTGGACCGAATGCAGTTTGGACACCTTCATCGTAACTCAGGTTTGAGACACTCAGGGGTGCATAGGTTCCTTATGCTTATTTATGTAATACTGTTAACATAAAATATATCAATGTGTATTACAGTTTTATATAACTGCTCACAAGCATTTTTCCATACCTAGTTCTCTTTTGCAAAACATTTCATACAGAACTACAACTGTACATGCAACTGTTAACTCATTTCTTGTCCAAAACTCACCAGCCAAAAGCCTCCAAATGTATCAAAATTATTCTATCCAAGAGCTAGAGTTCTTCTAGTAACGCACCCATTTTCCTTCAGAACACCATTGCCTAAAAATATTAATGTACATTTTTATTTAATTTTGATCTCAAAGGTACAGTAGGGCACTGATGTTTCATATAACTGCATCTACATCACACATGTTTTGGCATGGAAATGGTGAAATACTGTAACTGCCTCATATAATCACACGTTTGCACGTTTGGCCACACCTTGGTCTTCCGTGGAGGTCGTCCAAGACAGGAGATAATTGAAGTGATAGAACAAAAACAATTGTGTATTAGCAGTGCTCTAGAGGATCGCTTTGCTGTATTGCAGCAGAAACTGGTAGAATGTGAAGTATATCTTGCATGTCAGTTATCTTGTAGTTCTGGGTAAACCCACACGCCAGCCTGTCTCTCTAACAGCCCATGACTTAAAACATGGCTGGTTATAGTTGCAGTAATTTCACCTGAGATATTACACTCCCTTCATGCTGAGAGGCACCATGTCTCAGTTCTCCTCCTCTTTTCCTTCCTCTTCCTCCTGCTGGAACAAAATTGTTCTGAATTTGTCATTTTTTAATACATAATAACCTGACAGTCTCTGTGTTACAATGACGTGAGAGTGCTTTGTGTTTGGTGCAGCATGGTGATGCAGTGGCTGGCATGGTTACATTGTATCTCTGATGATCAGGGTTCAAGACTCCGTGTGATTGGAGTTTGCATGTTCTCTGTCTTGCCCTGGGAGTTCCCCATATAGTCCAAAACATACTAAGGTTCTGAATGGTATGTGAGTGTGCCCTGTGATGGGGTGGTGCCCCCTCCTGGGTTGTTCTCTCTGCAGAGACGGTAACCATTTCTCTGTTAGACCCTTCAGTAAGGAACTTAACCTCAGGTACTACAGGGACACAGTGTGTCTCTGATCCCTGGTTGTTGCTTGTACATCATTTTGGACGAAACATCTGCTAAATAAATATTAGCATATGTTGGAATTTGCTGTCCGCCTGAATGATACTGGCCATTCTAAGCTGTGACGATTTATTTATTTCAAGCAGAGCACTGTGGTAACAACGCAGTGCACATAAACTGTAACCCCTCCCTCTGCCGTAAGTGATTTTGGACAAAGGCTTTAGATAGATGACTCAAGTATAAAAAGTTTACTTGTAGAAAAATATACTTTTGCATCCGATTCAGCTCAGCTAAAGATAAGGCGAAAGCTTTTAGTAAGGGTTAGTCACTGAATGCATTTTGTGTCAAAATGCTAGAAAAGATGCTGTCTACAGAGAGTGCTGGTATGCGAAGAGTCTGAAAAATTTGGGGGGGAAAACTTGATACTAAAAAAAGTAGATTTTAGATTTTTTGGAATGAGCTGTATTTCATTGGAAGAGTTCGTAGTAGGCTTTTATTCAACATACCATTTGAGGTTACCTCAGCTGCCTTATTTAGGAATTATGTTCCCATTTAGAAAATGAAGTTTTAGATATTAAATATGAATGAACTATTTAAAAAAAAATGACTGATATCCCATCCGGGGTATTCCCCTCCTGAGTACTCTGTGCTGCCTGGGACAGACTCCAGGCCTCCTGACAGACGGATGTAAATCATAACTGACATTCTACTGGGGGTGGTCCCTGGCACATTGCTATGAATGGACTCCTGTGACCCTCTGCTGGGAAAGTGGTCAGGGAAGATGCTGCTCATAGGTAGGGTGGGGCTGCAAGTAGTGCAGCTTTATGATCTGACTCATAGCAAAATCATTGCCTTTTTAAGCAGAAATATTAATGATCGTTCACAAGCCATTTGCTTATGGCTTGAAAAATCCAACATTTTGTTCTTTTTCAGCTTATTAATATTATTATTATTATTATTATTGTTGTTGTTGTTGTTGTTGTTGTTGCAAATTGCTATTCAACAACCATTGCACTGAAAATGCAAACAGCAGCATTTTCTATACTGTGGTAAATAGCAATTTTGTCCCTCAACTTGATAAAAGTAGAAAGATGAGTGGATATAATATTCTGTATAAATGGGGCTTGTTTTCTTTGGTCATGTTAACTCATCGTTAACATTTCTGAGGGATTTGCTAAATACCTGGGAAGAGGGATATTATTTACAGAGTATCATGTTTTTTCTGTCTGGTGAGGTGAAGATGTGACAATGTACCACAGTCAATCCAGCTGGTTGTTTCTGAATCAGGTGAAAACAGCTGCTAGGATTTACAAGGTTGATCAAACGATTGCATTTGTGAGTTGTGAAGAAAGGTGGCATTCCAGACATTAAGAACCCACTGGGCCCATGGTCTGACATTTTAGGGGGTTGCTTTACTAATGACTCTCTTCTCATTTGGCGTCAGACTCCAAGAAACCCCTTCACCTTACACCAATGTAACAAAAGCCCTGCTCTTTCTGTTTTTTTTTCCCCCCCATGTGGAATGACAAAGAATTCTTATATATGTGATATACCTCATCATAATATATGAGAATTGTCTTCACATGGCTCTTCTGAACATTTTATTTGAACAATTGAAGCACTATTAGTCCCAACAGAATCATTGCCAATTTCTCAATGTCTCCGGTTCTTTCTTTTCTTCATGAGTCTCCCCCAGATTTCATACGGTACGCATGCTAAACCCAGAGCTGCATAACCCTTTTTGGTCAGGGTGATAAAACTTTCCAAACAAAGGATCAATATGACCTCTTGCACAAGAATGTTTGTGCAGTCTACCACAACTAATCTATGAGAAAAAGAAAATGAAGGTTTAGTGTACCTTTAAAAAAGGAATGAAGCCATTGTTTCAAGGTTTCAACTTAATGCCTTCTTATGGCAAGCTGGCAGTAAAAGTTGGTGACTTGTGTAGGATTTTGGTATTCACCTCCTTTCCCTTAAACTGAGCTTAGTTTAGTCTTTGTATTTTTATAGCAACCGCTGCAGATTTAAGTGACAGAAATAGCCGTGTGTCGGAATGCCAGCAAAAACAACAAATGAAATATGACTGGCTGAGTTTTATAGATCTAAATTTGAACTAATGTGCATTTGGATTCCTCAACATTCTGACATGACAACATTTTAGAAAGTGCCATGTGGTGGGACTGAAACTCCTTGCAATCCCTTTCAGTTTGGATTTTTTATAACAGCCCCTGATAATTGATTCTAATGAAAAAACTGGTCAGTCCTTGAAATATAGTATTTTTGATGCCGTATGTGTTAAACTTTAAATCATCAGTGTTTATAGTGCAAGGCTGTTTTGTGTCATTGTTCTTGAGCCAGAACTACTTCTCTTACAATCACAAAGTAAAAGCATCATTTATTTTGGATCTGTCCAATTTTTTGCCCTTTGGGAGGTAATTAAAGGTCTAATGTTTACTCTTTTCTAAAATAGTTTACTCTATTCTATATCTATAAAAACAGAAAAGGAAATGTATCTCACCATATAAGTGCAATTAATCTTCTGGTAGATTTGGTTGGTGATTTGGGAATGTACAAAAGTTGTTAATCTCAGACCACAACTGAAAGGTGATTATTTCGATCCCTCCTTTTGGGGGTTGATGTATTTTCAGTGTGTGAACTATAGAGGTCAGCCGAAAGAGAAGCACATTCTTCTTTGCACAATATTTTAAAAACTTGCAATGTATCACAACACCACTAACTAATCATTGTCAATTACCATCACAATAACAAAATACCGCAGTGGATGGATATGTTAATTGCTAGAGCAATTTGAGTGGATATTTCAATCATCTCTCAATAAACATTTTCTAAAATTACCCTTATTTCAAGTTTTCTGCCAAAATTTTTGAAAAGTGAAATAATTCAGCTCCAAAGCTAAATAGTAATATTATCTCAAATAATAATATGGACAAGAAAGCTCAGTGTTTGCATTTCAGCACAGAGAATAATTTTGTATGATAGTAATTATATATGACATGATGTCCCAAAAGACAAAAAATATTCAAATGAATAAGGAAAAGTTGCTATACTTTATATATAGATAAAGATATAATTTGTAAATATGTGTCAAGCGATTGTGATATTTTTGGATCATAATAGTTATCTAAAGTTATTGTAACAACAGAAATGAATTGAACATGATGAATGTCTGGTGTTCCAATACACACAATGGCAGACCTGCATTTACAAGCTGAGTGTTTCATGGAAGGACTAAGTTGAAAAGTCTTCCTTCTAAAAATCATTCTGCTCCCTTTTGTTGGTTTAACTTTCCTTTTTATTTGCTAATAGATGGCATTCCTGAAAGTTTTTTTTGGCAATCTTAAAACAATGCTATCTTAACTCTGCTTTATTGAGTAACTATCCAGTCACAGTAAACTCTGGTGAAGCTGTACCCTGCTCAAAATCAAAAGGATTGCAGTCAAAATAATTTTTTAATAAAAACTCACTTCCTCGTGCAATTGTTTATTACCAAGGTCATTCGTAGAATTTGAACTAGTAACTTGCAGTAATTAGTCCACTTTTTTAACCATCTCCCAGCTTGCTCCCAGATTGTGTTTTCATAGCGCTTTTCCCCTCATAATATGTATCTTAGCATAGCTTATTAATAATCTTTTCTGCTTTATTAATAATCCAGAACTTCATGTTAAGTATGACAGTATGACCACCTCTACTCAAATGTCTGTGAGGTATTTTGTATGAATTAGACTTACCGTTACATGTTTACAACTGTGCATGGTGTTTTGGTTCCATGTTTAATGGAAGCCCTGACTTGTACAAACCAAAATCAAGACCTACATGATTCAAATTGTGTGAGATATATGTTAGACTTCAACTGAGAATCACATTTGACTGGAGTATTTTAAAGTTAAATAAAAACGTACTGAAGTGCTTGCATGCAGCACTGTTGTGAATAGTGAATTAATGTATTTTTTTGTGCAGTTGACTGCAATTTCTTTACAGTTTCTCTATACTGGTGTTTAAATAGTGAGTAGCATTTCCTCACACAGCAATGTCTGCTGCCAGAATAGTGCAATTTAACATAATTTCACTAAATAATGCACTGTACCCCACCAATATTTTTGGAGGGATTATAAGGAAGAGGGGATCAGGTTAATTTAATTTTACAGTTTTTTATTGGTCCTTACACCTGGTTGGGGGATTGAACCCATTCAGCATGGACACTGTTATTTCTCCTTCATGATTCAGAGCATAGTTAGAGACGTCTATATCCATTTTATCTCAGGGCCCTCTGAGGGAAATAGCAGCGGTGTAAATAACTATAAAATGTCAGGCTGCATCATAAATAGATTTGGAAATAGATTTGTTTAGCTTGCCAAGACACTTCAGAAGTACTTCATAATGCATTAATATCTATCCCAGTAAATATAAAAAAACACAGTTGAGTGTGTGGCTTTGCTGAAATTTTAAGCCTTACTGCGGTGCATGTAGAGTGATAGATATTTTGTTACAATTCTCTGGAATTTCAATTGTAGTCTCATTTTAAATAAGTTTGCCTAATTGTGGCAAACACTTGGTAACCCACTGAATGTTTCACATATTTTGCCGTATCATGATCCTTTTTGGCACCTCCACTGCCGTCGCAGACCTGTTTTCTGTGGAACAAACTGGACTATGACTATTTACCTACTTGAAGTATATACTGTAGCATACGATGGAAAAAATTTTTGGAGATGCTAAACATATTTGTTCTTTGCAGAAAAAGATGGAAGTGGAATGTATAACATCTTAGTAAATCTTGGAGTAGTTTTCATCCATCTGTGAATTTTCAGGAGGTGGAGAAGCAATGAAATTCTCCCAGGAGAGAGTCCTGTGTTAGCAGCAGTAATGGGATCTACAGAGTGCCAGCAATTTGAAGACACATTCTTCTTTTTTACTGCAGAAGGTCAGCAGACTGGGTCAAGTTCATTTCCCGTCCCCTTTCCAGCTTCTCTCTGCTTCTGGATAATCCCTTTTGAACAGGAACCTTCGTCTGCTTCCCTTGTACAACTTTGAATGGGTAGTGACTCTTTTAATTATAATATTTTTCTGTTGTTTATACTCTTATATATTGTGCCTAATGGTATTTTTGAATGTGAATACAAAGCAAAGTACAGCCAAAACATTTTCCTTGAACTTAATGGACATGGGAAAGGAGATTCACTGCGTATCTCTATTCTCACACCTGCTGACTGGGTGATTTGTTTTCTGCTGTGGATCTGAATGTATGGAGTCTGCGAGTTCTCTCTCTGTTTCTGGGTTTCCACTGGGCACCCAGTTTGCCTCCCACAGTCCAAAGACATGCGTTTGGGTCGCTCTCTGTCTATGATTTGTCCTGTGCATATGTGTGTCCTGCAATGGACTGGATTTCCGTCCATAGTGTCCCCTGCCTGGTCCTCTTCCTGTGTAATGTCCCTTAGCCTCAAAATGACTAAATGTGCCAGAATATGTGTTATATTTTGAAAATTGAAACAGTTTCAACACCTGTTCCATCCAGCAGTGATCCGATTGAGAAGCTTTCTAAACATATGTGAGAAAAATATGCCTAGCTTGTTGTAAATCACCCTTGGCCCTAAATACCTGTCACCTATGTGAAAGTCCTCTTCCAAAACCCCTTCAATCATTACCCCTAAGACAGTGCTTGTCAGTAATCAGTATTTTTTGTCTGTTGTCATATATTACCTTAACAGTTCTACAGAAGTTCATACAGTGATCATAAAACTCAATAGTAATGTTTTAGTAATAAAATGTAATCTTTAGCAATATCATTGAAGTGTCATTAAATTCAAAAAAGTAATTAAGAGGAATAGTTCCGATTAGGACATGTATGGTTTCTGTAAGCACTTTGTATCCCGGATCTTGCTGAATAAGTGCGACTGGGTTCGGACCGTAATATCGTGAGGTCCTAAGGCGTCCTGGGGAAGTCCTCCATCTACATGTCACCTCCTCAGTTATTTCTGCCTGAGAAAAGCCACCCAGCTCCTGGCTGTTGCGGGGGCATTTTTAACATACTTGCTGAGGGATCAGTCTAGAACGCACCACCCAAGGAGAGCAGCTCTGTTTTAAAGGGCAACATATTAAATGGGCTCAGTATTTTGGCTCTTAACAAAGTAGCAAAACTTTAATTCTCCCTGGTTCCTTGCAAAGAATTAAACTGACATATTTTGGAACAACAGCCTAACAGACTGAAAAATACCTGTTTTAATCCAAGAATCTAACTAAATTATTATAGGATGTTAAAGACAGAGTTTCTTCATAAACCATCTAGTGTTAGGAACAGAGTTTATTAGCTAAATCTGAAAAAATTTAACTGGGCGAAGCGGCACTGCTAGAAAAATAACTGCAGTAATAGATAAGTGATAATGATTACTGTGTGCTTGGAATTCAGTGCAAAAAATAATATATGCATGTATTGTTTTGTAGTCTGCATAGTCTTGAGCCTGTTATAATGTTAAGCGATAGTCTGAATTTAAATTGTCTGGGGAAATACTTACTCACCTTTTATTATAACTGGGTCTATGTTTCCGTATCAAGATTTGTGGATTTTGCCACACAGGGAAATAGTTCACTTCCAAGGTAAAATATCACACGTTAACACTGTAAGAAATATATAAGAATTGGAAAAAGAAGGCAAACTGGCTGTACCAGAGTCTTATCTTTATTGACACTGACAGGTTCATCTGACAAATACTACATTCTGACTTGCAAGCAAGTGCAATGAAGTGGAACTTTATTTAAATTTCTGTAGGCAGTTTCTAGTGAATGTTTGAATGTTATTCTGTGGCAATTATGCAAACCTCAGATCAAACCACTAAACACAAATTCATTTACCATTAGCTAATGTTATTGAAAGAAACAATAAGGTTTTATACATCTTGATACATACGAAAGCAATACTTTCTCATTTTCTTTGATTGTTCAGAACTTATTTTTGGTGTCCATTATTTGTGGCCCATTGTGATTCAGGTGGGAAAATGTGTACCAAAATATTTTTGAATATAGCTAGATTGCAAGGCTAAATTTTGCTGAGAAGGAAATGCTCCCTTCCCCTTCACTAAAACTAATTTTAAGTGTGATCTAAATGCTATTTCATTCAAGAACTGGAATATACAGAAAAATGAGGAGAACAAGTGAATTTTCTAACAATTTTCTAATTAGTTAAAAAATGTATAGGAGTTTCACACAGTACTACTATTTTTATTTATTTATTTTTTGAATGTGTAAAATGTAAATATAACTGACTGAGAAACCCTGCTAAGTAAGACTGAGAATAAAATGCATATATCTTTTGTGGGATGCAGGCATTATTCAGCCTAAGATTCCTAAAGTCCTGCTTGGAATAATAATCTGGTAAGACAACCAATCTGCTATGTAGTGTCACTTTTATTCAACAATTTAAATCCTGACCTCAAGGGCAAACAGCAACTGTTTGACAGTTGCTGTAGATAGCTCACTTCTATTCGTCCTTTGAAGGTCGTGGCCAGTCTACCGTTAACTTGTTCATTAGATTTGCTAGGAGCATATTTACACCTCAGTATTTATTTCCATTTCCAGTTCTTATTTTTATTATTAAATCTAATTAAAAATGCAGAGTTTTGAAACCTGCTACTCTTCAATATATTAACTAGAAGAGTGAATTTGGAGCACTCCCTTAATAAAAAAATTATATTGCTATTCTAAAATGATAGGTCATCAAGAAGAATATAAAAAGCTGACCGTACTTTATTGGCTTTATTAACGTTGTACTCATTAATTTAAAAATGGCCAAACAAATGTTACATAAAATGTTTTATTCAAAAATAAATATTACAATACATTTTCACAGGATATTCATGTTCAACTTAATATGCAAAATATGGAATTCCAGGAAAATTCTGTACCATGTGTCAAAGTAGCAAAAATAACACATATAGTACTATTGTAGAAAAGTAATAAATGCAACAATTGCCTCCAGGAGGCAGATTCCTGTGACTGTGCAGTGGGTTTATGTACATGCTATTTTAACTGTGATACCATTGTTTGATGTGTTTAATAACATTTCCCTTTAGAATCCTGAAAGCTGATTGAGCAATTAGCCTGGGGGAGGGGAAGAGGGAGCCCACTAGAATAGACCTCTTTGTGATTCGTGCCATTGTTACCCATTCAAGCAGCTTCCATTCAAGGGAGAAATCTTTACCTCTAAAGCTCGCACTTCTGTTGCTCCCAATCAATCACAGACCCCCCTTTTGCCCGCGTGGCCTGACAGAGCTATAACCAGTCTAAGCATAAGGGCCCGAAATCCGCCCCCGCCCGTCCCACCAAAGCTGCCTGCATCTACAGCACAGGACAGCACACATTCTTAATGGCCACTTTGCACCCATATGTCAGCAGCATTCCTTCACTCACAGAACCCCCAAAAGTTGGACCGGAAGGGGGGGGGGGGGGTTGCACCAGTCTTAGTTCAACATATAAGGAGAAGGAAATTTCGCTAGCAAAAGATATAGTGCTGTTGCGTTAATCACCATGCCTCCAGTTCGACTTTATTTACACACGTATCGCTCCAGCGTCCTTTCGCACTTCTTGCAGGTGACATAGCAGCACCAGTGGTATCTGCAGTGACACCTCTCCACCGTCTTCTCCATGTACGCATTATATCCTCGGCCGCAGCACATCAGGTGGCAGCTGTCACTGCCGTTAGACGTCTTGTTGCACTGCCTGGGTGATGAGAACACGCCTTGTTACAGCTTGTGTCATACAGTACCTACAGCTGCTACAATGGAATTCCCAGGCTTGGGGTTAACTGGCTGCTACATACATTGGTTTTCACATCATCTGATCACACAAACAATTTATTTAATCGTCCCTCTAATAGCACTAAGGTTGCTTGCAAAAAACTTATGATAAGAACTGGGTCTGTTGTGTATCACCTGAACGAAAAAATGAAAATACCTGTCATGTGTGCCCATTGAGCCGTGCTTCTCACTGTGTGCGCAGTAGTCTGGGGAACTGAGCAGGTAGACAAGCTCAGTCTCCCTCACTGGCCTGACATCCAGCTCCTTAGGCACAAGCTGTTTACGGGCCCCCATGTGTCGATGGATCACTTTGGTCGCTGCAAGGTATTTGGATTTGAGATCTGCGGCGATGTGGTTGATATCATGCAGCCCCTTCCAACATGTCTTGACCGAACAAGACCCAGATACACCGTGACACTTGCACTTAGTCTCCATGGAATCTACAAGAGACTTAAAATGGAGAAAATGTGTTATCATTATGAAGAAATGCTTTCAACCATAAAAGAAATATTTGGGGGGGGAAATCTATTAATAGTCGCTATACCTGTCTTCCAACAGCGTTGTTGTGTAGATGCATCAGCCGAAAGGCTTGAGGGCCAAATCTGCTGTTTTTCATGGGCGCATCAGAGAATGCAGAACCCATCTGAAGACCGTAGCGAAGATTGTCGCCACAGCCGCCCCATCTGAAGTCGGGTCCCGCTTGCTCCGCCGGCGCCGGCGCACAGGAGCAGCTGGGCAGCTCTCCAGAAGCGCAGGCTCGGGCGATAGAGTGGCTCACCACCGCGGCGGCTAAGGAGAATACAAAAGCCGATTCTCGCGTACCTAGGGAAACACCATGTAAGCCAAATCAGTTGTGCAAAGCATGCATATTTGCAGTTTACATGAAAAAATCTGGAAACAAAACACTTGTGAATGCAGGTTTATGTAGTAAAAATAATTCTATGCGCAACTAAAGTTTACCTTTTGCTAAATCCGGTGTGAAATGCGGCGCGCTCTCGATCGATGAGCAATTCCACCGCATGTCCTTGAATGCGTGCTGACAAGTGAGTTTGGTAAGCTTTGCTGCATGGACGATACTGTGCATCAGCTCCAGATTTCGCCGGCAGAGCTGTAACTGATCCGGGACCAGGCCATCCAAAAGCTTGCAGTGATGCGTCTGATTCCATCCAACTGAGCTACCATTTACCGTGAGTCCTCTACAAAAGGAAGCAAAGTTCTCTTCATGTCTAACCATTCAAAACCTAACTCATACAAATACCAAATCAGAGAATAAACAGTTCAGAATGATACATTTAGTAAGTAAACTAGTTAATCACACAATCCATTTAATAAAATGAATACCCATACTTACAGCCAATGGATTGCTGAGCAACGGTATATACAGAGTAATGTCAGCAAAAGTAAGTTAATGGTTTTCATTATAGTTCAGTTTGGAACTTTGTTAAAAAACCTTACAAAAATCTAGTGGATTAAAATATTGAGAATAGTATATTCCCGAGGTATGGCGAAGTTTGTTTGTAATCCAGACGAAGTGATTCCTTATCCGATTGACACACCGCCCCGGGTACAGTACACCCAGCTATAACATGTTGTGTCCCTTGTCGCCTTATATACACCCCCCCCCCAAACCACGCCCATCGACCCGAAGTAGATTAATGAAATTCTTAGGCATCGTACATTCCCCAGTCGCGAATATCAACGAGCTACATTCATAGGTAAATCGGTGGCAAAAAGAGACGCCCGAAAGACGTACTCATGTTCTGTTTGATTATATATTCAGAAAATACGAGACAAAATGGTCAATAACAGTCCATCTATACAAAATACTAAGTAGATAATAACTAGGCAACCCAATAAAATTTTTGTTTGATTCGCAGTGATTATTGCGCTAGGCTATATAACTAAGTTGATCCAAAATATCACATTTTATCAATGTATGCAAACGCCAAACATTTTAGAAAAAACAACATTCTAAAATTAAATATAATTTGCAATATCCCCTAGCAAGAATACGTCGAGCATAAAATGGTACATAAGTTATGCTTAAATACAGGTAAATAAACTGAGATCAATTACGACTGATTCGTACAATCATTTTGATTAAATTGACGATTGTTTCCTAAACTAAAAAAAGTCTAAGTGGACTAAAAAACACAGCCTTACCTGGCTCGTTGGTCTAGGGGTATGATTCTCGCTTAGGGTGCGAGAGGTCCCGGGTTCAAATCCCGGACGAGCCCTTGTGTTTTATTCTCTTACGGTTATAAAACTGTCCATAAGCAAAAAGCATTGATTTTTATCCAATTATTATTGAGAGAACATTCTGACGGGACACGCAATTGAGCAATACTATTGAACAACATAAAAACGCTAATAAGGAATAGCCGAAATATTTATTTAAAATGTTTAATATATTTAACGAATCCATAAACATATGACCTATACTACGCGCACCGTAAACCTTTGTAAATAATGGCCAAAGGGCACTGTGATATTAGTTAAATCGTTTTCTTGTTTTAATACAGCCTCTATTTCCTAAAGGCGAAAGTCAATAAACACTTGCCACGGAAAACTTTCAGACTATGGCTTTTATGCCATTGAAGGCAGTTGCTTGGGTCTTGGTAACAAATTTACAGGTGTCATAATTTGACACATCCTGTCGCCACAGTCCCGCATTCGTCAGTCGATTGTCATGCGTGGAAACCTGTTATTTTCGCACTTTCTTATTTGAGTTAGTCACCCTAAAACCACACCGCACGTTTCACCCACTGCAATAAAAAGATGTGGGCAATTTTGATTTTCTAAATATTTTCAATTCAGCCATAGAAACTACTCTTCATCCCGACGTGTGAAATTAGAATAAGTTATAATCAGGCCATTAAAAGATCAGACGGCAGATATAACGTGGTTGCAGAAAGCACAATTAAAACAGTGATTTAGTGGTTAATTAAGATTAACACATCTTAATCTACCAAAGAGGTTTCCCAGCATTACTCAGTCGTGCAACTGATTATAATAATCCAATTATCAGAAGCCAGCAATTGCGCCAATATTATTCTAAACCTAAAATGAAAAGGAAATTTTGAGTGAATTATTTTTGAAGTACAATGGCAGTGTTTACGCGGTGTTCTGCAGTTGCTTTTTTGATATTGATTTTTTTCCAGCTTGTAATGGAATTACAGAGGCTTTAGAATTATTCTTTTGTTGTATTACATTTATTACAACCAATCCATGATCATAAAACAACCCGAGAACTGGCTTTAAGAGGTATTGCCACTTGAGGGATTTTAAGTAGTTAATTATCTGCATGTGGTCTAAGATTAGTGGTTGAAAGATTTTTTCAGGGGATATCAGTGGGTCATAGTAAAGGCTTAATTTAACCTACTGTTTATCTAGTCCTCATTGTAGTCCCTTTGCCAGAGAGGGTAGCTTTTTCTTCTTAAGTATTTTTCAGAAGATTTTGAAAGGTTTTAATTATTGCCAAAATGAACTTTGTGGACTTTGACAAAATGAAAGACAAATGGCTTTTAAAAAAAAAAACTAGCAAGGGTCTAATAAGTTGTTCAGCACAAATTATGTCTTAATTTGAATTCACAATATGTTTTTATTGTAGTAAGATGACCGATGATTACTGGTAACCCTGAACCCAAAATGCCCTTTCAGTCTTAAATGTTATCTCCCAATGTTTGGCATGACAAGGAAGCATCTACTGAGACAATAATCATGGTGATGTGAAATGTCACAGTAGTTTGTACCATGCCTTCAACCCACTTGATAGCATTGAACAAAACAAGGGCAGCTTGGCTCTTTCAATGACACAATTAAACCACCTTTTGCAAAGTTAGAGAAAAGTGGGTTGTTCTTTCGTTTTCTGTTTGGAACTGAAGCTCATGCCTCATACACAAAATGCAAATAACTGAAGATCTGATCTCACCAATGTTAAACTGATGTAGCCTATGTCATACCTTAGACACTTTATCAGTCGTCATTTACCAAAAATTTCTAGAAATCTATTGCCATTTTGTGGCTTAGTACTTAAGTTAATCAATGTCATTCTTCAGTTGAGTCATAGGTTTCTCAAATTACCCAAATGAGACAAATAAATCAACCAGAAATGCTCTAAATTCTTATGGAAGATGCAGGTTTTATGGAAATCCTTAAAAAGAGCTCAGAGCCTCTGGATTATATACAGACGTCAGCTTACAGACAAAAGCCACGCTACACAAAAAGTGGCTTACCATTCAAAATTATGTAATTAGTTATATTTGTGTGGTATCATTGCTATATTTTGTATGTCCAATTATATATATGTTATTTCACAAAAATACCTTCTAAATGTGGCCACTTGGCAAAGGGGAGTGACTGAATGTCATATACCTCCGAAATGCTACATATAGAATCAAGAATATCTTTACACAGAAATAACAAGACTTCATCTGAGAAGTTTTCTAGTTCAAAACCTTAAATATCATTTAAGCTTTACAAAAAGAAAGGGCTTTTCTTAAATCCATATACAAATCCATTGTCTTCTAATTCTCATCTCAAGCACATTTAATAGTGCTTTATCTTTTTTAAATCATTTAAGTTGAAAATTAGCAACAGAGTTAAAATTGAGATGATATAAATAAGAACACATGTCAATAAATAGAACTTACGAACGATGTAGCATTAAGAAGGTTTCGAGAAACTAGGCCCTGAGCAGTATGTGAAGAACATGATCGAAATTCATGATGTTAGCAAATTGTTGATGGATGCTAATTATCCCCAGAACTGTAAGCATACTTAAAAGTTCTTTGTATTGGCATATATCACTATCCTAACAACTTGAGAAGCTTCTGTTTCTTAGGCACCTCCTAGATGAATTTCAGAGAATTCAAAAGCTGTAAGGAACCTTTCTTTGTCATTTAACTCACTAGACTGATCCTTTGTACATCACAAGCAAAACATATTTGATCTGCAACTGTTTTTTTTTTTTTTGATTGTGATAATATGTATCGACATCTCAACCTAGTGTGCATGTGTTATGTGTAGCATTCATTTCTGAAGAAGATCCATCATGTATCCGCATCCTTGGATTGGCGGTTGCTTTAAATGTTGAGGGTGTTTATTTGACTGAAACTTCCCAATACAAGGTTTCTTTCTTGTTAGAACTGTTACAGATCAAGTAGAGTCTTTCCTTTTGTTGGCCCTCCAGGTTGACACTGGGTGTAATCACTGTTAAGAGGTGAGATGATGTTCATGTTTATGAAAGCTAGACTTGGTGGGAGGGGGGCTGACTTTGCATACAGGAGCCCGTCCTTCCTGTCTCTCCCCTTATTCCACCAACAATGCTTATTCGTGGCAGTAGAAATTAACCATTTTGACAAATGGATACACACGATATTGTTGTGTGTATTGAGACTTCCACAGATAGCTGTTTGAAGTCTTTCCTGTGCAAGTAGTTTCTCTTTGAAATACACAGGAATGGCTGTATTGGGCAACCCTGCTGCAGGACAGTATCAGTCATCTCACATTTCTGTGATGTGTTTTGTTTTTATCATAATTTCTAGAATCTTTAGTGGAGTTTTACGGCATCATACATTAAGTAAATGCACAAGCTTTACCAGATAAAATTAGTATTTCAGACAGTATAATCCTGAGAAAAAATGCAGTAAATAAAAATAATTTAAAAAAATTCATCCATCCATCTATCTATCTATCTATCTCACACATGGGGGATATAAATCTCTTGTGTTTTTCTTTATAGAAGCAAAGGTTAATTTAGGGCTCTGCCAGGAAGCTACAAAGAAACTGGTCACCTGGTCACATGTTACATGGTATAATTCACTCAGTAGCACATATTCAAAATATGAATGCTTATAACGTTTAATTACTTCTAACTACAAATTTAAGGCACAATAATTGAAGCTTGCATAAATATTTATCAATCTTCAAAGAACTTATCCTGGAAGGGGTCACCAGACCAAAGCCAATGTAAATGTAATGTAAATACAAGACAAGGGAATTTCACACAGTGTTACACATAACAAACAAATAAATAGGAAAGACTTTGCTGTTGCCCAGCCAACCAAGGTAAGAGTAAAAGTGGGACTTTATTTGTAAGTTTTGTAAATTTCTATCGTGTTATCCTCAGCCCAAACCCCCACCCCCCCCCCCCCACCACCTTTGCAGGAAAGTCTGGGTGGCTGTTTAGCACGGCAATTGTCACCATCATTAAAGAAACGAAGTGCACAGCGTTCCTTTAGAAGGTTACTGAGTACCAGAGCAAGTCGCATATCAATTCTATTTAAATATCATATATACCCATATTTTTCTAGTAATTATTGCTGATGTATGTTTTCTTTTAAATAATCCATTGTCAGGGGCTCACGGGAGGGGAGGGTTCTGAAGCGCCCCCTGAAAACTGCCAAACACCCCCCAGTAGCACCCCATTAAATACTGTAACATCACCAAAATTGTTTAAGTAAGCAGACTTCTGTGTACATGTGCGATGTATCTGTTTAAAACGTACAAAAATTATGTGGCCATTAAGAGCACGGACGTCACGGGAGCAGACGCGCCCCCTCTCGGAAGTTCAGCGAATAATCGCAATTGCTTTTGAGCGTTTTGAAAACAGACCGATTTCTTGCGTCTTTGCCCGCAGAGGGTCGATGGGCGTCGCCGCCATTAAATCTGAGGGGGACGTACGTGTCCCCCCTCACATTTCATAATTATTCGTTTGTACCCCCCAACATTTAACATAAAATATTAGTTCACCCAGCGCTGTTTCTATTGATTTGCGAAAGAATCAATTCCACTTGATCGATATGAGAATACACATATGGCATCTAATTCATAAAAAAAATCTGGAGGAGGGTCCCTAGACCCCCCGCCAGTGTGTCCCTCCCATATTCAAAATGCTTCTGACGCCCCTGAGGGGGTCAATTTAATAATAACAAGGTCAATCAAATAGACTCGTTCGCAATGAGATTGTGCCCGTTTAACGTTTTAAAGTGAAATGATCGTGGCATTTATGCAATAGAATAATTACTACTAACTAACTAACTGAAAAACACTCTGTCCAAACGCATTAGCTCCCCCGAACTATTCCTCTACAAAGCCTGAATGAAACCAGTCCATAATTTTATATGTAAGTAAAACTAACGGAAGATGAAACAATGAGGAAACAGTTTATACACAGTAACTATATATCCCGAGGACAATTGATCCTAATAAAGGTTTTGGGATTTTACTTTTTTGCCCATTAAAGTCGTTTTTTGGTTATCACATTTGTTATTTGATTTATTGGTGTATGCAGTATGCGTTCTATACAGCCCTATATAAATATAGAATAGCTTCCTCTGTATTTCTGTTCGGTTCGTTAGGTTGTAGCACCACAGTGCTACCATGCACCACTTGCGAGATCAGTCATCATTCACTGCTTAAAGTGTGTAATTTGAGTCTGCGTTTCTCTTAAAAGCAAAAGTAATGGTTAATAATAGTTCTGAGAGATTAACTGATTTTCTTCTGTGTTCCAAATTGATCGGTGTTCTGTCGTTTAATTATTTTTTCCCGCGCTTGATGTGCTAGTTTGTAAAATTAGTATTAATTAAAAGAACAGTGCTAATTACAGTTCGGTCAGAAATAGACGTCAGACTATTTTATATCGTAAATCTACAGACAAAAACACAAAACAATGTGTCATAACTGCAAATGACAGGAAGGATGTTACTTCTATATGTATAATATCATGTTACATCCATCCATAAAGCCATTTTCTCAAACCGCTTGTCCTATACAGGCTCGCGGGACATTCGAATCTAATTCGAAAATAAAAATAAAACTTTATAAGCAGATGATGAGAATGGCAGCTTATCACTTCATTTATTCGATTAACTTAGAATTTTGTGGTTGTTTAAATGTTTGTATTTCTTTTCAGTTTTATGACTGCTTATTATGGAGTAATTCGCAGGTTAATTGGTCTTTTATTAATTTTTAAATGATGACTTTATATTTTATATTCCTTACACCTAGCTAGCAACGTTAAGGAAATGCAGTAGGCAATTGCTAACAGATTTTAAATATTCAAAAATAATTCAGTCTTCAGTACTTCACGATACACTTTACACGATTACATGATACACACTAGTTCGATAAAATCCATATTGACACGGGATCATTTTTCAAAATTTAAACAACTTTGTAGATAATAGACTAATTTTAGTAATAATAAATGTTCACTAATTTGAGAAACATCTTCTTAATTACACCTTAGAACTTTATGGAAAATAAAAAAAAATATATATTTTCCTATAGAGAGGTTACAAAATACCGCAAAGAAAAAATTTTATTTCCACACATTAGGAAAATATTCCATTTACAAAGAACTTTCTATTTTATATACATATATACAATCACAGTATTATAAAAATGTACACGGCATTCCTAATGATTCATTACTTAATTCAAGTGAAGTGACAGGACTCCAAATGTGGCTACAATGAACTTTTAAGGAACTGTAAATATCAAAAAGAAAACTATCCGGTAATGACCATGGCACTGAAACCTATTGTATATCGTCCCAAAAAGCAGCATGAATTTATGTTTCAAAAAATACTGCTTAAGAATAGAACAGCTTATTGTAGCTGTGGGTATGCCTAACGTGTTACGTTACCAATTATAAATAAAACAAATGTATGTAATGTAAGTAACAAATGTTCTTAATTGATATTACAACTCCAGACTGCAACAAAAATATTGTTCAACTTTTAAGATATACAAAACGTTATACAGCTTGAAAGTAAAATTCCTACACCTATTTGAGTGAAATTATCTATGAATCCGTTATCCTTATGATAATTGCCATTATTACCATACTGCAGGTGTTCTATGAAACCAGAACTGACAACGACATTGGGTTTGGTTTGAGGGTCTGATTGGCAAAAAAAAAAAACTGTTCATGGTTTAGTTTAGTCGTACTAGCAGTTTGTCAAAGAACAAAAGAGAATAGTTCAAGTCAGATTAATTATTTAATTCCTTTACATCACATTTTGTGAAATATGCCGAACTCATGACAAGGACACTTAATTATAAACCTGTATTTCGCTGTTGCATTAAAACAATAAAGTTACCTGTTGATAAACAGTGACGTGTCTTCATAATAATTTATATACATGTATACACATAGAGCAATAAGCTAAAACATTATGACCACCCCCACAAGACGTGAATAATGTTGACTATCTAGTACTATCAGTGCATATCAAGGTCTGGGGTACATTAGACGGCAAGCTAACATTCAGTACCTGTAGTTGACATGTTGTACGCAGAACACATGGGCATAGATAATGGTCTGAGTGACTATGACATGGGCCAAATCATTATGGCCCGATGACTGGATCAGAGCATCTCCGAAATGGCACGGCTTGTGGGGAGGTCACAAGACAACCACCAGCAGCAGGTATGGTGAGAACCTGCACCCCACAAGACAACCAACCACCAGCAGCAGCCATGGTGAGAACCTGCACTCCACAAGACAACCACCAGCAGCAGCCATGGTGAGGACCTGCACCCCACAAGACAACCACCAGCAGCAGCCATGGTGAGAACCTGCACCCCACAAGACAACCACCAGCAGCAGCCATGGTGAGGACCTGCACCCCACAAGACAACCAACCACCAGCAGCAGCCATGGTGAGAACCTGCACCCCACAAGACAACCAACCACCAGCAGCAGCCATGGTGAGAACCTGCACTCCACATGACAACCAACCACCAGCAGCAGCTATGGTGAGAACCTGCACCCCACAAGACAACCACCAGCAGCAGCCATGGTGAGAACCTGCACTCCACAAGACAACCACCAGCAGCAGCCATGGTGAGGACCTGCACCCCACAAGACAACCAACCACCAGCAGCAGCCATGGTGAGAACCTGCACCCCACAAGACAACCAACCACCAGCAGCAGCCATGGTGAGAACCTGCACCCCACAAGACAACCACCTGCAGCGGCCATGGTGAGAACCTGCACCCCACAAGACAACCACCAGCAGCAGCCATGGTGAGAACCTGCACCCCACAAGACAACCACCAGCAGCAGCCATGGTGAGGACCTGCACCCCACAAGACAACCGCCAGCACTAGCTATGGTGAGAACCTGCACTCCACAAGACAACCACCAGCAGCAGCCATGGTGAGAACCTGCACCCCACAATACAACCACCAGCAGCAGCCATGGTGAGGACCTGCTCACAATGGTCTAAGGAGGGCAAAACCACGAATCATCAACAGGGTGTTGAGCGGCTCATCAATGTGGGTTGTGAAAGAAAGCTAGTGTGGTAAAACCAACAAAGAGGGTTACTGTGGCACAAATAGCTGATAGTTTTCATGATGGTCTCAGGAGTAATGTGTCTCAGCACTAAGGGCATCTTTGAGGGAGGCGTAAAAACAATTTCCCCACAGGGATTAATAAAGTGTTCATTATTATCTTGCCCCTGCTGACCACTGTCCACCCTCAACAGCGCCTACAATGGGCACGCAATGTGGACTTTGGAGCAATGGGAGGAGGCTGCTCGGTCTGATGAATCGCGTTTTCTGCTGCGTCATGTGGGCGACCGGCTGCGCGTCGGGCATCTGGGGGCTGCATTGGACCTACAAGAGCGACCTGCACGTCGGGCATCTGGGGGCTGCATTGGACCTACAAGAGCGACCTGCGCGTCGGGCATCTGGGGGCTGCATTGGACCTACAAGAGCGACCTGCGCGTCGGGCATCTGGGGGCTGCATTGGACCTACAAGAGCGACCTGCACGTCGGGCATCTGGGGGCTGCATTGGACCTACAAGAGCGACCTGCGCGTCGGGCATCTGGGGGCTGCATTGGACCTACAAGAGCGACCTGCGCGTCGGGCATCTGGGGGCTGCATTGGACCTACAAGAGCGACGCACGGCTGCAGAGCCCCAGACAGCAGAGCTCCATGTGCTGTGTGACGTGACACATTGTGCCACGCAGCCTTCATTCACATCTCGCCCTGACCAGTCTCGGCGGCCCGACACCCTGTTGGCGATTGGTGGTCTTCCCCTCCTCAGACCACCCTCGGGAGGTGCTCACCACGGCTGACCGTCAGCTTCCCACACGCCCTGCCGATTCTCTGGCCCAGCCGTCGCCGTCTGGCCATAATGACGTAGCTCATCAAAGTCACTCATCTTTACCTTTTCTTCTGCATTCAGAATGTCAATCACAAGTCCCGAATGTTAGCTTAATATATCCCAGACCTTGACACACACCATTTTTACTAGATGGTCAACATTATTTACTCCACATAGAGAAATAGTCTTAGGCTGTGTTTGTGCTAACAAGCTGAAGTGACTGAAATCTGATTCTTGCCTGAATGTGCATCAAATCTGATTTTTTTCCAGATCGGTATTCATCTGGTTTTTTGCCTGTATACATGCACTGAGTATTTCCTTTTTGTCAGTGAGGTACCATTGCGCAGGTGAACCATTTCAGCGGACAGATGCCTTCACATTACAGATAGATACAGGTCACTTGTAATTATGAATGCGAACCATCAAGACAGGCAAATCCAGTCTAAGCAAAAAATCGGAATTCGACAATGAGGCTTGTAATGTGAACTTAGCCTTTTGGCTCTTGAGTGTATAAACAGTGCAATGTTTTATCTTTAATTTTCTGAAAATTTCCCATCTTAACAAAACTACTGTAAATGAGAATCTTATACACAAATTCTGTAACCATGGATGTTCATTATGTGTTCACAGAAGTTAGAGGATAAGCTAAAATAATACAAGACAATGTACAATTGAGTCTGTATCACAATGCTGTAATTATGCTATTAAAAGCTGGCTTTTTACAATTTTCCACTCATTTTTTATCTGAGGATTTGGAGATATTTTATGATGACTTTGTAAATTTAACTTAAGCTAATAGAGCAGGAAAATAATTTCAATCCTTTGCAGTCTATGAATTATTATAAGGGATAGCAAAATTTTAAACCGACAAAAGGGCAGTGCATTTTTTAAAATTTTGGCCCAGTGGGATTTTCAAATTAGCTTTCTTTGTGTCTGTGTCTGTGTGTGTGTGTGTATGGGTGTCTGTGTGTGTGTGTGTGTGTGCGTGTATATGTGTATGTGTGTGTATGTATGCACATTTTAATACATGGCAATGCAAATGCACACACTGCACATCTTCGAAAGCTGCCATCGCCGCTTCTCCACCAGTAGATTATAGCAAATGTTTATAATTTTCAAAATTTTTGAAATAATTTAAATTATATATGCAAGATCAGCTTTCTCATGAATGAAGAAAACAGCTGTTTGTTGACCTTCTCCAGAACAAAAATGTTTTTAAATAATATTTATAAAATAAAAGAAAGTTTCATTAAACAAATTGTGCATAAAGCTTATGTACCTCTGCTGTGCCTGAACGGTTACCATTTTCCTCTTTGATAGTAAGTTTGAGTAGCACAGGAATTCTGTGTCCATTCAACCATTCACAGGACAGGGTCAGAATAGTCAGTGATCGAGCAGAAGTGGCAGGCAATATGAACCAAAGATAAAATCCCCCACTGGATTTTTGTGTTCTATTGCTGGGAGTAATGTCAGTGTTATGGTGGGATGACGTGGCAGCACTGCGGGCAAAGGGTGTCAGCTGATTGGGGGGGCGGGTGCTGGCGTTCAGGGGTGCCCTGCAGGCGGGGCGTCTCCCAGTCGGAAGCTCCCTAGGAAGGTGGTGTGGTTGCTCATGCTAATGGAGGTGTCCTCATACACCATCTTAACGGCGATCCTCTGGCGGGCACGCAGCAGGCGGACGCCGGCGGTGTAGCAGGTGTTGAACTTACGCTGGCCCGCCTCGATGCTGCGCGTGCAGCGCAGGAAGGGCGTCTTGTCCACCATCACTTCATAGCTAGCAATGTCGGTGAAGTTCAGGAAGTACACCTGGCAGAGAAGTGGGAAAAGGCTCAAAAAGTATGAAAAGAAAAAAAAACTTAAAAGGCAGATAGGACTCTATGTCTATTAATTTCCAATTTTTAAGATGTATTACACTGGAAAAACATTTTTCTAGTTTGGAATTAACTTTCTGAACCCTTCATTATGACATTACAGACCTTGCGTATCTGCCAGTTGTGCAGTGAGAAGGGGCAATGGGCATGCAGCTGACAGAAAGAGTTAGGCCCAAGACCGTACTCACTTCTACCTGACTATAGATGAAGTACATCCCGTCGAGCAGCACCTCCAGCTCGCCAGACCTCGAGTGCATCTTGAACACCTTGTGATGAATGGAAATCATTTTCCAGTTTCTGAGGATCCCTTCTGAAAGATCTCAGCGTGAGAAAAACAGTCACTCAATTTCTGTTATTGTAGCAAGCGGCAGTTAGTAAGGCAGGTTAATTAACAAAGCTACTGCAATTGTGTATCCAACTGTTGCACCCTTACAGTGCTTCACAGTCACATCTTACATTGTTTGCAGTTTTCATGAGTGTCAAACATCTGTGCTAGAAGCTGCTACTTGTAGTTTGTATGACAGTGAGAGGAAATTGCTTTTCCAAAAATACTTTGCATCTAACAATCTTGTGGCATCCATTACTACCGTTTACACAACTCTTAAAATGCACTTGAAGGCTGGAACAAAAAGGTATATTAATAACTGGAGGCTTCGTTCCCAAGTATTGTATACCATACAAATAAAGTTGTTTTGTTGCTATAATTTAACGCTTACCTTCCTTGACCTGGATAGTAGTTTCCTGGCCTTGCAAATGCACCACAGCAGGCTATAAAAAAATAGTTTGAAGTAAACATTTTTGTTACATTATTTTCACAACTGGAGTCCTCATTAAAGAAATACCTTGCAAAATCTAAAGCCCACTTCCAGTGGAAGCTGTGAATCATTTCAGATTTAAGAGATAAGATAAAATAACACTTTACATAAACCACAAGGAAATTCTTAAAATTTCCCTCAACTGTACCTACCTTTTCTCACAGAGAAAGGTTACACTTTCATTAAAGAACTTTTTTCAAAGTTCATTGTTTTTGTTAGATTACATCGCCTCTAGCTATCAAAACTCGTTTACATTTTTTACAAGTCAATTCTGTTATGTTGCACTACAAATATGCATGCTGTTGTTATAAATTACACATATGCCTATGTTATATTATGTGAAAGTCAAGAAAGCATTTGATACTTTGTCTTATCGTACGAAAAGAAATAGAAAGCATGTTTGTTTTTAGAGAATAAACTCATTTCTCAAAAAGTGCTGTTTTCCTGAGTTCGGTTGGTGTTTTTTGTGCCCACTGTGAATTACTGCACGTTACATCAGCTAAAACACAGAGAACAGACAGACATTATATCCCCCATACTGTATAACACAATCGGATGGCACATTACCTGCATCATCTCTCTCGCTCTTTTATCCATTCCACCTGTAGATTGAAAAATGAGTCTCAGTTTTTTACAGTGTTACTGTGGGTCTCCATTTCATAATAAGTCCAAGCATTTAACCATAATCTGCTTGTGGTGTCTGTTGAATGTTGTACTCTTGTCTTATAAATGTATATATAGCCCAAACTGTAGTGGCTCATTAAAAATGTGACAGAAGTGGTTTCAGCTTCACCTGCAGGTCCGTGTGGGCCTGGGGGCCCCGTTGTTCCTGGGGGCCCCATTGGTCCTGGGAGTCCAGGCGGCCCGGAGGGGCCCATGGCATTGCTGCCTGGGATCCCAGGTATACCAGGGATTCCAGGGGGCCCCTGAGGCCCCTGAGGCCCCGGAGGCCCGGGGGCACCAGGCTGCCCTTTCCTGCCTGAGTTGCACAGGTAATATGAAGTTTAATATAACTGTCAGAACAGTACAAAGATTTAAATGTGGAGTGTGAAGTAAATATTAAGTAATATGGTAGATAGACAGAGACAGAGAGACAGACAAAGACAGACAGACAGACAAAGACAGACAGACAGGCAGGCAGGCAAAGAAAGACAGACAAAGACAGACAGACAGGCAGGCAAAGAAAGACAGACAAAGATAGACAGACAGGCAAAGCAAAGACAGACAAAGAAAGACAGACAAAGACAGACAGACAGGCAGGCAGACAGACAGACAAAGACAGACAGGCATGCAGGCAGGCAGACAAACAGACAGGCAGGCAAAGACAGGCAGGCAGACAGACAGACAGGCAGGCAAAGACAGGCAGGCAGACAGACAGGCAGGCAGGCAGGCAGGCAGGCAGGCAGACTTCCTAAATCCCCATGGAAAAATGAAGGCTGTCTAACCAAATGTACAAATAATGTTAAAACTCTACCTTTTTTCTTTTCTTTTCTCTTTCCATTTGATTCTGCAAAAGGAAGAACAAATTAGAAAAAGCCTGTCCCAGCCACTGTTACTCTTGCAGAGTTATCATCATATATTTATGACCAAAATTAGTCATAATTTGTCCATCACACAAAAGAGGCTCTTTGTATTACATCTTTCTTGTATTGTTTAGTCACTGGAATTCTTATACCCTTTATGGATGTTTTTAAAATTTTTGATCTTATTCCATTTATTGCAGAACATAAAATGCAAAACCAAAATAATCTGTAGACACACACACACACACACACTTTTGTGTGGACCGTCCATTCATTTCTATGGGCAAAACCTTAATCCCAACAATGACAACCATAATCCCCACACAGCCCTAACCTTCACCACAAGTAACCAAACAAAATACAAGTTTCTTGGCATTTCTAGTTTTTTGATTGTAGTCACAGATTTTTATAAAAGTAAATTTCCTGTTGTAATGTATACCTGGACCACTCAGAAACGTGCATACAGTTTTAAAACTAACCATAGGGGGGCAGTAGTGTATGATAATTCAAACTGTAGAAAATACTAATTCAGAAAGTGAGGATGATTTCTTAATGTAATCATGAACTGTTAATGACATGAGGAGACTTAATAAGAGTAGTGTACATATATGTATAGATTACAGTTAATGTATGCATTATTCCAGCTTCCACAAATGTGTAATATAGGCATGGATAACTGAAAGCCACTAAGGTTGCTTTTGACAACATAAAGCCACAGAATATTATAGATATGAGTCACATGACAAAGAATTACAACACCATACATATAAATTAACTCAGCAGTGAAATAGTAATCAACTGGTACTTTCATTTATCCATGAGAACAAGGTTCAGTAATTTCACTCTTTTGTATTAGCAGAAAAAATGTTATATGGCTACCTCACAAAATATACACAGTGCTAATTTTCACAATTGGAAACTTTTATGGAAGTTTTTGGTCTTGAAAGTAGGAATATTGCCAAATGAACTCTGGCCTATGTGCCAGAATTAAATCTTAATGGATATTTACAAGATTTAAAAGACTATTGTCACCACCATATTTATACAACACACTTTAAAATCTACAATTAATAAATGAAGATGAAATCTGACTAGGAACCAACAGACTCATTTATTCTTGTTCAGAGGCTAAAAAACAAACAATTATACAAGAATAATCTCACTAACAAAGAGCAGCCGATTATGAATCTGCACTGATTAAACAAAGAGTCAAATAAACTTAAATGCGTAACACAAAAAGCATGAACTGTGCAGCATTTAATTCTAGAAGAGAAACTAGCTATTATATCTTTCATTTTATACCACAGATGTCCAAGCTTCCACAGCACTTTGCTCCAGGGTAGAGTCTTTTTTCAATTTTATACATCCGTGCTAAACCTCATGGTAGATGAAAACTTCAGAGAACCACAGTTACATAAAACAAACATAAGAAGTGTATCAAACTTTTGGGATAAACATGTACATGAGCAAGAGAAGAATGCACATATTCATTTTTAAAGGACATCAAAGGTACATTTGCTAGAGGGGTCTCTCCCTGTTAACACATGGAGGGTCAAACAATGAAAATAAAATTACATTTCATAAACATGAGTGCCAAACATAGGCAAACACTCAGATTTTGGATTACAGAAGTGTGAGAAGGTTTTTATCAAAAACGCAACAGTATGATGTAAATCAAATACAGATGAGAACCGCAGGATGGGTGATTACATTACAAACGGAACACAGGGGGACCCTCAGAATTGGCTGTCCAGGGGTGCAAGACCAGTAAGAGCAAGAGGACTTTCCCATAAGTCTCAGTGTCCTTTGCCGTGGCTCTTTCTGCACAGTAGCGTTTTGTTCCATTGTTGGTATAAAGGCCCTTCGACTTTACATTTGCAGTGTGAGCCCCTTCAAACACACAGTACAGTGAGATTAGTGTTACTAAATATTAAGCATTTTTCCTATAGGGTGGCATGGTGGTGTGGTGGTTAGCACTGTTGCCTCACACCTCCGGGACCTGGGTTTGAGTCTCCGCCTGGGTCACTGTGTGTGGAGTTTGCATGTTCTCCCCGTGTCGTCATGGGTACTCCGGTTTCCCCCCACAGTCCAAAGACATGCTGAGGCTAATTAGAGTTGCTAAATTTTGCATGTATGAGTGAATGGCGTGTGAAAACCCGTCCTGGGTTTTTCCCTGCCTTGTGCCCTGTGATGGGCTGGCCCCCCATCCTGGGTTTTTCCCTGCCTTGTGCCCGTAGCTTCTGGGATGGGCTCCGGACCCCCCGCGGCCCAGAAAGATAAGCGGGTTGGAAGGTGGATGGATTTTTCCTATAGTGTTATGAAATATGAATAATGTCAGGGACATCAAATAACACCCAGCTTCTCATAATACTGTCATGCCTAAATCCTCCCCTCTTCCAATCAATCATCCTTTTGCCAGACCTAAATTCAAGTGGAAATTCACATAGCAGTCGTTATAATTTTTTATTAACAGAAACACCCGTTTTACCTGGTTTGAAGGCATATAGATAAATTCAAAATATCAGTGCTTTGCTGCTCAATATCAATACTGATATATCAGAACCTCTGAAACAGCGGACAGTACAGTTTCTGAACATAAATGCTGTAAGACAGCACTGGAGTGACCTCTCCAGGACGCAAGCCTGGGCGCGGGTATGGAGACACTAGGCTGCCCAGACAGTGGTATCCCCCTCTCGGCCTTGCTGGTGAATTCCAAAGGAAAGCAAAGCAATACGTTTGGCACCAGCTTGGCTGCAGGAGTTGCCGGCTGGGGCGCAGAGCACTGGCCAGCCGCCTTAGGGGCTCCACTCCGGATTTTCTGTCTGGGTTTACTCCCATAGCCTTTTCTCCTCCCGGAAGATACCCACAAGGCAGCGGGGCTGGTAACCATGGCAGGGGCATGGTTGCTGAATGCCTGAGTCACGTCTGTGGAACCCATGTCCGTGAAACCCAGGGTCGTCGCGCATCGAGACTGTCCAGCACATCTGGCACACCTGGCGCTGTGGTTTGAAATCAGAGTTTTCCTTCTCCTAGACGAACTGCCTACCAAGGCTAACGAGCTCCGTCTACCCGGATTTATCACATAAATGCTGATATACTTGTAAATAACATTTAAAATGACCATTGTTACTCCAGTGAGAACAAATGTGAAAACTTCCCCTACAACAAGATGCCGATCTCTGTAATCTACTCAGTCAGATGAAAGCATTCTCTTGTGTGAAAAGTAAACACACAACCAACACTGCATTAGGAACTCGCAATGGAGGGAATTATTCTACTAAACATGGGAAATAGATATAATTTTCTAAGAAATAATACTTTGTATATTTTTTTCTATTCTATTAGTTAATGAACATGGTACCCAGACCATGGGTCCCAGACCTTTTCAGCCCATGATCCCCAAACTAGCAGTGCCAGAGACTCACGAACCACGTTTTGCCAACCGGGGGTCAGATTTCCAATGTGCCCCTTGGCAGATTTCACCAATGGGGGGAACCTCTGTAAATACGTGATGATCAGGGGGGGCTCCCTCAGTAGATTTTTCACTAACATCTGGTTAAAATTTAATGTTTTTCTTTACATTATTACAGTTTTACAAACATATTCTACAAAATGTATTACAATGCCTGCTAGGCCTCTATATAAAGCAGAGGGCAATGGTCACCAGTTCCTAAAGTCTCAAGGTCCTACCACACTCACATACACTTGGCAAAGGACCCTAATCAGGACAGGCAAATATATAGACAGGTGACCAGCATCATTAACAATAAGTGGGAAACACACATAAGACAGACCATGAAAGAAAAATATAATATTCCTTCATATATAAACAGTTGATCAAAGAATTAGCTATTCTTTCTGCAAGATATTTAAAGAGATACAAGTACAGAAAGAGTTTGGCCAAGAGCATCTCCATTATCCCCACAGCCATCAGAGGTATCCACCTGGACAATTATGCTAGGAACAAAATAAATGTTCCCTGTTCCCGACAGCACCTCTTTGCCATCGGACTACTCCAGCCAGACAAGGAGGAGAGCACAACCAGATCTGACAAGTTGGCAACAGTCTACGCTAACAACATTCTTCAAGACTAAGCTTGCGTGCCAACTCAGTCAAAAATAAATGTTTGCAAGGATAACTAAGATGTCATAGCATCCTTTATCCTTTCCACTCAGTAATAATGTGTATGTTTGCTTGTGTACATATAGGTCAGTCCATGTGTTACTGTTATTCAGTACATTCATGTGCAACTCGGTCCAGCTGCTCGAGTTCTCAGCAATGAGGATCCTGCGAGCCGGATCACCCTCAGGGAGTCGCTCCACAGGGCCGTAGTGCCGTAACTGACGCTCCCTCACAATGCAGGTAATGTGCCTCATTCGGGACTCAGGACTCCTCTAGCAACCGCTCGTTCAACACAAAATCAAACCAGTGGCACGCAAGGATTCTTCGAAGAGACACAGTACCGAAGGATTACAGTTTTCATCTCAGGTCACTGGATATCCTCCACGTCTCGCAGCTATACAGTAAAACAGACAATTGGTGCACTTTTATGAAACTGCATTTATGCAGTTATGTTAAATCTACTGAGTACATATGATAAAACTGAACGTTTTACCCCTCAAAAGTGACTCCTGATAACTGGGGTGTGACAAAGCATTTCTAATCATTACAAATGCTAATCATCTTACGTCACACAAACAGATGTTTGTAAACCAAACTTTCATGTCTGCACTAAATTTACTGGGTTAATCCTTTATTTTAGACTTCATTAACACTGTAATACATCTTCAAGACTTTTTCACATTTTTCACATTATCCCACAATGTCTGGGATAATTTTAACCCACCAGAGTATAAACTGTTTTCAAAAACCATATAAAGTAAAGCAAAGGAAGCACAAGCAATGCACAACTGTAAGACTGAATGAGTCCAGTAATTATGCATGAAAACACCTTATTTCATGCTTATTTAACAGACCACATCAAGCATTTTCACACGTGCCCACCACAGATAACAAAAAACAAAACGAAACAAACAAAAAAAACAAACAAACGAGGAAACAAAGCTGCCGTCAATGTACAATTAGAAGATAAACTCACTTTCTTAATTAGAATTTGGTGATCAGTGGTCATTGTCAACACACCACAGCACACAGTGCGCAACAATGAAATGTGTCCTCTGCATTTAACCCATATGTCACTTTTCGTGACAGCAGGGGGCAGCTAATTCAGCACCCGGGGAGCAGTGCTTGGGGGCGGTACCTTGCTCAGGGTACCTCAGTGGTGCCTTGCTGGTCGGGGATTCAAACCTGCAATCTTTCAATTACAAGTGCGCTTCCCTAACCATCAAGCCACCACTGCCCACTAGTAACACCAGCACAGAGAGCAAATAAAAACAGGGTTCAGTTACAGTACCAAGCTGTGCGTAGAGGGGGGCGGGGCATGGCAGAGCAGGATCCATGCTGTAAGTTATCATAGAGCCCATTATACATCTGACAGCTACTGCCAGCTATAGAAAAGTATTCTTAAGTTGGAATGGGAGACATATTATGCCTCATTAATAAGGTTGGAGCGAATACATTTACTATCAGAAAACTCATAGTATTTGGGCACAGACAGTACATGCAGATGGCATGACCGCAGTCTCGTCCCCAGCATGAAGTAAAATCAAATTATGTAATCAATCAACATAACATACCCATTACGTTACAAGGAGAAACGTTCGTCCTTTAACTGAATCATTTATATTCTCATTTTAATCAGAAAAATTTATATTACTTTATAATGCAAGCCATTTTTAGAATTTGGTGATCAGTGATCATTGTTGACATTGTTGCACAACAACGAAATGTGTCCTCTGCATTTAGCCCATATGTGACATCATGCCATAGCGGCTGGCAGGTAATTCAGCGCCCGGGGAACAGGGGAGGCGGTACCTTGCTCAGGGTACCTCACTGGCGCCTTGCTGGTCAGGGATTCGAATCAGCAATATTTCAATTACAAGTGCGCTTCCCTAACCATTAAGTCTTCACTGCCCATAATGAGATAGGGGTCTTGTTATGACGAAGAACTGGATAAATTTTATCATAATGCCTGTAGATCTGCCATATTGGATTATTTCCCCAATACTGCTAAATTATTAGTACTTCAAAAACCTGAACCACTAGGCCTGCCAGCACCACATGAACAATGATTCAAGACATCTGGTTCTGAAAATGTTTCAACAAAAAGGTGCCATATTAAACTTCCAGATATTCTTCTTAATTTTAACTTCAGAATGTGAATGGAAACCATGGTGAACAATATTTTAAGACTTCCACCTGATATGGAGAAAAGTATGTGGACACCCCTATTAATTTGAGCAACTGACCAATGAAGCCACAATTATCACTGACACAGGTGTACAGGCACAGAGCCATGCTCTCCATCAGTAAACCTTGGCAGCAGGATGAGTGGTCATGCAGAAAAGGTTAGTGATCTAGAAGAGGGTCGTGTGGGGTGAAGTTACCCCAAGGTAACATAGAGCATAAGTTAGGGGTCGACCCTCTTTGGGATGGCAGTCCATCACAGAACACACAAGGACACAGTACACGGAATGTAGAAATGCAAACACACACAGATCAGGGGTGGCATTTGAATTTCCAATCCTGGAGGTAAGTTACATCAAAACTACTGTGCTGCCCAACAGTGACCTTTACTTTTCACTCATCTCATTTAATTAACAGTCAAGTCATATTCAGTAATAAATGTGAAGAAACAGCAACCCGAAAAGATAAGTATCTGTACCTGAATCGGGCAGCTTACTTCTGCTCCTTTTGATTCGATGAATAACTCCTTCCTCTCCTTCACTTTGGCTTCTGCAATCATCAGTCCTTGTAGCCTGGAGAGGGACAAGTCAGGAGAAGGTGTAATAATAAAATTAAATTTCTACCTCCAAATGATCCTTATATTTCATATAAGACAAATTAACTTATTTACTGTACAGCTAGAATTATCACTTATGTATTTCAGTAATTTTTTGTTAAATTATTTTTTAATAAACATAAACCACTACTTCCCTTGTGAGGAATTTCTCCCAGGAACTAAAAGGTATATGCTTCAGTATTTACTGATGTTCTAACCATTAGTAGATGCATTAACTCATCATGACTCAAGCATTAGTTTAACTATTAATATATGCTAATTTGTGTACCAGTATTGTGAGATATACTGGTAACACTTTACCTCAAACTACAGGTGATGCTGTGCACACTGTCTAGTTCCAGCTAGTAAAATACAGCCTCTCTGGCTATTTATACCAGCTAATCTCATCAAGGCCTGGTGCTTTATTAGTTTTCAGAACAGAACTGGATGAGTCAGTCAAAAAAATTATGACAATATGTGCGGAAGGTATGTGCAGATTTGTTAAACAGTGCTTACCAGTGAATTTTTGTTATGAAACCAATGAATTTGCAACATTATTACAGAATCGAGCAAGCGTCCCAAGATCTTCGTTGAGCACTGTACATGCGGGTACCTACGCATAAAGCTGCTTATCAAAAGTGTCTGTAACTACTACTACTCTTCTTCGGCCACCTACTGGAAATACCAGTAGTTATTTTTTTTGCACATACGCAGTGAAAATCTGGTAAGCACTCGCACAGTCCACTGGACACCCCTGGTAACTACATTTACATCACTCACCCTGTGAACAAACTGTATCGGCATATCGCAAAGGGAAGTACGAATTAGCCTTTACACGGTAAACGACAAAAATGCAAACAATCAATTACAAAATTCATTGCCAATAAAAGTGATTTAAAACATCTTAAATATATGCAATATTTTAAATATATGTAATATTGTTTTAGTCAAAGGGTGGCACGGTGGACAGCACTGTTTGCCCGCACCGCTAGGAATTGGGGTTCAAACCCCACCTCTGCTCTGTGTGTGGAGTTTGTGTGTTTTCCTGTGTCATATGGATTTCCTCTGGGGATTCCAAAGACATGCAGGTATCTAAGCCCATAATGTATTAGTGTGTGAACACATGCAAATTAGAGTAACACAATAAAAACCAGTAAAAATTTCTTCTGTTGTCAAAAAAGTTACTGATATCTAGTTGGATGGCTGGATGGACACCGCTTCAGGGGCACCTCAGCCATTCCATGTGTTTGTTAGCTCACTTACTTATTTAAATAATTAGTTAAAAAAGTCAATGAGATATTGATTAGCTATACAAGGTTTGCTAGTGGCCGAGGGAAAAAATACATGTGTGTATTGGACGGTTCCTGCAAACACTGGGGTGATTTTAGCAGAAGCTTTGAAATGGCTATGCTGACACAGATTGCAAGATATAATAGCATAGTTTTACTCCATCATAAAGATCATTTAAACATCATTTTCTTTGGCTGCCTAAGACTTTTGCACAGTACTGTATATGCCCTCAAAAGTGTGATGCTAAGGTTTTGTTGGAGTCATTAGCGTATGAATCCTACTCGTACACTGTGACTGTTTCAATGATATGTTCAATAAACACAAGAACGATACAATAATTGCATTATTAGTTAAAACTTAGATGAGGATCAGACCATTTTTAAGACAAATTCAAAATTACCCTCATAAAAGCAGGTAGTTCAAAAGTGTTCACGTACTTTTTCTTGTCACTATATTTGAACCACATGCAGACAGAAACAAATGCATCAAACTGTACAAACACAAGAACAAACAACTCAAGAAAGGGCAAATATTACAAATGTAAAGTCAATCAGAATATTGTTCAAGTTTTGGCTGACTAGTAACATTTACTTAGAACAATCAGTGGTTATATCAGATTAAAGTTTAGCCTGGCGGTCATACAGTGGGAAACATACAATCCCTGCAGACACATGACCAAATGAGCTCATATAGTATAAACTGAAGCTACTTCAAAAACTGTCATTCTAGCATTCAGATACTTAGATACATTTTGAATGGCCTGAATATTTATTCATGGTAGAAATAAAAGATATCATCTTTCCAAAGATGTGCAAAGATATCATCTTCCTTTAAGGTTGTGTTAGATTACCGTTTTTATCCGAGATACACTTACTGTCTATGTGGATCTTATTGATTTCCCCAGCTTGTCAGTTCAGTGCTTTCAACAGTGAATTGATTTGGTTCATCGTTGTATCAATGTACACAATCGTCAAGTGGACAAGTTCATCTACAGGGCGTATTGTATAGTCTTAACATTTAGAGCTACTGGCCATATCATATTATTTTATATATAATCATTCTCATCAAAAGTGAACAGAACAATCTCATTATAATGCTATAACTAAAGACCAATATAATATGATCAGCAAGCTACCTATTCAGTAAAATTCAATACTACTATTGTTCCAAAAACAATGTTTTTACTCATGTTACAAAAGCATCATGAACGAAAAACCTGAGCCAAAGAAAAGTACTATATTTACTGTCCTTACGTTACAATCCACCTTTTAACTCATAAGCATTTGTATTAAACAAGTTTTATCATGCATCAGCATAGGCAAGGCAATTTTATTTATATAGCACAATTCAGACAAGGCAATTCAAAATGCTTTAGAAAATCAGAAGTGCGCATTTAAACAAGACATTAAAATCAAAGACAAAAAAAATAAAAATTAATCAAATTAAAATAGAATAAAAATTAATAAAAAATAATATAGTTATACATTCTTACAATATAGGTATGGTACACATATATTTTCCCTTATGCGGGGAAAGGAAATGACCAAGTAAAAGTATAAAAGTATAGCAATTAACACAAGCACACACACCATATATATCACACCTCATGAAGTTATTTAATGAAATTCTATGAAACCCACAGAATTGCTCAAGTGAGTGTCAATGAAGACAATAAGAAATTCTTGCTACTTTCTATTGCACTGCAGTTCAATTTTGAATAAACAATATTCTAATGTTTGATGTTTTTGAGCAAATATATACTTATTGACCAGATAGCTTTGGTGGCTTAAGACTTGTGTATTCCATTTTTAATTAAAATGTAAAAATTCTACAGAAGAATATCCGTATTGATGATCAGTACTTGCCGAATGTTGTTGATGTGCTCATTAGTGTCTTTACCATCATGTGGTCAAGCCCCATGTATCTATTCTATTACTGCTTTGTTTGAAAATGGACATTCAAAGTGGAAAATGGACATTCAAAGCAGACCCATTCAGTATTTCAAGCATAGCTGTTGGTGGAGAATGACACATGGTAAGATGAGAATGAAGTTAAGGGAAATGACACTTGTAAAAGGAACATAATGATGATGGGAAGACAAGACAGGCAGCAGGACAGCAAAGCAGTAAGAGGAGCCCAGGGAGGGGGCTGAGCGATTTATTAATCTATGTGAGAAATTTCACAAGGGCAGATGCTCTTGTCTCATTCTCGCCAGTGTGGGGAAGCAATAAAAAAGGCCAATAGGATGTTGGGGTACATCTCCAGGTGTGTGGAGTTTAAGTCAAGGGAGGTAATGCTAAGATTATACAATTCCTTGGTGAGACCTCACCTAGAATATTGTGTACAGGTTTGGTCACCATATCTTAAAAAGGACATAGCGGCCTTAGAAAAGGTGCAGCGTAGGGCCACAAGAATGATTCCTGGTCTTAGAGGAATGTCATACGAGGAAAGGTTATTTGAGCTAAATCTGTTCAGCCTCAAGCAAAGGAGACTGAGGGGGGACATGATCCAGGTCTATAAGATTCTAACAGGTTTGGATGCTGTTCAACCGAATAGTTACTTCAGCATTAGTTCAAATACAAGAACTCGTGGCCATAGGTGGAAATTAGCGGGAGAACATTTCAAACTGGATTTAAGGAAGCACTTCTTTACACAGCGTGTAGTCAGAGTATGGAATAGTCTTCCTGATAACGTAGTGCAAGCTGAATCCTTGGGTTCCTTTAAATCAGAGCTAGATAAGATTTTAACAACTCTGAGCTATTAGTTAAGTTCTCCCCAAGCGAGCTCGATGGGCCGAATGGCCTCCTCTCGTTTGTATAGTTCTTATGTTCTTATGTTCTTATGCTGACCTGCCAAAGTCCAACCTAATAGGACGAGCTTTGAAAAGCCATAGAGACAGGTTGTCTAGACCATGCAACATGACTCTGTAGCGAGTAGCAAAGCATTTCAATGTAGGATGCTGTTTCCAGTATGGTTTAAATTGCAGTCTTTAGAGGACACTGTTATCTCATCCACTGCGTTATAATAGAGAGGCTAAAACATAGGCCTTTCACTTTCTGCCAGAAAGTAGGGCAACAGGAACTTGACTGGCTTCTTGAAATACAGTGACCCCAAATGAACTCACAGCGTCAAGACACCAAAAAAGGTCAACCTAGCTTGATTCTACCACCAGGCTTTTATTAAAGGCACAGAGCTTGTTCTGATTAGGTCATTTACAAATGACAGGTCTCTCCAGGAGCCCAAAGCAAACCACATAAATCAGGCCCACACACCCAGGGAGCATGTCAATGTCTATATGAGTTGTCCATGTAGGAAGCCTCTACTTCAGCTTAACCAGCTCACACATTCAGCTTTATTTAAGGTGCACAGCCCAGCTCACAGGACCTTCTTCCTGTATTTACTGCACAGCCCAGGACACAGGACCTTCTTCCTGTATTTACTGCATAGCCCAGCTCACAGGACCTTCTTCCTGTATTTACTGCATAGCCCAGCTCACAGGACCTTCTTCCTGTATTTACTGCACAGCCCAGGACACAGGACCTTCTTCCTGTATTTACTGCACAGCCCAGGACACAGGACCTTCTTCCTGTATTTACTGCACAGCCCAGGACACAGGACCTTCTTCCTGTATTTACTGCACAGCCCAGCTCACAGGACCTTCTTCCTGTATTTACTGCACAGCCCAGGACCTTCTTCCTGTATTTACTGCACAGCCCAGGACCTTCTTCCTGTATTTACTGCACAGCCCAGCTCACAGGACCTTCTTCCTGTATTTACTGCACAGCCCAGGACCTTCTTCCTGTATTTACTGCAC